>NC_092816.1:172265815-172619148 GCF_023375885.2 Dermacentor andersoni | reverse complement strand
TTACTGCAGAAGCGCATTTTTCCTATGTCTCTCGCAGATGGCCATTCCACGAGCACTTCTTGATCACCACGGCTTAACACTGGAGGCGCACATATACTGAGTTGGCATATGTACAGTCGCGGTCAAAAATACGCGGCCCACGGCTCCAGTCGGCGGAGCGGCCGCGAGCCGCACCGCGGCGCTCGCGTCGGCGCTGCGAGAGTTTGCGCTCTGACGACAGGTATCTCCCTACGTATCGTCCGTATCCGTTACGTATCCGCCCGTTACGTATCGTCCGTTACGTATCCGCCCGAGAGCGAGGGAGATACCTGTCGTCAGAGCGCAAACTCTCGCAGCGCCGACGCGAGCGCCGCGGTGCGGCTCGCGGCCGCTCCGCCGACTGGAGCCGTGGGCCGCGTATTTTTGACCGCGACTGTACGTGTAGCCATCTGTACTACCGCTACACTCTTAAGCAAACGTACAACCTTTGGACTGTATATTTGCCACACAACAATAATCGTCATATATTTTGCTGGCGTTTCCTTTTTTAAGAACGCTGCGCTCGCTACTTTCCTGTCGAGAATGTCCTGTCATGCTGATAACGCGCATGCCATTCCTGACTTGGAAGTACCGGGCTCGTGGCGTCAAAGAGAGGAAATGCGGACAAGAGGGATGACGATTATTGTTTTGTGGCAAGATGCGACCCCAAAAAAAAAAAAAAAAGATTGGGGGGTTTTACGTGCCAAAACCACTTTCTGATTATGAGGCAGGCCGTAGTGGAGGACTCCGGAAATATCGACCACCTGGGGTTCTTTAACGTGCACCTAAATCTAAGTACACGGATGTTTTCGCATTTCGCCCCCATCGAAATGCGGCCGCCTTGGCCGGGATTTGATCCCGCGACCTCGTGCTCAGCAGCCCAACACCATAGCCACTGAGCAACCACGGCGGGTCGAGCCAAAATGTACAATTTTGCTTAAGAGTGTACAAATCAGCCGGCCACCAGCATTGTTCTGTACAGAAGTTCGCAACGAAACAATCAACGTACCTAAATAACAACACTAACAAATACACGTCCTCAAGCGCTTCATTACTTAATTAAACCAGGGTAATTTTTTCGGCTCTCCCATTTCAGAGAGACGAATTGTCCTTTACTCTATGGCCATTTTCTTACTCAGGCTTTTTCCGTTAAAGGCTCATTGCAAGAGAACTTTGGATAAATTAGTTATGAGTAGTACATACCACTACGCAAATCTTGGGTAACCCAACGAGCTGGTAATTGCTTTGTTTTCTTGTTACCACTCTTCGAACAACACCCATGTCCAGGAATTATGGACATTTGCCTTCGCAACTTCACGGCAAAGCACAAGCGCAACTGATTGGGCAAAATTTATGTGTGTGTATATATACAGGATGTCCCAGCTAACTTGGACCAAGATTTTGAAAAAACCTATGCGTTCTTCAGAACAGAAATTGCGTGGATGTTTTTAGCGTTTATCTAATCTTACAATACCAGTTCTTGCGCGTCTTTTTTTAGTAATTAGCCGAGATAAGTTCATCAATATTTTAAATATAGCTTCAAACGTTCAGGCGTCAATAGGAATGTTGTGGAGCTTCACAAATATTGCCCAACCCAGGTATTTCCAACGAGATAGACTTAGCGTGGCCGTTTTTATTCGGGAAAAACGAAAGCCCGCGGAGTCTAAAAATACCACGTCACAGCGCGCTCTGTGCGCCCGAATGCGCCGCTATTACTGCACTCTAATGATTGATCTGTAAAAACGTCGCCCGCGCTGCACCTGCCCTTCACTTACAAGAAAGGGCTTCAACCTTTGCTCTGATCTGACGTTACCGGCAGCGCCTAGCGACGGCGCTCCGAAAACGCGCTTCGTCAGCAGCCGCTCGCGTCTATCGCCGAAGAAAGCGCCTTTATCAGCCGTTTATTCCGATATGACGAGAACAGCAATTTTTTTCAGCGTTGAAGTCGATGCGGAATATAAAAAATACACGCAAGACATGCATCAAACACCTGGAACCTGTGCAAGAGACCGCATCATTTGTTACAACGCCACTTTTCTTCCAAGCTGTGCCAGTGGCTAGATGCATGTGAGCTCGACTGTCTATTACTGTCGTGCCGCGCAACCGTTCCGAAGAATTTGTTTGCAGTGCGTAAAGCATGCCGTACTCAAGCGAGCAGAAGACGAACGTGGTCTAAGCCTTGGGAGCGGCACGGGGTGACAAGAGGAAAGCTGCGAAGGTACTCCGAAATTGGCAATGTGGGGGGAGACCTAGCGCGAACACATAAGGAGTTACTTGACGCTGAAAGAAACAGGTAGCGCCAAGAAGACGCGGCACAGAAAGGAGACCACCAGTAAAGAGGCTGAAGGAGACATTTTGGCTTTCATGACTGCAGGCCCTCATTACAGCGTGCGTGATGTGAGTGGTAAGGTCGGCATTTCAAGGTCTTCAGTGTCAAGAGTTCTTAGAAAGGCTCAAGTGCATCCGTATTACCTTTAACTGCATCAAAAGCTGCATCAACGGTGGCTTGATTTCTCACATTGGATCCATGTGAACAATGACGAAATACCGGATTTTGTTGACAACGTGCTCTGGACAGATGAGGCAACCTTCTCCAGAAATTCTCAAGTCAACGTTCATAGTGCGCATTACTGGAGCGATGCTAACCCGCATTGGGTGGCGCAGACCAGACACCAGTACCAATGGTCATTCAGTGTGTGGTGTGGTATCTTTGACGCAAGAATGATTGGCCCCATATTTTTTGACTACATGCTCACTGCTCAGCGGTACGTCAACGATATCTTGGAAGGCCAAGTCGAAGATTGTTCGCTGTGATCTTCCTTTTGCGTTTTTAAAGCGAACTTCGTATCAGCACGATGACGCACCAGCTCACAGCAGCAGCCTTGCCCAAGCCTGGCTTGACGAAGCCTTCAAACGCCAGAGAATCGGGCGGCATGGAGCAGTGGCATGGCCTGCAAGGTCACCGGACTTGACACCTCTTTACTTCTTATGGGGACGTGGTGGTGGTGGTGGCAAACTTTATTGAAAAGGGGAAGGGCAAAGGGGGACATGGCTGAGGAATCGGGCTCAAGTAAGGCCCTGGGCCTGCTTGGCCTTCTCCGCCCAGTCCAGCAGTTCAAGCTGTCGGTCGACGTCCCCGGAACTTAGCCAGGCTGTTCAGTCAGTCCCGCTGCTGACGGGGAGATGAGAAAACGGGAGCGAGGTGCATTCCCACATTATGTGTGTGAGTGTTCCTGCTTGTGAACAGAGCCTGCATTGGTCTCTTTCCTTGCGCCCTGTGATTTTGTTAATGTGCTTTGGGTGTGGATATGTGTTTTTCTAAAGTCGCCTAAACGCGAACGCTTGTGTTTTACCGAGTTGCTTGGCCACGTGAAAGACCGAGTGTACCGCAAATCTACAGCTACACCAGAAGCGCTAAAGGCAGACATTGCTGAGGCCTGCAGCGAGATAGCGTCTTGCGTCGTCAAAAAAGCTACACTGGACGTGCTGAAAAGGTGCCAATACTGCATTATGGCAGAGAGCGGCTTGTTTGAACACATTCTTTAGACAGACATCACAGCGAATAAATATACAACCGTTATCCATGAAAAGAGCCATCTGTTTGAAACTTTTGTACGACATGGAAAAGGCACGTAATATGAAATTACAAATTCTCTGCCGACAAGGAATGGACAGGAAGTTAAAAAGCAACCTTCCATGTCAGTTTACAATTATTCCTTTTGTGACAACCAGCGTAATTCACACGACGTTCGTTATCGAACTTGTTATAATGCACGTTTGCTTGTTGGGGCCTTGCTCCCAAATTCCAACTCATGAGCTTGTCATTTTTCCCCCGCATTTATTCTGCCAGCGTGAGAGTGCAATTATCCCCGCAGAAACGGGAGCCGCGCTGTATTTCAACGGCCAGCCGAACCCACTGGCGTTTATCTCGGAACCAAGCACAACGCGAAGCTCTGTCGTGGGCAGCATGAAAGGCGCGAAGCGAGCGATGTTTTTGCAAAGCACGGTTGAGAGCGCTGTAATCGTGGCGCATTCGGGCGCACACAGCGCGCTGTCAGGTGGTATTTTTTAAAACTCCGTGGTCTTTTTAATTTCCCCGTCGGTGGAAGAATCGCTACGTCGCGTTTGTTCGGCGAAGTCCGCTACTCGTGTCCTGCGGAGATGCTCCGAAATGCAATCTATAATCGGCAATACCTATGGGTGACTACCTTTGCTGACATTCAGTGGTCGTATATTCCCTGGTAACGTTGTTTGGTTCAAAAAATCCAGTTGTCCTAAAAGAATGTTCTTTTGTTCTTTGTCTATGATGTATAACCTCGAGAAGTTGAAGTTCAATTTATTTCATCAGTAGAACGCATAAAACACAAACGAAGTATAAATGCTCAATCGGAAGTCCCGCTGTAAAAACTGCGAGGGAACCTTCTAACAGGAAACAAATGGGGGTTACTACGGATGTGGCAACAGCCGCAGGCTACATCAAATGGGCTCTATTGAGTAGCCTTGTATGTTCATAGAGCAGACATTGCCTTAGAAGAGTTTCCACGTAAGCTCAAGAGGTGGCAGCGCTGTGTTTAAGAATACATTGTCGGTTGGCGCATTTAATGGGAATTTACACGATTGGCGTGATAGACAAGTGGGCGGAGAGTTAACATTAAATTCCCCGTTAGACTACGTTAGACTGGGTTGGCCTAGTAAAGCATGGAACATAATTCAGCTGGTACATCGTGATGACGATGCATTCTCGGAAATCTAGGCATTTTTAGCGGGCAGAGATTCGGTGCAAGATTATTTCAAAGCCGGCCGCGTATCATTGTCTAATGCCGCTGTGAGTGCGTAAGATGTGAGGTATTTACTGCGTGAACAATGCCCATGCTGCCGTGGACGTGATATCACGTGAGTCAAAATGAAACAGGTGTGTACATAACCAGATCTCACAGAACAGTTTATGGCAACGGAAGCTCAATTAAACATTGCCTCTCGCGCACTGACAGATGAACAAAAAGAAGGCACATGAGCAATTCCTGTTGAACTCTTGGAAAACGTCAGATTCTATGGCATCATTTAAGAAAGCTTTAGCTCCTACCAAGTCTGATGTCAACTCTTCAAATACATGTGTGCACGCAGAAACGCTTCTACGAAATAACCCATGGACTGATTAGAAAGGAATTTGGTGCATTTGAGAGTGAAAGTTAAGTTCTAGTAACCGTTGAAAGCGGAATCTTGACTTAGGGCGTTGAATTCATTGAAGGAATAACGAAAAATTAAGAAACTGAAAAATAGAAGCACGAAGTTTTAACATCGGTAATCATGTAACAAAAAAAGGTATCGTAGTTTTATAAAGTGAAATCTTAGAGAATCTGAAGCAGACATTTATTGTGGATGATTTATTAATTTACAGCTTGCACGGATATGCTACAACGTATACGAGGGTTTCGCAAACCTATTGTTCATCTAATAATGATATTCCTCAAAGCTGTCTATATTACATGAGCTTTTTCCGCTTTAGATGTGTTAGTAAGTGCAGTTTACAAAATAGTGCATGATGAAATTTCTCATTCCTGACCTACAGAGTCAGAAGCGTTATAGCAATTGTTTTCACATTTTCAGAAATCTAAGAATTTTTGCTAAAATACGACAACCTAAATCAAAATTCCGCTTGCTGTAGCTACTAGAATGCAACTTGTTAAATTAAATGCGATGCCTCACTGAACTCAGACGCCCCATTGAATTCGCTGACGTACTGACGCGAAATACGATTTCTGATTTTCCATGTATTGCGACAGGATCCCCCACGCTTGATCGTCTTATGCATCATTGCCGGAAATAAAAGTTGTAGGTGCTAGTATGACCCGAAACGAAGTAACAAAGCGCTCAATGGCGCGGTTGTGGCATACCTCCGGCAAAAAAATAATAATATGTATCACCTTGCATAATAAATACAATAAGCATTTAATTATTATATGCTAGAGGCTCGAGGCATAATGAATGCATCCCTCAAGTACAAGCTATAAACGAAAACTGCTGCATTAACGTGCTTGGACTTTCCGGCCAAGTGATTCAGTCACGCCGTCCTGATTTGTCATCATTCGCGTACAGATCCTTGTGGCACCACAGTGCGAGGGTTCACGCTGCTGTATTGCCTCCAAAATACCTGGCCAAACCCAGTACCCTTCGTTCTCTACCACACCCCCAACATTCACCCTACCTGTCAACGGGCTAAAGGGCATTCGAGATGAATTTTGCTGTCATGTCCTCTAGAAATGTTGGCAGGTGTAGTGTTGAGAGCCGACGTACTACTTTAAATTATGGGGTTTACGTGCCAAAACCACTCTGCGATTATGACGCACGCCATAGCGGGTGACTACGGAAATGTCGACCACCCGGGGTTCTTTAAGACGTACTAGTTTGACAGCAAGGAGGCAGTTTGCAAGTTAATTTTAATTTAATTATGGGGTTTTACGTGCGAAAACCACTTTCTGATTATGAGACACGCCGTAGTGGAGGACTCCGAAAATTTCGACCGCCTGGGGTTCTTTAACGTGCACCTAAATCTAAGTACACGGGTGTTTTCGCATTTTGCCCCCATCGAAATGCGGCCGCCGTGGCCGGGATTCGATCCCGCGACCTCGTGCTCAGCAGCCCAACACCATAGCCACTGAGCAACCAAGGCGGGTGTTTTTTTTTTGTAAGTTGAATAAAATATTTTACGAACTCAGCTCTAGAGCATTTGTAGCGAAGATTGCACTATTGCGGGGAAAAAATGCACTGAGGACTCGCGAGTGTCGATCGAATTGCATCGTTGCGGCATAAGCCAGGATCAGCCGCGCTATCAACTGCGTTGAGATCGCCGGAGGACGTGGGCCACGTATGCGCTTTCCCGTCATCTCAAACGCAGATGATAGCGCGGCTGATACTGGCAGATAAGGCGACGCGATTCGGCTGACGTTCGCGCGCCCTGGCCGCCTTGGTCCCCGACAGTACATTTCTACTGTGTATACAACCATTCAGCAGAAATAATTGACAAATCCAACGCCCTTACCACCATAGTAAGTAGCTAGGTCTGGGCGTCGATTAAAAATGTTAACCAAAATGATCAGCGCCCATTTATTCATTATTAATCGCTTAACCGGATTTGTGGATTTACGCGCAGACATGAGGGAGACAAATAAATGCCGGTTATTTACCACGATATATACAGTTTTTAGAAAGAAAGAAATCACCGCCCCTGCCAATCCGTGAAGATGGTCGAACAGCGAAGCTGTGTTAATAACGCCGAGTGTTACAACATGCAAGTCAAGCTTCGCAAGCAGTGTATATTGTAAATCTCGGGCGCGCACTTCGGAATCGGCCTCCGGCGCTGCCATTTGAACTCGGCAGTTCTGGTGCGCAGCTCGGGCTCGGCTCCACGATGACGAGGCCGCTCACGAGCCAAATCTCCTTGACGCTCGCCGTAGGCAGCTCCTTCCTCAGGAGTACGCACTACTCGTGGTCTTCCCATCGTGGTAGCTGGGATGGAATGTGCGGAACCACTAATCCAAACCTCCATGTATTGGGGCGTTAGGCGCACCACTAATATGCGGGCGCTGCAATCTTTTTGACAATTTGTTGGATTGGTTTGACGATTGGCGTGGCTGCCGGCATTTCTTGCTGGCACAAGAAGTGCCGGCAGCCACACGCCCCTAGTATCGCGTTTCAGTCGCTGGGCGCTATTCGTTCGCCGCAAACCGACAGCATACCTTTTGTTTCTTTCGCGGCATGGTGGAATCAATCGTCGGTAAATTTGATGCCGATCTCGTTCAGTCACCGAAAATGCACCGTGTTACAACCGTATGAGGTTCGCGACTAAGATAACGTTCTCACAGGAGGAAAGGGATCACTCCAGCTCCCTGTTGAGCTCTTCTTTCCCTCTCCCGCTAGGTCACGTGGCCCCCTTTTTCATGCGGGGGGGGGGAGTCCGATAACAATGGCACAGGATCCGCATAAACAACTTCCTGTAAAAAACGTGATACTTGAATTGACAGCCACCTTTACTATTATTTCAACGACACTGAGAAGTGAGCATTCACTTTTAGAAACGTCGCGACGAGTTCAGTCAAAAGGGGGCGGCAACTGTTTTTGTTCTGTGCCACGCACTCTGCATTGTTGAAACGCCGCCGTAGGAGAGTAACATGCCCCTGGTTACCTCCCCCCGTTTCATCCAAAACGTTTATACGCGCATAGGGTGTAATATATCTGAAGCGAATCTATCGTGAAGCAGTTAATGATATGCCGTGAAGTTCACAAGCCTTAAGTTCCCGAGTCTCTAATGTGAATGGAAATTGGCGCTTCCGCGTGTTCTCCGTACCCGTGCCCATGCAATGCAACATATCGTGTACTGGCTTGTATTTCTTCAAATGTTCTTATTTATTTTGTATATACCAGTTGAGTCATGGACAGTCATCCGTTATGCCGATGTGCCATAGCATGGAATTTATATTAATGGTCAACACGCGGCTGTCGTCTCAACGAACTGGTTGGAGACGAACGATATCTACGGATTGCGGCTTCAGCAATTGGCAGAGTATGGAAATCACCATCACAGTCAAGACGCCGTCACGTTTCGTGGCCGATTTGCCATTCTGAGCACGATCCACGGTATGTAAATTATCCAGTGCCCTCCCCACACTGCTCTTCCCTTTTTCTATTACATCCTCCCCCTCCTCCCCGCCCCTTTCATCGACGTTTTAGTCATCCCGACCACTATGCCTTGAAATGCGAAATGACCGTACTGGGCTTCTTTTGAGCTTTTTTATTTTCTTGAAGGCCGCACCACCAGTCACATTACTAGAAATTAGTCTACTGACCATTCTAAAGGAACTATGGGATCGTACGTGCCAGAACCACGATCTTGTTAGGAGGCACGCCGTAGTGGGGGACTCCGGAAATTTGGACTACCTAGGGTTCTTTAACGTGCACCTAAATCTAAGTATATGGGTGGTCTCGCATTTTGCCCTCATTGAAAGGCGCCAGTCGTGGTCTGGATTATATCGCGCGACTTCGTGCTTAGCAGCCCAACACCGTAGCCACTAAGCAACCACGGAGGGGCCACTATCCAGTCAAAACAAACACGTCAGTGATGACAAAAACGCCTTTGAAGAAGCCAGGTTGACCTATCGAAACGTTGGCCAGATTCTCTAAGACACTTAAGCCTTGTTCATCCAGCTTTTATTGCGCTGAGTGCTTCGATTCATCGGCTTCAATTTTGCCGAATGTCGTGCAGATGTGCAACACAGGCCTCATAATTAGCGAAGCTAGCAGCAGAAATATGTGCCAACGAATTAATATAGCTTCACAGGAGCCGACAGGTAAATCTGAATTTTTTTCATTTTCTGCAACCTTTAGTTTCCGATATACCGCACGGTGATCTAAAGGCTTAAACTATCTGAAATTTATTCTTGCGTATATTCCGCCAGTTATGCCTGTAACCGGTCAATTGGTAGTTGACACAGAACTGGGGTACGCGATCTTTCTGTAACAAGTGCAACAGGTGCTATTCTAATGCTAACCCCCCCCCCCCCCCCCCATCAAGGCCTCACTTTAACCTGCTGCCAGGGGCGTAGCCAGGGGGGGGGTGGAGATTATGGGGCTTTAGCCCCCCCCCCCTCCCGAAATTTTTTCGTGCTGTCCTGCACCGCCGACCAAAACAACTCATGCGCAGGAAATCATTCTGGATTTTGTCTTGAATGTTTTTTTTTTTTATGTTTGGAAAGACATTTCGGCGTGGACATTGCCAACTCGGTATCAATTTCGTGGCAACGCCATGCACCTGGAGTCACATAACACAAGCAGCCCCATCCGAGCACAAAATTTCAAGGCGTTTTGATGGTGAGCGGGCCCGTCGCGGACTTTCGTGGAGGCCACGGAATCTGCGGAGTGCATGGATGTCAATTCCTAAATTTTATGGGCATAAAGTTGTCATACACTTTTGATCCGAAAGGTGCATGGTCATTTACAACGTCGTGCTTTAGATTTTCAATGGCGGTAGTTTGTGGGTTTAATGTTCCTATAAACATTTAATAACAAAGGTGCATTGACTTTTCTAAAGTCTTACATGGGACCATACAACGAGACAAGCCAAATCAACACACTTATAAAAGTTGGAAAATCATGCAGCGAGGTTCTGTGAGACGAAGCGTTGTGGTGGTTCGTGTGCGCCTTCATGTCGCAGAAAATAATATCAATATTTTTTTTCACCTGCGCCAAAGCATCGATGTCAACATAGTGAAGCCAGCAAAGGTAACTACGTTCTTATTTATTTTTTCTACTTTCACTTTTATTCTCGTGGACACATTCAGCCTCTTCAATTTTCTTGTTCTCGCTACTCGTGGGCAGCTAGAGCCAGCCAGAGCGCATGCGTTTTTCTGTTGTTGCCCCGACCACCGCGCGGCGCACCTTGTTTGCGCGTTCGCCTTTCACTGGCCGAGTGGATTTTGGCCTGGCAGAGTCTTGGACGCTTTCTGGCTAGCAGACGAGTAAAAGAAACAATGGTCGCTCACCGCCACCACTGTGGGGACTCGATGGATTGCAAAGCATCCGCTTGGGAACATCACTTTCACTTTGATGTTATTGCAACCTCCCCGGAGGATTTTGTATCGCTGGTGTAGGATACCGAGCAGTATGCGTATGGTTCCCTGCGGACCATGCGTCTCACGTTTTCTTCGAATATTCATTCGGTAGCCACATTAGGGGCCCAAAGTAGGCATTCGATTGTGGCCAACACACTTTCCTTCGCGTTTTTGTTTTCCAGTATGGTGCCCCCCCCCCCCCCCCCTACAAAAGACAGAAAGACATTGTTGCGGCGCAACGAATATCGCATGGGGAAATTTCGATTTTGTTACTCCGTGGGGCCTTGAGACTCTTCTTATATTATGACGATAGCAATTATATGGACAATTCAGGCGCATTCCTGCCGTCGACGTCACCGTCATGTTCCGTGTAAACTCCAAGAGCTGAAATCGAAAGGTGGACGGCAGTACATCTGGCCAGAAAAATACATTGAATAAACGCGAAAAGGCTGCGTGATTTCAAGGTCTGAACGACTACAACTACAAGCAAGAATATTGGATTGCAAGGCTAATGTCCGTATGCTGGAAAATGATACCGTCAATACCATTCGCCAACTGAAATTACTGTGCCCTGCCGAATTGCTTCAACACTGCTACACGCTAACTTTCAAGCAAGCGTGGGAACACGAAATAACGACGTCCCGCAGCATGCCAAGCTGCGGCCATCCTGAAACGGTGCGTACCGAAATTTACCAAGAGAGGCTGTACACAATCTTCCTATAAGCCTAGCGAAGCAGAACTCTCGGTTCTGAGCCATGGTCTAAACTTTCGCACACGGCCCACAAAAGATACGAAGTAGCTGATTTGTGCTGCTGAAAAGGCTGTAAGCCAAGACGATGCCACTATACGGGACGAGGCGCGCCCGCATGTTATTAACGTGCTCTCTAGGCTTCAAAACCCTTCTTCAAACTTCACACTGTCGCTAGAGGAACATCAGGCTATTGAATGACTGCGAAAGCAATCCAGACATTGTCATTATTCCGGCTGACAAAGGAAACACAACTGCTTTGCTTGATAGTGGTGACTACACCAAAAAGACGCTGACATAGGTTAGTGACACCAATAACTATACTCGCCTGACGCATGATCCCACAGGAAAACTGCAAAGAAACTTCCAGAAACTTCTAGCTGACGACTTCTATTTAGTCCCGCTCCAGCATAAATCACTCCATTATCGACTACATTGCCACAACGGATCAGCTCCTGCATTTTATGGCCTACCAAAGATAAAAAAACAAGCTGTTCCTATGTAGCCCATGGTCGATTACACTCGCTCATCTCTGTACAAGCTTTGCGGTTTGTTAACCAAATCATTTCGCCACTGATTGGGAAAAAAACGGTACTCACGTACGCAATTCCGACGCCGTTATTGAAAAGATAGGGCACGTTGTCATTGTTTCATTTGATGTAAAGTCACTATTCACAAGCGTTCCAGTAAAAGTGGCCGTAAAGGTTTTCACCGCTGCCCTCGAAGCCGACAAGTCGCTGCCCGATAGGTCTCCGATTCACGTTTCAGACCAGTCCCGTCTGTTTGTTTCCCGTCGGTTCTGTTTGTCGAATACATACTTCGTCTTCCAACGGAATTTTGATCTGCAAACACATGCTACGGCTATGGGTGCATCTATATCAGTTTCTGCTGCGAAGCTGGTCATGGAGGAGGTCGAACGTCGAGCGTTTGTATCTTTTACCCTTCTCCAAAGGTTTTCCTGCGATACGAAGATGATTCATAATCATCAGCCTGGTTACGCCCACTGCGAGGCAAAGACCTCTACCATACTTCTCCAACTACCCCGGTCATGTAGTAATTGTCGCCATGTTGTCCCTGCAAACTTCTTAATCTCCTCCGCGGACCTAACTTTCTGCCGTCCCCTGCGACGCTTCCCTTCCCTTAGAATCCAGTCCGTAACACTTAATGACCATCGGTTATCTACCCTCCTCATTACATGTCCTGCCCATGCCCATTTCTTTTTCTTGATTTCAACTAAGATGTCATTAACTCGCGTTTGTTCCCTCACCCAATCTGCTCTTTTCTTATCCCTTAACGTTACAACTACCATTCTTCTTTCCATAGCTTGTTGCGTCGTCCTCAATTTAAGTAGATCCCTTTTCGTAAGCCTCCACATTTCTACCCCGTACGTGAGTACTAGTAAGACACAGCTGTTACACACTTTACTCTTGACGGATAATGGCAACCTGCTGCTCATGATCTGAGAATGCCTGCCAAACGCACCCCAGCCCATTCTTATTCTTCTGATTATTTCAGTCTCGTGATCTGGATTCGCGGTCATTTCCTGTCCTAAGTACATGTATTCCCTTACCACTTCCAATGCCTCGGTACCTATCGTGAACTGCTGTTCTCTTCCGAGACTGTTAAACATTACTTTATTTTTGTGCAGATTAATTTGTAGACCCGCCCTTCTGCTTCGCCTCTCCAGGTCAATGAGCATGCATTGCAGTTGGTCCCCTGAGTTACTAAGCAAGGAAATATCAGCAGCAAATCGCAAGTTACTAAGGTATTCGCCACTAAGTCTTCTAATGCTACTAATTCGTCCCAATCGAGGTCTCTGAATACCTCCTGTAAACACGCTGTGCATAGTATAGGAGAGATCGTATCTCCCTGCCTGACGCCTTTCTTATTTTGAGATTTTGTTGCTTTCGTTATGGAGGACTACGGTGGCTGTGGAGCCGCTATAGATATCTTTCAGTATTTTTACATACGGCTCGTCTACACCCTGATTCCGTAATGCCTCCATGACTGCTGAGGTTTCGACTGAATCAAACGCTTTCTCCTTATCAATGAAAGCTATATATAAGGGTTAGTTATATTCCGCACATTTCTCTATCACCTGATTTATGCTGTGAATATGGTCTATTGTTCAGTAGTCCTTATGGAATCGTGCCCGGTCCTTTGGTTGACGGAAGTCTAAGGTGTTCCTGATGCTATTTGCAATTACCTTAGTAAATACTTTGTAGGCAGCGGACAGTAAGCTGATCGGTCTATAATTTTTCATGTCTTTGGTGTCCCCTTTCTTATGGATTAGGATTATGCTAGCGTTCTGGCATATGCTAGTTTACTGGCATATTGTCTAACGGAGTTACCACCGACTTCTATTGCACATTCCGTAATGATTTCCATAAGATTGCCGTTGATATCTTCAACACTTAGGTCCTTTCCTGAGTTAAGGCCGAATACCTGTTATGTAGCTTGATCCGGAATTCCTCTATTTTCCCTCTTACCGCTAACTCATTGCTCGGCTTCTTATGTACCAGTTTCTTCCATTCGCTCCTCAAGTCTGGGCTAATTCGAATTCTTACCATCCTATGGCCGCTGCAGCGCACCTGGCCGAGCTCGTCCACATATTATGCCAGGGTTTGCGCGGAGTGTAAAGTCTGTTCAATTTCAAGTCTCGCCATTCGGGCTACTCCACGTCCCCTTTCGGCTATCCCGCTTGCGGAATGAAGGCGTTCATTATCCGCATATTAATCTGTTCTGCAAACTCTACTAATAACTCTCCCCTGCTATTCTTAGAGCCTATGCCATATTCCCTCACCGAATTGTCCCCAGCCTGCTTCTTGCCTACCCTGGCATTGAAGTCGTCCATCAGTATAGTGCATTTTGTTTCGACTTTACCCATTGCCGATTCCACGTCTTCATAGAAGCTTTCGACTTCCTGGTCATCATGACTGGATGTAGGGGCGTAGACTTGTACGACCTTCAATTTGTACCTATTATTAAGTTTCACAAGAAGACCTGCCACCATCTCGTTAATGCTATAGAATTACTGTATCTTACCAGCTATATCCTTATTAATCAGGAATCCATCTCCTAGTTCTCGTCTCTCCGCTAAGCCCCGGTAGCTCAGGATGTGCCCGCTTTTTAGCACTGTATATGCTTCTTTCATTCTCCTAACTTCACTGAGCCCCATTATAACCCATTTACTGCCCTCTAATTCCTTCAATAGCACTGCTAGACTCGCCTCACTAGATAATTGGTTCTTTGTAATTCACAAGGATGCTCTCGCTGCGTTCAGTGCTCGTCTTAACAATGTGAGACAGGCTATTCAGTCTACTGTCGAGCAAGGAGCGCACGCTTGGCTACGTTTCTTGATGATATTGTCAAGCGCGGTGACTCTGGCCTTTTTTTTGAAATCTACAGGCATACCACACATACGGGCGGGTACCTGCATTTTAACACGGAACATCCGCTTTCACGCAAGAGATCTGTCCCTGCTACGCTGTTTAAGCGAGCGAAACCATTTGCACAAGACAGGAGGACTGCACGCGTGGCATTGGGAGCATCTGTGAAGATTTGAGAACCTGGGGCTACTTTCCGTCCTTTTTGTGCTCGGTAACGAAAGAAGTGTCACTCTCAGAAAGACAGCATACTACGTCGTCTCCGAGGAAGTGAGCTGCCATTCCATATGTCCCTGGCACAAATGAGACCATCGCACGTACCATGCGCAGATGCGACGTCAAAACTGAGCATGTGCCAACCCGCAAACTCGGAAACGTTTTAGTAAACATAAAAGACAAATTCCCACAGGAAAATTTCCCCGGTGTAGTCTACGCCATAGCGTGCAGGAACTGTGATTACAAGTGTATCGGCGAAAGTGGTTACTTCAACAAACCTGTGAAACAGCAAGAATATGACGTCAAGAAACGGCACGCGGCCTCTAGTGCCCTTGCTGAACATCTGGAAGCGACAGGCCACAATATTAACTGGGCAAGTGCACCTGTCCTGGTCAAGGAGAAGAAGCTTGCGTCACGCCAGCCTACAGAATCCTTGCACATACAGACCACGGTGCGCACCCCGAAGAGGCAAGACGGGACACTTCCGACGGTGTACACTCGCTGCTTGCGTCACGTACTCAAACGTCCTTAAATACGTTGTATCTCTGTTATGGGTTTTATTGTGAACAAGGCTCCCGTATGGGACGCCGAAACGTCAATAAATTTTCAGTTATCTTGGTCGGTGTCTCTTTTCACGCTTATTCATCCAACTTGAAAGCGATAACGTCGTCACCGCAAGCCGCATGCTGTACGTGCGAGTAAAAGCGTAGGGAGGAGGGGAGGATCGGTGAGCCGACGAAGGTGGATCAGTCTTGTGTGCGCAAGGAAGAAAAGCGGCGAGGAAGCGCGCCGCCTTCCGTCTCGCGCGATGCATCGGGGAGAGTGGAGGAAAGGAAGAAGGGGTGGCTTAGGATTCTGTGATCTCTGAATCTGTGATTGCGCAACGTGTTTACTTGCCTTGTTCGACGCATTAGAGACAGGGACTTTTGTTTAGATATGTAGATTTATTGGAGACTTATACCTTTATTTAAATAGCTTGTTGCGAGATTTTTGTGTATACATGCAGTAAACTTTGTTTCCAGACACTGTGTTGCCCTTTATCAATCTGTATCTTCGTATTTGTACATTCCACTGTATCTTCGCATTTCTAAAATATATATTCAGGAACTGCTCTTTATATGGGCTCGCGGTTGTGACTATAATTTTGTTGCAATTACAATACACGACCGCTGACAGGTGCAGCTGCGCAACACATTAGAACGTAGGTCAGCGTTATTCGCATTTTTCGCTGGCCGTTGCATATGTACAAAAATGTAATGAAGGCTCTTGAATTAGAAAGTTTCATTAAAGTATTTGTTCTCAACTTGTTGATTTCATGGCCTTCACGTTTTCCATATCAGCGGCATGCACTCCTTCGCTGGATTCGAACTGATATAGTTCTAAAGTCCGCGTGATATATTGTTCTAAATAGGCGAAAAAGGTGGAAGCATTGATAACAGTTATTTCTGGCACAATTTTTTGAGACATACTAATATGTTCTTTTATGAAAAAAAAATACATCTTTTACATGTCTTGACAGTCAGTAGTGCTCAAGACTTCGTTTGCAGCATCTTTTGCAATGACAATGCAGTTAGCATTGTCATTGAAATTCCGAACGAAATTTCTGGCTACGCCACTGCCCGCTACTATGGTTTAGCGTGCTCCTTTATGCTTTAGTCAACGCTATGCCCGTAGACTGTCTTCAGTGGATAATTATCAGTGTTTCTTTCACGATGAAAGTTGTGCGGCTTCGACAAAAAAATCTTAAAATGATATTTTCAAGCATTCACAGACGCATCTTTATACAACGATGGCCAAGGCACCTGTGGACCTTTTTTCGGACCTGCAACTAAAACCCCACTTGTAATTTTACATTTGGCGAGTTCAGCCTCATGAAAGAATGCGGTGTTGGCAGCGATTGATGCACTGTTGCACGGAAGTTCGCGAAAGAGAATTTTAACACATCGAAGATCGCAATCCTTACCAACTTCATCGCTGTCTTTAGTAGTCTACAGAGAAGTGACGCCGATGGACATTTAGTGCGTATCTACTTGCTTTATCACCAAAATTACATGTGGCAGGGTATTCTTCGTTACAATAGGAACCATTGGTATGGGTTCCTTCTGTTGCTTTGGGATGCTCGTGCCTGAATGAGAATCCCTCCCTTCCATTTGCGCATGCCTTCGTTGCATAGAGTGATCAGCAGAGTAGAGCGAAGGTGTTGGGAATCGCTGTGCTGCGAGACTTTGCTGACGGAATCTACCCTGTTAAATTTATAACGGGGCTTTTTGAAACTGGAGCAGTTCCTGCTCCTCGAAATAGGGGCAGTTAGATTTATAAGGCTGGAGCTTTCCACCTAGACGCCCGGTAACGCTCCCTACCAGATCGCTGTCCGAAAACCTGCAAAGCTCTTATTCCGGAGATGGCGTTGCATGCTGAAGATGGCTGACGCTTGATGGAGGAAGACTAATTTGTGTTTATGTTACATATTTACAAGCATTAGACAAAGAAGAGAAAACATTACGAAATAGAAACATGACTGCTCTCTCAAGAAAACTAAGAAAGAAAGGAGGTGCAGAAGTTCAGCAAAAGTCTCAGAACCCTCTCTGTAGACATTACACTTGACCCATCTTTTAGCTACGGAAGGGTGCTTTCGCCTACGTGCCGGTACAGTTATCGCCTCTGACTGGAACACCCTCACTGCCCCCCATCGTAATGTCAGACATGCTATAAGTGCAGCTTACAGTGGAAATCCTCGGAAAATATCTCCCAGGGAGCACTCACGATCTCTGTAATGGCGCCGATGAACTCGCCGAGGTCGAGAGTCGGCTTCTCCCACTGTGAGCGATCAGACAAATCGTGGAAAGGCACGCATTGATAAAAAACTCTTAGGGATGCACGAACCGGATAAGAGTCAAGAAAGACCTCAAGCACATGTGCACAGGCTCCACGGTCATCCATGATGCGTAATGCGGTGGCGTCGGTCCTTCGATCCCTGCCGTTTCGCAGTAAAAGTCCGGAATGTGGTCGCGAAGGCGGTTGTTTCTGTGCACGAACATGGCCAGCAGATGCTTCGCCGGCCGCATCTAACCAAAGTGTACCGGCTAACGTTGCCCTGGTAGTTATCCCGCTACGTTAGTGTGCAAGACGTTTATGGCGTCCCTTTAAAGAGTAGCAGACGCGCTCCAATGAAATGTAATTAAGAGGAAAAGGCCGAACGCAGAGAAAAATAGCGGGCACGTACGCAGCTTCTCTGCGGTCGTCGTTCTTTACACGCGCACTTTCAAGTGGAATTACATTGCGTGGCCCCGCGTGTCAATTGCGCCAGCGTTTTGCTTTTGCACAATGCGACCATCCCTCTCAGCAGGCTAGATAAAACCAGTCTGTCGGCCTTTTAATCTCATTTATGCTTTTATTGCAAATGCGGGTCGTGCTTCTTTTGCTGTTATTTTTTTTTTGTGTGTCGCTATTCTGCACTTGAATGTGGGATAGCTGCCTAAAGGAAAAACCCTTTTTTAATTTTTAATGCAGTGTCGTTCGTCTTGCTTTGCTATAACATGGTCACTACGACGCAGGCAATACATATACGGGTGCGAGAAATGACAGTATGACGGGGTCAAATTTCGCCTTGTATTGCTCATGGAGGACTCCAGCTTTTTTTCAGGGGGCGTGGGCCCTATAATAGAGAAGTGTAGTGTGCACCTAGCAGCAATAATACTTAGGTATTATTTTTGTAACGACATCCTCTGAACATCGCAAGGAGCTAATCTGCTGAGACTTGTGCGCTACGCTGGCGGATACCGAAACTTTGATGAAGTCGTCATTTATAGGCTGACTTGGAGCACGTCGCCGAACCGGAAACGAAACAGGATCAATGAGGTAACGTACTCGACTTTCTCGTTTTTTAGTGGAGAATTTCCCTCCTGGCCTCGTGAGGTATGAAGATGTGTTGCCTATTTCACAATCGTTTTCTTAGGTTTCTGTTTTTTCTTCACCGAGAACATTTTCGTAACCGCTACTAGGGGTGTTGTAACCGATAGTCCCCTACCTGGGCTTTTCCGCTGGATGCCTTGGATGTTGAGTGTGAAGTGAAGTTAGCAAAGTAAAGGTCTGACGTCTTAGCAACCTATTCTTAAATGATGCAGCATATACAAGCTATGAACAAAGCTGATGATGTCATAATTTCGTTTGATTGCTTGACTGACGATAACGCTTTTTTCTTTCTGCGGAATCGCCTGCTGTTGGAAACACATATGTCAATCGCTGTGTTGTTCAAGTACGTATAACGTCCTTTAATGAGCACCAAATATTCTTTTCAATTATTCACATTAATTATAACGTGGACATATAAATACATTTTTACCTGATCAGTCGCTGTCGATGCTGTTTGGAAGAATAGGCAAGTAGACAGGCAGAAGTTGCGCAAGAGCTGAAATGAGGGTTTTTAGTGTTAATTATGAACACTACCGTGAAATTGTGCCACAGTAAAAGGTATTTATAGATATGTGTTCACTAATTCATTCATAATTTGAAACGGATAGTGATATCAAAGTTCAAAGAATATTTTTGGTTGTCGTGTCAGATCGCCCACACGACATGAATTCGCAAATCGTTCCGTATTCCGCACGAAGAGAAATGGTCAATGCTATAGAAAAGATCATTTTGCTTGCTCTGTGGGATTCTTTCTTGCTCAAGCCACTGAACCTTGCAAGTAACATAGCCTCTTACCCCCCAATACCCCACGGAAGCGAAGTTGCCGTCCATTATTAAAATAAATTAATGCCTGCTCCCGTGCACATCCCGGTATAGTTAGTAATGCTACTACTATAAGTACATGAATACCGGTTGAAAGAGGCGTCAACTTGCTTTTGACCCCTCCCCCCTGTACGCTGCCTTCTTGTTCAGTTTTTTGTTGGTTTTCTCTGCTACTATCGCAAGCATTTAGCTGGCGTCGCTGATGGTGTTGTCGATATCCGCGGTTGTACACAATCGTCTATCAACATTCTATGATCGACAAAGGTTAAGGCCTGTTGCTATCACCTAGCATGCTAGCGGCCGAGCATTTAAGCGTCGCGATCAGCCTAAATAAACCCACTGCGAAGCCTTTCGGAGAATTCTAAACTCTCCTGTCCTACATGAGCTACTATCACCACTAGGTCGACCGCTTTGCGTTTTCTCCAGGGTTGTCTTCAATGGTGCTCACTTTGTTGCACCAATAAGCCACCGTTTGTTTCATGGCTTAAAATAATGCCTATTAGCCCTTTCACTGCATCAACCGACGAAAATAAGGCAATGCTCCGGTCAGAAACCCCTGAGACAATGTTGCAAATGCTACAAGATTACAAATGTACTAAATAAGATGAGTACTTTAAAAGGTGGAAGCAATGTTTGTCTCCATGCGCTGTGCTGTGCTATCAAGATGACCCCCAACCACTTTGAATGCGCATCAATTAAGCTATGTGAAGCGCAGCGCTTCATTCTTGCTGGTGCTAGGACAGGGCTCTCCCGGGAGGGCCGTTGAAACAGTGAAAAACCAAATTAGGTGATTCCGTGGCACCGACGTCCGAGGTGGCCATCGCTAACGAGCCATAGAAGCGCAGCTTCCATTTTCCGAATTCACAACATCTGGTGGACCTCTTCGCAGCACAATTCATTCGTCAGCCATTCATACTAGAACCATTCATTATGAAGGACGCCAGCAAACTACAACCTTCCTTGGCAAGATGGCCAAGTCTGTAACGCAATTTATGACATTGCTGCGTATTATGCAGCCATAGAAATGCTGTTTGTGTGTTTTAACGAGAATAACGGGTGAGTATGAGGCATGCAATGTCGAGCAGTTAGAAACGTTTGAGTTTAACGGCCAAGAATGCCTCCGTATGCAAGAGGAGTCATAGACTGCACTTAGGGAGAATTGAACAGCCGCTCTTACCTCCTATGAAGGCTGGCTATAAGAGCTTCGAGTAGAGAGTGAAAGACAGTATTTATAAAGCTCAGAGGTTCAACTTCCAAGAGAAGTGTGCAAATCTGCAAGCCTGTCATGTTCATATGATTCAGGCGTAGCCCTGTTTGCGGAAAAGAAGCAAGCCCAGCACATGTTTTAATCCCTTAGGACTCTGCAGTTCCCCCGAAATTTACTCTATAAAGCTGTGTCGCCTGTTAGAGCTTGTTTCTTTAAAAACGTAAGTCGTTACATGTAATTGCTTACTGAAAATGTTTTGATTACACTGAGCGTTAACGGGAACGGGAATTAATCATGAAATAATAATGTGAAAATGTAATTGATTACAAGTAACTAATTAAACGTAATACGTTACGTACCAGTCAGACCATAATCAGCCTTTCTATAGCGGGCTATCTAAATTGAAGAGACTTTGCGAATCCGATGCGGTAGCGCTACGGTTCCTTTTGCATTTCTCGAAGACGCTGAAATGAACAGCGAGCGAAATCGCGATATTTATAGGTAGCTAATCAAAATATCTATGATATAAATTTCTAGTTATTTACATTAACCTGTATGTTGTAATCGCGAATGTGAAGCTGAGCACTACTGAAGGAAAAAATGTACTACTAGCCCCAGGCAATAGTTCTTAATATGTGCTACAAAACGCATTGATGTTTGAGTTAATGGTTTCCCGGAACCTCCTTCTAGAAGTCCGGGCACATATTATTTTCTTTAGCCGGTTTTTGGGACGGATAATTCAAGAGAGGTGTTATAAAATTTGGATATATGTTGGGCAGACATGACTACAATATTGTTCCGTGTTCGTTTCGTAGTTGCAAGATATTCTAATGCTAATTAGCATTATCAGTGTAATGGTGATTCGAGTCTCCTTCAAGTAACCTACCTCAACATGGCAATCAGATCAGCTAGCAATGTCAATGGCTTCGGTTAATTATTCGGAAGAGGCGGAATGGCGCAATATGGTCTATGCAGTCTTTAAGAAAATCTCTGCAAACTAAGAAAACGCCCGTATCTGGTCTTCAGAAGTAGAAAAATGTATTTAATTTTATAGATGCCACGCGTATTACCAGAAGTGCATATTAAAAGTGTAGACGAACTATACATGATTTCCTTTGAAAATAGCACCCGCGTTTTTCGCTCCGACAAGAATTCATGTCAAGAAAAGCTAAATATTATGAATTTCGAAGGTAGACAGGGCAAGCAGACCCATTTTCTTCTAGGCTATTAAGTGCATCCGCTGTAAAATCACTCAATGTGGTAAATTGGGGAAGTTTGGTTAAGAGGACCAACGGATTATTCCTTAGAAACTGGTGATCCGCAGTTGACATTTGGACCATAAAGCAACTCCGGACATTATCTGCAAGAAGTCACTCAGGACTTTTGGGTGCAGAAGGTAAAGGCAGGTTTACAAAACATGGCAAGGACCAAGGTAACGATAGTCTCGTAAGAGAACAAGCAACTGTGTTTCGTAGTTAGCTTCTGCAAGCCAAACAAATAAACAGAAATGTACGTTTATCTAGTGCGCTTAGTTGGAGGCAGCCCGCACCATGAGGAGGAAATTTTCAAAAGGATACGAAGGGGCTTTAGACGCGGATATGGCCTGCACTCCAAATGAGAACCGTTATCCTTGGGAAGCAAAACTTACGTAGTCCTTCAATTCTACCTGTACCAAGATGTGTGAGAAATGCACAAGTTATAGAGAAACTTAAGAACGCAAAGTCCGCAGACCGTGCGTTGGAACAGAAATGGCTGCCATAAATATACGAAACCGGAACACATCTGTGTGGATTCAAGAACAAACCGGGGTAGCCGATATTCTAGCTGACAATGTGACTACGAGTCGCATTTGGGGTACAGCCGTGGAATGCGTATAATGCGGAGCGGAGGTAGTCTGTAATTAGAAGGGGAACCGACTAGAGAATTGACTAAAGCATCGACATCACGAAATTAGCACGCATAAGGCGTACTTATCTGACATGACACAGGGATGTCATTGCAGATAGCAGGGGGTGGCCTGTACAGTGACACTAGGCATAAAATAAGCTGCTGCTGTAGCTGCGGCTGCTGATGACGGCCACAGACGGTAAAGGATTAAAAGTAACGCATTCCGTGAGGCCAACTAATTACTTTCCGTGCTCCTGCTCATCAATATCACCACTTCAACCATTCGAACGCCCGCCAGATGCGGCTCACTGGGCCTTCGTTATTATGCTCGCCTTCCGATGTGCATCTAAAGCCCAGAGCACACGTAGGCTCACGCCCGCGCGCCCGCGCTTGCGCATACCGTGCAGCACGGCTCGTACGCGTCGAAACGCGGCGTGACCTCGGCGATGAGCTCCTCTCTGTTATCGCGCGCTTAGGCTGCCTCGCGCCGGCGCGCCTAGCTGCGCAGCTACAGCGCAGTAAACTTTACTCTCAGTGAATCAGATTCATATCAATCAAGAAAGCGCTTCTTCTTTGGTTTTGTGCTGATCTGACCGCTATAAAAATGTAACAACTGCGTTTATAGATACCCAAGCATTTTCACACACTGTCGAAAGCAAAGTACCCGGTGGCATCTACCATGACGTCTATAAGTCCGCCCAGTGAGCGCGCGCTGTCACGCGTCTTTTCGGATGCAAGCCGCCATCCCTCGGGAGGCGCGGCAGCCGTGAGGTGCATAGACGTGATCTCGCGCGCGTCCGCAGGCGTACGTGTGGTGTGGGTTTAATCCTCACTTCCGCAGGTCTGGCGCGATGAGGTGCCGTTTTCAACGTTACGTCTTCGTGCGTATAATGTAAGCGCTGCATATTACTAAACTGTGCACATCTTAACCTTTCATCACCGTCGCCACTTCGTCTACGTGTGAATATATGCGTATATCGGCACATAGTACAATGCGTGGTGCAACTAGTCCTCGTTTTTTGAAGCGAACCTTGTATTGCCTCACTCGTCGGCGTCGGTGTTGCTGTGCGACAAAGCCCAAGCCGCGCCAAAATTAAGATTGCTTGTCGGGCGGCGGATTCGACCCACCGGCCTCCGGGTTGCGAGGGCACCACGCTAACCGATTGAGCCACTATCAGTCCATAATGCGCGACCTCTAAAACGAGATATTATGTGAAAGAAGTAGACGCAGTGCAAGGATCGAGCCACCCACAGCCGTGCCCTCCTTCCGGAGGAGGGAAAGGGCGTGATCGCGTGTTCGATCGCGCCTTGCTGTCAGATGGGGAGGCCACGTTTGCCTCATTCTGCCGAAAAGCAGGCTGCGTTGAAGGAACAGGAGCGGAAGCGGGCCGCGTGTCGTGCGTGCGGCTGAAGAAAAGGCGGCATTTGATGAACGGCGCCGGGAACTCTCTCATGAAAGGGCTCGTCGTCGATGTGCCGACCTCGAAATTAGCGAGCGCGAAGCCGAGGCGTTACGACAACGAAGAGCCGCGGATCGTGAACTTCGCTTGCACCCCTATTCACAGTAGTGGAAGGGTGGTCAATTTTTATCTCTGTATGTTCCAGCGAGTAAAAAAAAAACTGCGGATTTTAATCGCGCTCTTTAGCTAACTCCGCTATAGCTATTGCGAGCCTGTGACATTACTTGTTACAAAATTTTCGTAGTGAATCACCATCATCTATAAAGGAGCAGTCGCCACCATTTAGTTTACTAAATCACTTTCTTTTATTTTCATCTCAATAATTCATGTAGTTCTCGTTGTCAATAATCAAACGAGTGAGGTAAAAACAGATGCCGCTTTCTTCTATCGCTTATTACTATAGGGACCGAGGTTAGGTCCACTACAACAATGTGCGAGTCGGCGAAAGAAAGGCCAGAGAAACGTCCTGACCTATGGCACGAGCAAAATGTATTTTTTTTTATTCTTGTTTCCTTTTTTTTTAACCTGGCAGCTAGCGGCATGAAGCCCGAGACACGCCCGCCGGAGCCCGCCAGGCGGCCGATGAAAATGTCGATGGCTGCTAGAGTACGTTCCACCTGACAGGGCACGACAGGACGCGATAATATAGAGTAGCATACTGGTACCTCGCTTGAACAGAGAACCACGCGTAAACATTGGCGCCGAGATCCCTAACAGCCGGTTCGCGTCATTCCCGCTACGCTATTCTGTATTTCGCCGACGTAAATAGGTCGCTGATTCTCGGTTTCTCTCTCACTAAAAGTAGCCTTGAGGCCTGGATTGCTACTTGCTATGCGGCCTTTTATTGGTGCGCCACCATAGATAGCACGCTGACTACGCGTGCTTCCGCACGCGCCCCGCGTTCTCCAGGGTCTACGTTGGGGAAAGGTTTCTAACAGCTCGTTTCTCAAGATTTTTTAAAATCTTTTCACACATCGTCGCACCGCCGTGCGCAACCGCTATCGCCGGCTGCCACCACTTAGCTTCTCGAACTGGAGTGAGTCAAGGCGTTCAACGACTCCTCTTCGCCTTAACAGTCGCTCATCGGCTTCCGATTCACGTACACTACGAGCTGAAAGCAAGAGAATATAAACAAGCAGTTACACCGTAGTGGCGCGTATCACTTCTTACAGCTGCTTACGCGATCACACGATATACCTAAACTCGCCCTACTACGAGGGACTGTTATCGACGGTTACATTGTCGTCTTAAGTAAACTACGGGGATGTTTTTTTTTTTTCAAAGTTTGTTTCGTTGTGTGCCGTTGCTCCTATTTACGGATTACGTTCTTTTGCTCCGTCCTGGCGTATGTGTCTCCAAATTGATGGAAAAAGGCACCACATAATCAACTTATATTGTACATATTTGAAGCACTATACACTGAATATAGTGTATTCATTTTCAGTTTTTCGTCTGCCTGCTGGTTTCTCAGTTTCATTGTCTGGATGAAACCCGACACTAAGGGGGGATTGCTGGTAGACCTATGTATTCGCCTAGAATCGCCTCTCAATTTGCAGACAATTGAGCAAAGCAATTGATATTTGTCGCACGGTTTTTAGTAACTGCCTTCTGATAAGGTGAGAACTTTGGTACAAAATAAGTGCACATTCTAGAAAATGTTAAAATGTATTCCTTAATAGTTCATTTTTCTATGTTTAAGCAATATTTCTGATAATGTTTTTGTAGGAAAGGATCTGCAAATATTTCTGATAGTTTTATTTGCACTTGCTTCTGTTCTGAGCCAAAAGAACAATTTAAGCTTTGACTATTATATAGTAAAAAAAGTTCACTTATCAGAGGCTCACATTTTATGCCATTCTTTAGGTAATGCTATTAAGAAAAATATACAGAAGTTCCCGAAATTCTCTACTAATGCGCAAACATCGTTTGGCTCGGCTGCGACTTCGTTTTTGCTTAGTTTCGCTCACTTGTTCTTTCTAGCTTATGCGCGTCTACCGGTGGCCTTTCCGGTGGCAAAGAATGCTTAGGCTTTGTAGGAAATTGTCAGATTTTCTCGCCGCATCCGGCCCCTTCAATGCAATCGTACCAGTTGATCCGTAACTGCGCGAACGTGCGCGCCTCGACGGAGCAGAGTTGTCGAAAGGGAACACCAGCTGCCGCACTATCACGTGAAGCCTGTATGGCAGGCTGAGACTAGAGCGACGAAAATCCGTCCAGTAGCACGTGACGCAATTCGATTTTTCGACGGGTCAGTTCACATGATTGCGATTTCACGACTGGTGCGACGCCAAGCGTTGCTTGCTGCGAGGTCTTGTGGCACACGCCGCATAATTACTTTAATGTAATGAAGAAAACGTGCACATTATAATATTATTGAACTGTCTTGATGAGGAGCAAATAATACGCGTCTTTTATATTTTAAATACTTTTCGAAGTTTAAATTTGTTTTGAGTGCGCAACGGCGGTTTCTGAAGTTCAGTCCAACGAGATACGGTCTACGTAAACAACAGGTGTTCGCAGATGGTTGTTCAGCGTTGTTTGTCGTCTCATGTGCGTTCCATGTCCATGTCGTTGTGCCTGCCCTACAACCACTTACAAGATGACCTACCAATAAGCGCATATAGCTACCGTCAACGCATATGCAGTATCTAGAATTCGGCTGCAGCAAAGTCGTCGTGTCAGCCCAACAAGATACTCGCGCTACCCGTGCTCGGCGTCAGCTTCTGGAGAAATGATGTGTGTACATTGCTCGTGATCGCGCATATGCGGTGCCTGCTGCTCGCCACATTCTTGGACCAAATGCATCCACAAGACAACAAGCACCAACCCTAAAGCCCACATCTGCATTGTATGATATATATAGATATATATGTATATATATATATATATATATATATATATATATATATATATATATATATATATATATATATATATATATATATATATATATATATATATATATATATACAAGCCTCTGAATATTTATAAAGGCGCAAAAGCCGCCACATCAAAATTGCTAGAGGCTACCGCCACTTGTATAGAAAGTTATGCGAGCGATCATAGCATTATAAGAAAACAACACGCCTGTCGTCCACTTTGTTGTCCTGTGTCTCGCCCTGTTTTAGACGAAGAAGCTATCAGCTGAAGAATCCAGACATTCTGGAAGCAGTAGATATAGAAACGCTGGTAGAATCTTGCGTCAGCATGTCCTCCGTTAAAGATGGATGTGTTTACTGTCGGGAAATACACATTAGTTTTTGCTTCTCCTTTGTATATGTTCAGTTTATTGCTTGTCAGCCAGCATTTACTCGGCATCATCACAAAATTTTCTGTTAGAACATCTCAGTTTTCCTGTTCGTCCTAGTGTTCTCTGGTGGCGTTTGCAGCCAGGCTATTCCTTATGTTTTCTTGGCTTCAACAAGTAACTATAGTGACTGTCATGATGTTTCTGTGTACCTTGCAATTTTTTTTATTTGAGCAATGTTGCAAGACCATATAGTGCAAAGCAGTAAAAACAGCGTGCGCTAAATTCTAGCTGCTTAAAAAGTTTATTGTGAGCATGCAGTGATTTATAAAGGCTACGAGAAAGTAGTACAGCTACAGAGCATGAAAATGACCAGGTTCGTTGTGACAGGAGCGTAGGATCCCGTCGCGGAGCCCTGAGGGGACAACAAGGAGGTAGCTGGCGTCATTTTACTGGAAATTGTTTTTGCAAAGTACATGGTTGTGGAGGCTGAACGATGACACGTGACGTGCGAATTCTCGAGGAGGTTGCGAGGTGCGTTCCTCGAGGTACCCGATGAGTGGTCGGCGCTGTAAATCTTCTGCCTACTGCTGGGCTAGATCAGAGACTGCCAGAGCAGCAAGAAAACTGCAGTCCTCTTCGAGGTCGGTGCTGCCAGCGCCGGTGGAAGCGCGAGACAAACAGTCCACCTCCCTATGTTTCTGCCCCGACTTGTGCACAATTGTTGCATCATACTGTTGCAATCGAAGGCTCCATCAAGCTAAGCGTCCTGAGGGGTAATTTATATTCGCCAGCCAACACAGAGAATGGTGGTCGCTTACCACACGGAAAGGTCGGCCGTACAGGTAAGGTCGGAACTTCGCGATGCCCCATACGATGGCCAAACACTCTTTTTCGGTAGTAGGATAATTTTTCTCTGCACATGATAAATTGGAGCTCGCGTACGCAATAGCTCGTTCGGCACCTTGTTGTAGCTGCACAATAGCAGCACCGATGCCAACGTTGCATGCAACCCTGTGTAGACCTGTATCGGCATCCGCGTCAAAGAGGTTCAGAATTTGAGAAGACTGGAGGCCAGTCTGGAGCTCGGGAAATGTGTCTTGCTGGTTTTGCGCCCCAAAGAAATGGACGTCGTCCTTCGCAAGCCGAGGTATTGGGTCAGCGAGGTGTGAAAAATTCTCAACGAAGCGACGGTAGTAGGCGCAACACCCCAGAACGCATCAGACTACGCGCTTGTTGGCACATGTCTGGAAATATGCAACAGCCGTAATATTCTCTTGATCGGGTCGAATTCGAGCGTTACTGACTGCGTGGCCAATGAATTTGAGTTTGTCGTAGGCGAAGTCGCATTTTTTTATATTTAAGAGAGAGGCTAGCAGTAGAGATGGCCTAGATGTCGGTTTTAAGTCGTTCCATGTATTGCTCAAACGTCTTAGAGAAGACTACAATGTCATCTAAATACACGAGAACAGATTGCCACTTTAGGTCAAGTAAGACAGTGTCCATCATTCGTTGAAAAGTTGCGGGCACAGAACGCAAGCTGCATGGTGGAACCTTAAAGTCATACAGGCCACTCGGTGTAATAAAGGCAGTCTTTCCGTGACATCGCTCGTCTACTTCAATCTGCCAGTAGCCACTGCGCAAGTCCATGGACAAAAAATTGCAGACATGCTGGTCGCGATATAAGGAGTCATCGATGCGGGACAATGGATACACGTCCCTTCTTGTGACGTGGTTGAGTTTGCGGTAATCCAGGCACAAGTGCCAGGAGGTCCACATTATTGCGGAGTCTCCCACTACGGCCTGCCTCAAAATCAGTTTTGGCATGTAAAGTCCCAAAATTGATTTTTTTTTAATTCTTCAAAAGAGTTAGTTGCTTTACTCGCCGTCGTGGCACTGCTCTTCTTAACCGTCACTATACACTACGACATGTCTTCCTCCGAGACACACGCATGCGGTTTTTCAGAATTCACAATTTAGGATATGACTCATGGCAAACGCCTTTGACGATGTCTGTTATTATTCAACTTCAAATATGTTTTAGGAAATGTGACATACGTTTCCGTGATGACGCGCTGAACTGTATGCTAAGATATGCAAATAAAGTTCGCTTATTTGAGCTCGAAATTCAGACTGAATGCATAGATATTATGAAAATCCCGCATCTAAAGTTACCTATTTCACCGGGAAAGTGTTCGTTGAAAAGTGGCACGTATGTATCCACTGCCGCATACTCTGTGACTCAATTGGTCCGACGGTTGATTTCCTGCCCTTTTCCCGCGACACAGCAGCCCGATGCTCTAACCAATCGACAATGGCCTACACAGTTACCCAGGTTGGCAAACACAGATAGATAGATATATAGACAGACAGCAGAGTACCCGGAAAGTCTGCGTAGCGTCTTATAAGAGTGGTAAGGCATTACAATACATCCTTCAAAAAAAATTGCGTTAACGTTACCGTCGCTCAAAACGTCAATTTCATCGCGAAATTAATCCTTTCGGTGTTTGGAATATGAGTCCGTCATCAAGAGCTCCGGATACATCAGCATCCCTTTACGTAAATGAGAGGTGCTACAGAAGGGCCTTGAAAAAAAGAGGAGTCCACTTGTCGAAACGCGGCTCCTGTTCTCATCTTGTTCTCGTTTCGCTCACCGTCTTGAATTTCCATATCCCACCTTCGCCTTGTTTTCCCCGCCAACGGGGATTGTTCGTTAAGCGTGAAAATTATTTGTTGCGAGTTCACTTTCACGTGTTCGTTTGCTTGCCAGAGGCGCAACGCCGAGCTCATTGAGAGAATGCCAGCGATTGTGTGAAAACTATGTTGCACCATCAGCATCCACGCCATAGTGCAATAAAGGAATACATTTATTTGTGTATGACTACCGTCACTAGCAGGCTCGGTCACATTTGAAACACGACAATACCTTGTACATGCTTGCCTTAGCAAAACGCAGGCACGAAAAACATTTCGCTTTGCAGCGCTCACTTCTCGCTGCAGCTAAATTAAGCTGACTCTGGCTTTACAAATAGTGAATAATTGCGAAGGAGGTTACAAAGATCGACTAACTGATTATAAGCGATGGGAGAATACATTTCATAACTTTGCGTTGCTGTGTCTGCAAAATGCGGCCGTCTAAGCCTACATATAATCTCAATCTCATATACCTGATTGCAAGCCAGGCGAATTAGAAAAAGAAGTGTTAACAATGGAAGGCCACAGGTGAAATTATTTCATAAAAATTCTCAGACATGCTGCTATATCTGCCAACGAGGGACGATATGAATATCGTGTGTTATATGTAATCGCATCTGAGTTTTTTTTTCTTAAGTGCACTTAAACATATAAGCCATCATGCAAGGCGACGTTTTTGCCTACCAGTTGGCATCTCTTCTGAAAACTGAATTAGCATTAATTATTTTAGCGTTTTCTAGCACGTTTATGCAAGATTTATCTTTGATACATAATGTGCTTTTAACTGAACTGGTTTTCTAAAAAGTCACTCAGCGGCCTTACTTTCTTTAGTACTTGTAAGATCTCCCATTTTATAGCATTCTTCTGCGTTAGCAATGTTTGATATGGCAAAATATTTTAAACGAAGGGACTTTTTACGAAGAGATCTACTCACACGCTTGCCAAATCAGTACACCGTAACCCAATCATTTAACACTCCTTTAGAACTGAGAGGTGGAATAGTTGGAGTGGTTCCATTTTAACAAGTACACAGCGTGAAATATTTGTCGTTTCTTCGCTCGTCTACGTCTTCATTGCGCTGGTTTTATATTAAGATTTAAGAATTCGCCTAAAGTAAACGCCGAATAAAATGTACGACCTCCACGGAATTTCTCGCAAAATGGCATCTCGTGATTTCGCCACAAAACGTTTCACAGCTAAAGTGAGAGGTAAAATAAACGGCTTTTGGGTTGCTACTCATAGTGTTCGCGATACATTTTCAAGCATCTGCAAATACGTACCATTTGATTCAACAAAAATAAATACTGGGATTTTGCGTGCTTAATCCCGACATGACTGTGAGGCTTGCCGTAGTGGGGGACTCCAGTTTAATTTTGACCTCCTGAGGTTCTTTAACGTGCTTCCAATGCAAAGAGCCCGGGCGTTTTTGCATTTCGGTCCCATACAAATGTGGACATTTCAGCCGGCATATGACCACGCCCCCTCGGGCTTAGCAGCGCCACGCCAAAACCACTAGGCGGGTCATACAATCAAATCTGTGAGGCTCTGAAAAACGCTTCACCACTTGATGTGAAACGATGTTCAAGGAGTCCGTTGCAATCTTAGACTTGGGATACATATCTGTATATTTTCCATGCTGTAATGTGGCTAACGTGCCGTATAATAATGAAGATTAATTGATTGATTGATTGATTGATTGATTGATTGATTGATTGATTGATTGATTGATTGATTGATTGATTGATTGATTGATTGATTGATTGATTGATTGATTGATTGATTGACGAGTCGTGCTATCGAAGAGTCAGCTATCTAAACGAAGTGTATAACGCTAGGTCACGCGCAGCTTCGGTATCCTGTTTTCGACTGCAAAGGTTTCTCGCTTCGAACATGGCGATGATGCATATACAGAAAGCTATACGAATCCTTACAGGTTACGCGGCACTTGTGGCTTAACTGCGCCTCTTTGTTTTGGTCATGTGGCGAGCAACAGTAATAAAGAGCAATGAGGGTCTCAATTTTCTGTTAGTTACAACCGCATTCTGAGAACGAATATAGAGAGAACATTTTTCCTTACTTTTCAAATAACGTACACAATAGGAATGAAAGCGGACAATAGGACAACCTGACGCTGTCCGGAGCCGTACCTAGATCTTGCACATTGCGGGTCCGATTCTCCCCCACTGAGTAGCTACAGCGTCGGCCGTTCCCAGGCTACTTTATTGGGAATTCGTGATTTGTATTCGCGCGTCTAGCCTCTTCAAGTGTTACGTAGCGCCAGTCACCGTCGTAACACCGGATGGCGCGCGTTTTCTAGCAGTTTCGCTGGTGCTGGCGCAAGGAACGAGCGTCCTTCGAACTGAGGCTGCGGTTAATGTTAATCGCCACGAGGAGAATGCTCATATATATAGGCACCCGTTTTCATGATGTTTTCTGACAAATGACCCCACTGCTCTGGAAGCCTGGCTTTCTAGCTGACGATAGCCGTTCGCGCAGTGGCATTGTGTGGTCTCGGATAAGAAAGGGGAAATAATTTGACGATCGCCCATAGAACGAGCAGACCTCCTCGGCGTGGGTGTGCAAGGACGCTGTATTAAGCGCTTACGACGCGAGATCGGGCCCAACTGGCAGGGAGTCACGCATGTCTCCTCTTGTCCTTGCCTCCTCATTGCCGCGACCTTCTGGAAATGGTACACCGGCAACCTAATGGAACCCAAATACTTATCGCTGATTTACGACAGTTGTCGGCGATTAGCGGCGCGTGCTGTGAAACACGCCCTGCGTGGCTCGCGCATTTTCAGGTTTATCTGAACGGCCTCTCGGTCGCGTCTGGACAAATTGTCAAAGTTTCCGTTTTAACTGCGGTATGTTTCTTGTACAAACCGAGACCGGAGAAAATAAAATTAGAGGAAGTTGGAAACACGCATGTATGTAAGGTCGACTAGGTGATGTAGTGATAGGGGCGCCCACTGACTAAAAATAGAGACATTGCGTGCAGTTAGCCCGATATTCAAGAAGCCCATCGCGTGCGCAGGGCTGGACACCCGGGACAGTTGCCTTCAGCCACCTAATGGCTTTTGTCGGTTGCTCGCCCACTGAGAGCGAATGTGTGTTGGCACTTTGCGGTGGGCGAGTGGCCGAGGAATCCGTTATAACCAAAAGCTGCCACGACTGATGCCTATCTTGGCGCCAGCACTCAAGCATATTTGAGCCGTGGCGACACAACTTTCGCAGTGCCTATCGGAGCACATTTATATATATATGCGCCGAATGCAACCTTTACAAACGGGCACAGCTAAATATGCGGTCTGGCGAAGTAGTACCAGGGCAAACAACACTATCTTGGGTATTTGGAACATAAATTCCTGCATTACAAATGCAGGTATAATGTTGTCTCATAGATACCGTATTTACTCGATTCTAAGCACCCCCTTTTTTTCACGATCGCGATGGCCAAAGTGAGGGGGGGTGCTTAGATTCGAAAAATCTAGAACGACCGCCCCCCCTCCCTCTTTTCGCTGCGGCATCACGACGAGACGGGTGCGAGAAATAACACTTTATTTTGCAAACATTCAAAAGAAAAATTGGTGCAGACGATGAACCCACCGCTTGTGTAGGATGCTCAGTCACTATCACTGCCACTCTAGTTCGTCGCACCACTTGAACCGCTGCTCTCGGTATCCCACAGCAGGTCGTCTTCCGTTCCATCGAAGTTGCTTGTGATCGAACTCTTCTTAAATAATTTGACCACAACGTCCACTTGACCCTCTTCCACGCGTCCGAAACCCGCTTTGCGATGGTTGAAGGGGACGCTTTCTGCAGCTTTCCCGTCGGCGTCTTCTTCCGGTCAGGGTTTCGCACCCAGTCTTCGTACGCCTGTCGAAGATTGACTTTGAAGGGCTTGTTGACTGAAACGTCGAGGGGTTGCAGCACTGGCGTCATGCCAACCGGAATCACAACCACATCGTTATTGATGTTCCGAAGCTTGGTCTTTACCTCCGGAGTTAGATGGCCGCGAAACGCGTCCAACAGAATCATCGACCGCGTGCCTGCAGGTCCGTCGAGCAATGATTCCAGAGTGAGCAAGCGCGTTTGGCGGCCTTGGCTACGCGCACTTCCTAACAAATAGGGGGGTGCTTAGATTCGCATGCAAACGTTTTTCCTAACTTTTTCGCGAAAATAGAGGGGGGGGGGGGGGGAGGTGCTTAGAATCGGGGGGTCCTTAGAATCGCGAAAATGCGATATATCTAAAGCACTCATCCTTCTTCAATGAATAGTGCCTTTTCTCGAACGCTTCCTTCATTTATTTTACTTTTCGTTTACTTGGCCTATCGGTATGCCCATTCTTTGCTAATTCTCAAGAATGGATGCATCCCACCGTGATGCAAGAGGCGTGGAATGGTTAAACTTACTTCGATATGTGTCGTGCTTCTCTGCGACGACATCTCTCGCTACCATTGTTCCCTGAATAAGTAGCACCATGCTTGTAAGATGCCTTCGTCCGCCAGATATTGCTGCACAGGCGTCTCACGTTCTGCCGCCTGAGTTGGTGTTTGCGGTAAAGCTTCTGTTTAGTGTAGTCCATTATAAGACAAATGCATCAGAATGAAGTAGTGACCATTGCAGTGTCTAAACAGAATTGTGTGCAATGACGTTTGCTGCGTAACATATATTTAACCACTTGGCTAAGCTTTCGCTTCATAAATATATAAAGAAAATGTGCGTTCGATATTCATGCCTTTTTATTTTGTCCACATAAAATTGCGGTCCCCCTACCGCAATAATTGCTCTCATATCAGGTATAGATCTTGCACTCACTGTCATCTGACGACACGTAATGCCATCTCTCTGCGCACACATGGTAGTGGCAGTACAATGAGCTGTTAATTAAGTTTGGAATCCTGTGCTAGTGGCCGAGTGCACTACGTAACATTAGGCGGGAGTTCTTCAGAGTGATTGTTGCATTTCTGCGGAAAGAATAAAAGTTAAGAAAGTTTCACCTACGAAATACGGTGCTCTGCCGACTGTAACAGAGTGATGCGGTAAACTTGGCTACTTCTACCACTTAGTCGATTTCCACTGAACTTCCTTGACTTACTTATTTGCTTCAACCATCATTCGCTTTGATGCAGCGAATACTTGAACGTGGAGCTGTCATGTGCTAGCCGCCGATTTATTCGCGTGGTAAACGTCTGCGCTCCCTCATAGGCTTCGACAGGGGCCCGAGTGAGCTTGCAAAGCCTCTTCAGTTTTGTGCGAGGCCTCGTTGGAGTGAGGGCGTTGTGTGTATTCGGACATTGCGGCAAACCCTCGAATGAAGCGATAAATGACTTGACGAGCGACCACAGTAACGCATTCCCTAACGCGACCTTCGTGCTTCTCCGAATGCTTTCTCCTTCCCTACAAAACCACCCTTCATTTGGTGCGGGTCCGAAAGTGGAAGCAAAAGAAATGCATTGATTGGGAGTCCACTGTACCTGTAAGCAGCACTCCGCTGCCTCAATAGCTGCCATAGTATTCGCAAGTTCTCATCCACAAGGGACGTAGTAGCTTGTGTCTCATGCCACACACACGCTGCAGGAATGCTTGAATTACGTATGTTTCAGAACAGTGACAATAAACCTCCGGGGCACTTCCAGCCACCACACAAGTTCTACAGTTTTTCGGGTAAACGGTACGCAAAGGTATACGCAGACAGGCAATGGATAACCGCCGTCCGCTGAATCATGTAAGGCAGAATGCGAATGGTTGCCGCTTTAAGTAACGCTTGTTATTATTCGCGGCGGCATTGATACTTCGCCTTGTAGTTCAGTCATGACAGTTTGCGCGTGACTATGAGATTATCACTGTTGACGAGCTTTGAGTGGCGGCGCATTGAGCATTGGCTGATTTGCGCGTGCGACGCACATTGCGCGTTCAAGAATTTGACAGAGCGCGCTTGATCGGTAATATTTTCGTAAAATCAATATGCAAGCAGTTGACCGCTTTAGCACAGGCGCATTATAAGGTAGCCCATTTATAAAGAAAGAATGTGCACCGTACTGCTTGGCTTCTTGACTCTGCGAGTTGTTAGAGGAGGGCAGTGACGGTTTCAATCGCTTTGGCTTTCGGTCTTTCTTTATTATCGGTGCAACATGGGCGCTTCGGATAGAGCCCAAGCCCGAAACTGACCGAATCCTGCGGTCGCGATCAAGAATTATTGATGTTGAAATGTCTAACAATCAGGATCGTCTTGGTGCAGCTCACTCAGCATTACGGCGCAGGTGCTAGCCTACGATAGCAATTTACTAGATCTCGTAAAGCAGTAAAGAGAGGCAGAACGTGCAATATTGCTGTGGAAGGCGCTTATGTAGAACACTCCATCCGGATTGGATTTGACAGCGGTACAAAGTGCCTCAATGACAAGGGTATATATTCGCCATGGCTTTAGACACCCAGCGGCTTACACATAACGGTTGAGATGCAGTCGTCTGACGCGACGCGATGTTAACATTATCTGTCTTGGTACTTGTTAGACGGCTTTCCAGCCTTTTTTTTACGGCTTTTCTGGCCATTGACGATTCCTTTGCCTCTTTAATCCTCGTCTTTTTTACCACGCATTGATATCACTCGCTACACCTGCGCGAAGCTGCCGCTCCTGCCGACGCTCAGCGGTGGCACGCACCGGATGCTACGAGCCTCAGTGCCCCCTTAAGTAATGGTCCCAGTTACATGTGAGAGCCCCATCGACTGACTGTTCGACATGGCTAAACTTTTTGCACGCGAAAACGAGCAGTAAATTAGCTTGCAAAATCTAACAAGCGCGACCTAATTCAATCTCTCATCAACAGCCGTGCATGTTGCACGCTTTTCTCCCGTCTTTATTCCACTGCATCCCCGGAAATGTGCAGAATTTCACAGGGCGGGTATCGGCCCTCCGGGTTTTCGAGCCTGTTGCGGCAGTGAACGGCAGCCTTGCGCTAACAAATCCACGGAGTAGACAGCCTCGTAGCGCGTGCTTCCATACACAACACGGCTATGCTACCGCACAGCCTGGAGAATTTCCAATTTCTTTCCGCGAGCGGAGCTGCTCTATAGCTCCCGTTGCGCCGCCTACCACTCGATCGGAACTCCACACTTTTAGGGCGCGCCGATGGACGCCCCATTGGTGGAGGCCTTGCTAAGTACCCTAGGGAAGGGGGCAGCCGTCCACCGTATACCTCCGTCGCTGCTGGTGCGTCCCTGCTTCACTCAGGCTTTCGGAAAGAAATAACAAACGTCCATCGCATGTTTATGCTGGCCGAAGCTTCAAGGATTATTGCAAAACAATTGTGTGGCCGGGTGTTCAAAAGCACAAAAAAACCTGCCGGCGACACGGTTCTGCTCGTACCCCGCGAGGCTGCCTGTGCGTGACCGACGCCAGCAATGAATCGTGACCCCTCCGGGGGAGAATTCGTCTTCCCACGAGTAAAGTTTCGTTCGTTCTCTGTCCTCGCTTCGCCGTTGGAACTTGAAGCTTCTCGGACGATGATCGGCAGTTGATCAAACGCAGGCAGGAAGCGATGAGGTCAGATGTACAAGAAATATTTATAGTTGAACTTTTTCTATATACATGGCAGGTAAAACAAATACATTACAAACTTGAAGAATTGAGAAACAAAGTCTCACTCTTCGACTGTCTTAATGACTGTTAGAGCCCAGACTCGTTTTAACGTACATAGTACGGAGCCTCACTGATCTATCAGCAATCCTGATTTCAGCCAAGTCTGAGGGACAGCATGTCGTCCCGGTTTTTATAGCCCAAATATACAAAGAAAAAAAGGCGGTAGGGCCGTTGGCCCGTCCCACAGGTTCAGTTGCCAATCAGAGTCAACCGTTTGTTAAGCCACAACCCACAGGGATGGGCTTACTCTTAAAAATAAACATATTGAAAAACAAAGCTCTTTTCCTTCTTCCCCAAAACTCCGTTGCCCTCTCGTTTCTAGGTAGTTAGTGACGGGCTCAGCAAAACACGCCAGGCCCGAACAAGTTATCGCTAGACCGCCTCAAATCCCAACGGCGTCTAGGCCGCAAATGCCTCGGAAGCAGGGGCATCGACACCACGTAGTGCCCCTGTACTCAAAGTTTGACCGTGTGGGAGACGGATGGCCCTCCTTGTCCTTCAAACTTATTGTCTACAGACAAAGTTCTCCGAGTGCGTGTTTACAAGACACCGCCGTCCGAATGCACTCTTCACGTGTGCACCGCATCCCTACAGCGTGCACTGTAAGCTGGCCTTCGACACCACACAGGCAGTCGCACCCAACAACAAGGCTGGCGATTGCGTTCCGGACGCGCGGCACGGGGTCAAGGTTGCTAAGCCCTTCTTAACCTCGGCGGCGCCTCCAACTAGTCAGGTACTCGGGCGCCAGACCCACAATACCGTATACAGCGGTCCCTTTCAAGGCTGGTCTGTGTGGACTTGTGTGACCGTCGGCGGACTGCCAACACCCTGCGCACAATACCGACTTCCCGGAATCGGCACTCGCCCTCCTGGCGCCTGCCGCGACGCGTCACCCAACACCGCGCGGTCCGTGACCCCGCATAACACAGAAACGGTTGCCCCGCTGACATGGGGGGGGGGGAAGTGCACCCCCTCTCTATACACACAGCACGTGGCCGATTCGTGACACTTAAGAACACGAACAATCAGAGCGACCTTACACCACGCTTTCTTTCAGTCATGTCGGTGTTTGGTGCACGCGATTATGTTTATACAGCTAAGTGACGTTGTTCCTCACAACGTACCCATGTTTTGGTTTTGGTTCCCTGCCGTGCGGCATACGGGTTAAATATATTTCGCTGAAGTTCCGAATGCCGCTTACCGCTTTTATTGTTTACTGCTTCATTACCGCGTTCATGGACCTTCCTTTCACAATGGAGGAGCTAGAGGTGGCACTAGCTCTCTGCAGGCCCTCTTCATCTCCGGGTCAAGATGGTATATCATACCGAGCCTTGTGCTATCTCGTAGAATCCGCATGGATAAAATTGTTGAGTGTTTACAACTCCTCATGGCAGGAGGGAAATGTTCCTGACGAATGGAAATAGATAGAATCAACTTTATTTTCCAACGGATAAGGTGATCTATCCACCCCCCGGCACGCAGGTCAGGGGGCGAGTGCCGCCGCCTCAAATGCAGGCTGGGAGGTCTTGGGTCCCAGCAGCCTCTTCAGCCAGTTGGACGAGCCGGAGCTGGAGCTCAGAGTCCGAGCTGCGCAGCAGGGTCTCCCAGGTGTCTCTACTACCTATTTTGTGCGTTCCCCCGGGAGAGTACGGACATTCCCATATTATGTGGTCGAGGGTCCCTCTAGCCCCACAAAGATTACACCTATCGCTCCTTGCCTCGGTGAACATGTGGTTCGCCATAACCGGGTGAGGATACGTATAAGTTTGTAGTCGTCTCCACGCGACTGCTTGTCTGTTGTTTAATTTTAGGTCTGGCAGGGATACCAGACTACGAGCCAATCTGTAATGCTGCGTGATCAAGACGCCTGCGGCCGACTTTGGCTCTCAGCGCAGTTAGCGGAATCGGCGAAATGCAACAGCCTTCAAGATGGTCGCGCACGCCACCAAATGTCGGAGGCCGTAATTTCAGTTTTGTTTGTTGTTATCTCTTTTTTGTGGGACCCATAACGTTGCTTAAATAGAGTGATTTAATGCAGGCGCATGTGCCGCTGTTGGTATGTTGTGACGACGAGCGCGCCTACATTTTTCACTTCGTGTTAGTTTAATTTAAATTCATAGTGGCTGTTTCAAGCTGTAACTTAGCGCAACAATCATGCCAACTGTTGAGGAAGTAGAACTATATGGCTTATGATATTGCACGTCTAGTAACTCACGCCAAAACGTGTATCGCAAATAAATGTGCCATATTCCCCTAAACAAAAATCAACTAGTTACGCAGCCAAGAACACGAAAATAGCAGACAACAATTTATAGCAGCAAGATTGTAAAGGCAGATACATGAAAACGGGAAGAAACAGCGAGATGCAAGTAATACGGCTGACACAGCGCACTTTTAAACGCGATCAAGCCCAATCCGATTTGAATTTCTCGGTCGCGATTAGTTCTTTTGAGCAAGTTGCGGGATGGAGCCAATAGCAGTCGAGAATTTCGATCCGGATCGGACTTGATCGCGATCGAATGTGGTCGTGTGACAGCGGTATACTGAATAGACGGAAATTAATGGCGTGATGGCAATACCTTTGCACAGGCAAAACACATAGAAGAGGTTTTGCAACTATCCAGATAATGAAAAAAAAAACTGCACATACACGCCAGCAATTAATTTGCTCAAAATGGGATTGTTCTAGAAGAAAAAACAAATATGACGTTTTTTCTTGTACTTCTGCGAAGGAGGGTAAATTAGGGTAGCATAATTATGTGAATGATTGCATGCCGAAATAAAATGGTTGCAAAATAATTCAGCGCGCACCAACATCCCCATCTCGAATGTATAAGCCAGTGTGTCCGTCATTAAACAGCTGCAATTAAACACTTCGTGTTGTGGGTCTCGGCCTACTGTCTTCGGAGCCTTGCAATCGTCTTCTGATCCTTGGAATTTTGCCCTTGAGTACGGATGATGTCGCTTGGCTGTACAGTTTATTTTGAGGAAATGGTGGAGATTCCTGCAATACGTCGAATGACAGACAGAAGGTAAGCAATACTGGAGGCTTCAAAGCTACTGAATGTAGACGCTACGTTCCGTCGTATAAGCAATACTGTAACCTGCAAAGTTTTATAATGGAGATGTTGCATTCCTTCGTGTAATGCATATTTTTTGGTTAAGGAAGCGCTATAGTAAGTGCTAAGAAACAAGGCACTTTCTATGGTAACCACTCCATACACAATCAAAACGTGAAAACACATATCTTCAGCCCAATGCAGAACAGCTAACAACGCTCGAGCGCACATAGCCTGCTACAGAGGTTGAGAGAGATCGCATTATTGCTATACTTCAAATATTGCGCGTGTACCGCTCTAGAAATCGCTACATTTCTTTTGGAAAATTAGAGCGCCTTACTTTTTCAGCAGTCTCTGCGCGTGACATAAAGCTCTCTGCCCCGAACGGCATGTGTTCATAGGCCGCATTTCTTAACGAACCATGTCATTTTATTTTCTCACTTCGTCATTGTATCGAACGTGCCTCAAAGCTGGGACGTTGCCACGTCGCTGTTATCGCTAGCATCACCGCTCATTGCTGCGAATAAAAAAGAAAGAATGCAAAATGAAAGCCAGCGTTGCAAATGGGCCGCAGCTGTTCATTGGCTGCAAGACCGCTGTCACTCGTTCATGCGGCTAACAGTGACATAACGAAATACGAAGAGAATCCCTGCTGCGCCACAATAGAAGCATAGCCGCCGGCCGTCAGCGGTCAGCCACAAATCAGTTTGTCGAAGCAGGTAGCCGCAGGAAATGCTTCGTAAGACCGCGGCGCAGTGATCGGCTGTCGACCATGAGGCGTTACTGGTGGCGGCGGTAGACGAGGAGACGCGCACTCACCTACCCATCCTTGTGGCCGTGATAGGGCGTGCTATTGGTGCAACGTCGGAGTCGTCGACGCTGTCAGCAAGATTGAAGTGGTAGGAGGTGGACGACAAAGAGCTTCCACGAAGCTGAATCGTCGCAGCACGGCCTGCCAGTCGGGCGAAGAAAATAAATGTCGGACTTCTCGCCGGACGACGTCAACAACAGAAGCCACCGCTGGTGCCATGGGAGCAATCCCCGAGCTGCCGAATCTGTTCTCGCACAATTTCTCGGATGACTTCACGCCGCGAAGTGCCGCAGCTTTCGTTTAGACTTGAGGCATTCAAGGGTGAGTTCGTGTGGTCATATTGACGGTACCGCTGCTGTATTGCCCGCTCAATAGCGGTAGCCTCCTTGGTGAATTGGGCCACTGTCGTCGGACGATTTCTCATGGGTCCGGCAAACAATTGCCCCTTCAGTCCCCGCAAGAAACAGCGCAACTTATTTTCTTCGGCCATCTCGGGGCCCGCTCTGCGGTAAAGGCGGGCCATATCTTCAGCAAAAATGGCGACGCTCTCATTTGGTGTCTGAATACGGGATTCAAGAAGGCGCTGCGCATTGTCTCTTCTGGGGCTACCAGTGAATGTGTCTAGTAGCTGAATGTGGAAGACATGTCATGTGTTCAAACTCCTCTCGCGGTTCACTTAACACGTCCGCGCATTTTCTTGAAGGGCAAAATAGACATTTTTAGCGATATATTGCCGGGGACACCGGTAATCTAACTGGCGATAGGCTCGAACTGATCCTGCCAATTCAGGCGATCTTACAAGCATCAGCGTGAAGCTTTTTTTTGGTATCTTAGGATTCTGCAGAGTCCCCTGCGATGCAGTTGCAGTGACCATGGCAGAAGTAGGTAGACACGTTCCTGCAGGGGTAGGACTCTGGCGTCAGAAAAAGCAGGCGGCGACAGTATGGTGAACAAAGGTTCCGATGAACGAAGGTGAATCCGTGTTCGATGTATGGCTCCGCGAAGGGGTGCCAAGCTTGAGGCAATCCTACCCCGGACCTCCACCAGCGTCACGACCTAGTTGGAGATGATAAACCCGATGTGCAGCCTGGGTAAAAGCACTTCATATCAACAGTCGATGCCACGTCGTTGCCGTCTCTGTTTTTCTGCCCGCGCGCAACTTCAGCGTCGTTTTCATGACCTCGCAGATACACGCAGCGATAATATAGGATGTGACAATATGATATTGCTGCTGAATATTAACCAAAAATATCTTCTCATGTTTCTAAAGTCATTAAAGCTTGCTGTTGTCTGAGCATACTTAATCAACACGCAGAGTGCTTTGTTTGTTTCAGAGATGAGTGCCTCTTTGTCTGCATTGAATAATGATTTCATTTTTAAGATACTTTTTGGCGTAGGGGTAGATTGTTTACGCCAAAAAAGCCTAAACACCCACTTGCTGCCAGCGCTAATCTACCTTGGGCGGCACTGCTTCGTCTTGAAATAGATCGTGTGGTTTAGCTCTTCAGTAATATTCGAAGCAAACTACTGAAAATGCAGTAGGACTTCAGCTTTCCACACTTCCAAGCAGGTCATATTGAGAATTTCAAATTGAGAAAACACTAGCGGCAAGGGTAGTTCATTGACGTACGCAGCGGAATGGCATCGCCATCAACTTCAATAACGAGGATGCGTTACTAATTTCACAATCGCTCTTCACGAGGCGATATCTACGGAAGATATTTGGCAATGTCAAGTGTATTCAGTGGTACTGAGATAACTGCAACGTGTGCCAGCATCGCACCGTGCGCAGTCGTTTGAAGTACAAGTTTGCACCAAGGATTTGCGCTCATAATTGTGGCACAGTATTTAGACAAGGGTGGAACTAAAGAAACGAGCAATTGAGACATCTAATTATTCAACAAAACCAACTCAGCAAGAGCTGCACTTCGCAGCTGGGGTACGACATACCTGGAACGCATGCGGACTGCGTTATCCCCAACTCTGGTAATATCGTGTACATGCACACTCTCATAGAGACCCCTGCCATTCCTGCAGCTGTCACCGAAGAAGCGGTCTGACACCCGAACGAAAAAGAAACCGCACCCGTGAACATCAGCCATTATTGCTGCAAAGGCTTGCCGTTCGATACTGTTCCCGAGAGTGTTTTCGAAAGCTCCCGCAACGTGGCCATCTTTGGTGTTTCAAAGGCGGCGCACTGCGCGTATACAAAACAATTGTCACGTGAAACAGTAAAAAAAAAAAGGAAACAACAACAGCTAGTAGTGTGGAGCTAGATGCGACCCATAATCTGCGCTTAAATTATTCCTACACTTTCTTAACCATCGCCCTATGTACACCCACCCGCAGAGCTTGGGAAATTGGATACAAAGCACAAAATGCGCGTTGAACAAATTATCTCGGGTGATTACTCGTACAGTTCTCATTTAACAGCGCCTGTACATTCTTGCCTAGCGTTTTTTATTCTCTTTCTCTGTGTGTGTGTGTTTGAGCCACCCTCATCCCTGCGTTGGCGCTGTGCGTTGCTTTTACAGCGGAGCTGTCTTAGCGTAGTTTCCAGCGTTTCGTGATGTGCGTAGGCAAAAACGATGGCGGCATCCCTAGAGCTAAAATAGCTTAGGCATAAGGCAATATCGTATCAGCGTAAGTGTCCCAGCTGAGTTTGAGGCCATATGTGCCAAAACCGGTGGTGGATAATTTATGATGGTCTGATGCTTGGCGATCTACGCAAACGACGACAGCGCGGGCATTGCGCCCTATGCCTTACCGACAACGGGCGAGAGCCTTGCCGTGAAGTGTGCCGACGCATGCGTCGTACAGAATGGCAATGGAATTGTTGTCGCCACATTATACGTTCATCCCGGAACGTCAAAGAGGGACCTTGAAGACATTATGATGCATATATTTGGGTGCATCCTACCGGTAGACCCAAATTTCATCGCTGTGGGTGACTTTAACGTCGATGTGTCTTGTCCCGACGGAAAGACTTCTTGGCGTTTCTCTTGGAAAGGTTCCGCCTTCAATGTTACACCAAGACTAATATCTCCACGAGGTGCCATCGGCCGTGCATAGAATTAACGTTCGCTAAGAACATCTACAGTGTCGTCACAGAGCCCGTGGCCGTCTATGATAGCGACCATAAGGCCATAATTACTGTGGTCACGAGATAAACGTAAATACAGATAAACACAACAACGTGCTTATTTGTGTTATATTGTTTTGCTGCTTTATTTTATTTAGGGTTAAATGCAGTTCCGCGGGTAATCCACCTTCACAGAGTGGATTACCTATCTTCTTCATGTTCTTTCTGCGATTTAAGACTTTCAGTGGGTTTTATTTATTAGACACAGTTGAAACTCGACTTGAGCAAGTGATGACCACGTTCGATCTATTTCGTTAAATCGGGAAGTTCGTGAAATGGGGAAAGGAATTTTCGGTCCTTCGAAATCTAAAATTGTAACGTGGCGACACGCAATGGCTGCCGCAGCATTGTATTCGCCGCTACTCCATCCATCTGCCGCATAAACCATGAAATCAATAAAGAAACCACCACTGCCCCCACCGAGGGGATGGGTCGGCTATTCCTTGCATGGGCGCAGCGTGCAGCCTCGTCAAAATAAAGCTACGAATGTGACCATGGCACTCAGATATTTTTACGCGGAAGCTTTAGGCGCACGCTCGAAAAAGAACCCTTATCAGTCAGAATTAGAAAGAAATCACCGCTTGTTTTACTCGTATATTTCAGGAAAAATTTTCGTGAAATCGAGTTTGACCGAGTTTGTTTTGTTAATTCGACTTCTTTTTAAATTATAGGGTTTTACGTGCCGAAATCACTTTCTGATTATGAGGCACGCCGTAGTGGAGCCCTCTGGAAATTTCGACCACGTGGGGTTCTTTAACGCGCGCCTAAGTCTAAGTACACGGGTGTTTTCGTATTTCGTATCCATCCAAATGCGGCTGCCGTGGTCGAGACCCGATCCCGCGACCACGTGCTCACCAGCCCAACACCATAGCCACGGAGCAACCACGGCGGGTCGATTCGGGTTGATGGTAACGTTGAAGACTATGGGTACCTGCCGGGGAATGTAAATTTGTTAGATCGGCAACTTCGTAAAATCGGTTTTCATTAGACCGCGTTTTCACTGTATTCTGAAATGTTTATAAAAAGTTAGACGTTCTCTTCATTTTGGATGGTATGATCACATTTGTTGTAGCACATTGCGTGTGCCTGTAGCCTGTTGCCTATTGTGCGCTGAGCGTTGCATCTTACTGACGTCCACGATATTTTGTTTTTCATGATTGTTCCGTCTGAGGTCTTTCAGGGTAACATGTTTAGCCTTAATGATTAATAACACCCGGTAAGTAGATGTAGCTGATCTCTGTGCATACTATGCTGTATTTTCTTTCTCGACAAACCTATCACGGCCAGCTCACATTACCACTCTCCGCGATAAACTATCAAAACGTAAAGATACTTAGGTGCAAGTTATGCCCTTGTGCATTCTCTTCAAATATATTGCCACGTTGTAGTGAGCTCTAAAAACACAGCAGCTAAACTGCGAATAACCTAACTGATTATTAGGGGAACATGTGCCCACAAAAGCGTGTTACACTCAAGGCATGCACGAAGATAGCGGCGAATACAATCGGCGATCGTCGAAGTCTGATCAGCGGGTCAAGCGTGTCGGCTTTTATACATGAGTCATCGAAGGTTCGAGAGTAAACGCTGGGGTCCACGTGTCTTACAGAAACTACTACACAATTGGTGTCGTGCATGCAATCAGATTGCACAAGGTTCTGTAACAAGAGACAACGGACAGAACCATCGATAACGTTCCAGCAAGTTCCAATCATGCGGGCGCGTCTTGCGCTGAGCGATAACTTTCAGTGGGTGGGTGAAATGAAGCCCCCCTCCCCAGAAAAAGTTAAATATGTACACGTGTCAATATCCATGCTAGTAGGCCATATCCGCTGCTTTTAGAACTACCCAAGTGCACACCAATTCGGTTGCACATTCAATTCAATTCGGTTGCACAATTCGCTTGCACGAATTCAGTTATTCATTTCAGTTAATCTGTATTATCCTTCGCGCTAGCAGTGTGAAATATCACGTGATTTAGAATTCACCGCACATTTCATCGCCTACGGCTAGGTGCGACGCCGCAGTGGAGGCCGTCCTATTGTTTTGACCGCCGCGTTTCTTTAAGATGCAGCAGCATGTAAGCGCAGGAGCTTTTCTTTTCATTTCGCGCAAGCCACAATGAGGCATAATGCCAAATCGCCCCTGAGCGACCGCAGCAGGTGAGGCGTGCCGGGAAAAGGGCGGAAAAATCGCTCCTCGCAAGCTTTATTCGCAAGCAAATTTCTTTTATTGGAAGTTCAGCGTATTTCACTTCGTTTCTTCCCCCATAATTCTTGTTTCTGTTAGAGCTTGGATCGACAAAGTCAACTGGCAGCAACTCGGTCAATGACCGGCGTGTTTCGCGCTTCCATTTTCAGTGCGTGGAGTCACAAACCAAAGTAGATTAGTGATGCCGCTGGCTAGTTAGTGACGTTACTCGGCCCTTTCAGGCAGGCCTTTCGTAACAAAACATTACCCGCTCTGCGATCGACCTATCAGGGAATGCTAGTCGCCTTGGAGTAGAAATGGTCAAGCAGTCACGCATTTCGGCAAGAAATTAATTCGAGTAAATAAGTTCTCTGATTGAACTCTTACTTCTGGATATCTATCCTTCTCGACTCTTCTCGATTTGCTGTTTCTGTTCTCAAAATTGTGCATCGATAGAAATGAATGATCGTCAGCAGGTAAACCCTAAAATGAATCTTATATAAAAAAAAAGCAGAGACATTCGAGGTTACACTTCGAGTTTAACTCGAGAAAATGGGTATTAAATTACAGTCGCTGAGCAAATAAATTCAGTATAGTCTGACTCCCTGATCGGGCATTTGCGAGCCGGTCCACTGTCTTCCATTGCTGAAGCCAACTCGGCAGATTCAGTCACGTATCCTTGCCCACCGAGTCGAGGAACGAGCGTGTTCCCACCGCGCAAGTGCCACCAGTGGTAGGCGCTACTTGAACCACCCGCTTCGGCTCGCTTATAAAGCCAAACGTTCCCTTTGCGTCTCCATTTACCTCTCGATGCGCACTGGAAGATTTTGCAGCGCTCCGAATAAACAGAACGAGGCCACGCTCTCCCTCTGCTGCTCGGTCTTCGTGGGAATGCGATTCGTCGCCGTCGCTTATAGCACACTTTGCAGCCACGTCCGGAAAGCAACTCGAGTGCGAGCCGAAAGCCCGCCAGCAAAAAAAGAAAAAGAAACTCGACGATTACGATACTTCCTTAGGCGAAACTTGAGCGCAGCTCTCTCTATACGTGCTTGTATTTCGCGGCTGGCGCGGGGCCAACCACAGCAGTCGAAACAAGGGCGAATGACAGCATAGCAAGTAGACCAAACACGGGCGACCAAGAGCTGACGTGAGCAGGCCATAGTACGAAACGAGCAGTCCGGCTTGGTCTAGATACGATTACACATCGAGCAGTCGGGCGGGTCCTCATGCCACTACTTTCCCGCGTCACTGAAGGCACCGCTCTCATTGGCCTCCGCCGTATGCATCCTTTCAGCTCCCGCTCCGCGTTCACGCTTTCACCTTTCGCTCATTGGCTTGGTTACGCCGAGGCCGACGCTAGACGCAGGAACGGGCGCCTAAGAGCTGCGTTATAGAACGCAGCCCCTATGGAAATGCCCAAGGCGTCACGTGAACATTCCCATTAAAGCGAAGGCTCTAGCAGTATGTAAAAGAAAAGCCCAATCGCATCTTAAATAAAGAAGGAATACGCAAAAATAAAGCCATCCAAAGGCCAACTGCCACGATGACCATAAAGGCGTACGCATACATTCAGCGTAACACATCAGGAAAAGAATTAAAAACACGCGGTCGCATCACTTCGCCCGGTGGAGAAATATGGTACAATCAGACTTCCTGTAGACACAGCAAGAGAAATAAATAAATTGACCGCCTAATGTTTAGGAGATCATGAGCGACGCAGATGCGATTATCAACCTTTATTATAATCGGCCTATATACAAAATAAGTTTACGTGTTCGTGCTTTATACATTAACCATTCTTCGTAATTCAGCGTAGTTTGTAGCAATATAGTACCAACGGGGGATAATTTCGCAACCAACAAATAACTTTCCGGAGAGTTCGGGAAGGTTCGCGAGTACGAAGCACAACAGACCGTCCTGTCGGCAGTCCCACTTCTTGTCATTTGACCGTCAGCTCTCAGTTCTCAGCTGTCAGAGCAGGGAACTTTCTTGTTCTTCTTGCATAATAAACATGTTTGTATTTGTATTGTTTTGTAATCCTACCGCAAATCCTTTAGCGTGTATCATAGATGCAGCTTGTCATCCTGTAATTAAAGGACGAAGAAAATGCGCTGATTTGCGGTAATATAGGTAAGCCGAGTTACGCAGCTGAGCTGCTGCGGTCGGAGAGACGCATCGGATCAAATCTGGCAACAGCACAGTGTTGCTTGTGCGTGGTCTGACGGTTCAGGTTCCAGTTACCTTAACTCATTGGTTAGCACGCCTATTCATATCGCTGACCGGTGATCGATGCTATAGGTCCCCGATTTCGGTATGCTGGAGCTATTTCTTATCCACTTAAGACCATCATGTATTTAGTACAGGCACTACACTTTCAGAATTAGTTTAAATTTTCGCGCTCCGCCGATGTGACATTTGAGGGACCTTTTTTTGCGAACTAACGTGCGTCCATCGTAGCAAAAAAGGCCCGCCTGTCACCTTGTGCCACTCTCGAGAAAAAAAAGCATGCCGCTCACGATTACGCCGCATTAACATCAACATTTTGTAATCAAATGTCTCCCAGCAACTCACGCATTTATTTATACTGCCGGCTTTGCCGTCCGGCAATGCTGAGTGGTGATAATCATGGCAGGTCGCTTGAATATAGCAACGTCGTCTCTTCTGACCGTCACGAAGACCCCATCAAGGCCCTTACGGTCGGCCGTTCACTCCACGACAAAACTCCGGTCACGGAGGAAGCAATTATAGGAAACGAGCCGACGGCCTCGTGAAATGGGATGTTGAACGTCCGCGCCAGAGATGTGGCCCGTGCAAGGCTACGGTTCTTCAGACCTGTCAGCTGCACAAATTGGCACGACCACGCCAGGGACGGAGTCAGCATACGATCCCAGTTCCCCTGTTTGTACCCAGTGATGTGCGCTTATTTCGACAAAACTCCCGTCGGAGGAAAAAGGCAGCGAAGCTCTGGATTGGTGCGACCTGAGGTCATCGGTCTCCTGGCGCCGGTTTGGAGAAATAACTAATGACGACGCAGGGCATAAAAAGCGGATCCATATAGCTGTAGAGGTGGAGGGGGGACGCTCGGAAACAGTGGGACACTCGGGCATACAAAGTCGCTACCATAGTGTGCTCCGATAGTTGGAGCCGTATTGTAAAACTCAACCATGTACTTTTTAAATATAATCCTTTTTTATCTCTTAAACGTCACTCTGAACGATTTCTCCCGGCACCTGGCACGGCACTATGCATGGAAGCTTTGTCGGCCGCATGGCGCCCCAACTTCTGAACAATGCCGAAAAGGCGGAACAGGAAAATGTGTTAGGAGCATTCCACAGTCGAACAAAAAGCAGACGTATTGCGGTAAAAGTGCGAAGTGCACTTATACTTAACAAAATCCAGGAACTGCTTTACCACATGGCATGAGCGAAGCCATGTACTGGTCTGAGTTTAGTTTTTGTATCCGTAGTTTCTTTTTTGTATTCCTGGGTTATTTATCTTTGAACTTTATATTCTGAATTTCCTTATATATTAATTTTTATTGTTTATGTCATGTTTTTTATTCTTGTTTTTACCACGTGGCAGCAAATATGGCGCTTTCTAGAATTGTTGTCATTCATCTAATAATGTTTTTGTTTGACAGCGTATATTTTTGGAAAGAGCATTTCATTACGCACAATATGCTATGCTGCAATCTGTGTTGGAATATTACTTGTAATGCTAAATATTTTTTTTTTGATGAGACCTGCAGAATGTGGAGCGCAGCGGGCCACGAGCGCCATATCCGCGACCGCACCACACAATTACGAACGGCACCGAATCTCTGATTGTCGCGCTTTCGTGGAACGGCAACGGCTTTCGCCTGGGTCGCGGCACGCGGACGGGTACGAGCAGTTTCACGACGCGAGGTTTTGCCGCTTCGTTGCACGGGCCACCTCATTAATGCACCGAAAACGACACCGTCCTTGCCCAATACGGGCAGTGGGCATCGCAGGCCCTATACAGACCTTTCATTTGTCTAAGAGGACACACTGCGCGGTGAGCCTTTCCTCCTTTCTGACTTGTGCTTGTCAGCGCGGCGCCGCTTCAGTGTGTGACCGTCACGTGCTATCTACCGATTCGGAGATCTTTTAGCTAGTTCTCCATCAAAACGTTCTCCTTGTACAATTAGTGTTTTCCGCTCCGTGTAAGCTGTCAGGACTGTGCACTCGCATTGGAAATGCTGGAAAAAAGAAAGAAGCCTGTAAAACCAAGGATGTGAACAAATACTTTAAGTGTACCACGCATGTTATCTACAAAATCCTGGTCCAAGTGTGGTAAGGTCTATATTGGCCAAACAGGCCGATGCTTCAAGGACCCGAGGCGCGAGAATTGTGCGTTGACCAACTCCAAAGGAGCAGATACCTTTTCATTGTCGTCACGGCCGTCAGCATGACTACGCAAAACTTTTCGAAAATGTGATGATTCTTTGCAGGGGAAGACGAGAACCAAAAGAGAAATACTTGAGGCGTTTTATATCAGTATACAAGAGCAAGGAAAAAGCATCAGTCTTCCGTCTATCTCTTTGAGCGATAAAGAGAGACTGCAAATCAGTCTAAAAGACTGAATTTAAAGATCAGTTAGGGCACATTGTTGTGCTCACCAGTATAAAGATTTTGTACTATTCTAGGAGTTTTGTGCGTGCGTTAGCAGTTTGATGTTCGAGGGTGATCCGTGTTTCAAATATATGTCAGTTGTTAGCACAACGTTGTGGTGTCTCTTACTGCCGTGTTTGTGTCTCAATTTTTTCGCTGGTTTTCTCAAATGTCTTGCAGCAGCTTCGCTGGACATCCAGGATGATAAGGACCTATAAGAGTTGATAAGGGTAGAATCATTTTCGATAAGGTTGCTAACAACCGATCAGGGTTGACACGTGTTTATGCTGTTCGAATCGAGTTTCATGGCATTGATAATGACAGTGGGCTGCATGGGAATGAGCAAGTGGTACAATGCTTACGCATACTTAGACGGAGTTTCTGCGTGAATGCTTTTTTGCGTACCCTGAAATTGAGGGCTGGAGGTATATTCGAATTCTTACAAGCGCAAGCGAAACAGTCGCTTTTGCGCGAATCTGATGCATTCCAGGGAATCTCCGTCGCACTGTTGATAGGCAGAGTTGATGTTTAGCTACAGAACATTCATCGAGTGCGCCTGCTAGATAGGTTTGGTCACTGTCAAAGGTTTATCCCATATGAAAATGGTCATTACCTTTGTTTCCTGTACGTTTCCTTCTTGTGCCCTGTGTGACCTTTGTGCTTCCTTGTCCGTTATGTGAACTTGAGGAACATACTTTGTGTGTACCGCATGTTTACTTATCCTTTCGTACAAACCAAGGTAACGAACTTTATCTTTCCTGTAGGATGTGTCCTATGCGTTTACGGGAGGATGTTACCTGTTTGTGCACTATATGTTACCTGGCTGTGCACTCCCTCGAGTGCACATCCAGGTAACATAGAGTGTTCGCAGTGATTATGGTATATTACGTGCTACAGGTAGATCGTCTACCTGAAACATCCATTAATTACTAGCGTATCCAAGTAAAAAAAGGGGGGGACGCCTGCCTCCCCCTTCCTCTCTATCTTGGCAGAACCCGATGCATTGACGGCCACGCTCCATCAACGGTACATACGTACATCGAAACCCCATGCAGCGAATTATCTCTCACGACGCATAACAATCGCGCGGCGGCTGGAGACGCGGTGGCGCGACGCGCAGTGTTTGATGGCTTGCGCTACATGAGCTGAAAAAAAGGCGGACGCCTCCAGGGCCCGGTCTGCCGCGTTGTTGCGAGCGTGTATAATTATATAGCCTACCATTTAAGTAACTCTTCGCGGTGTTATATTCGCTTCATGATAGCCTCATTACACGCGAATATATAATACGTACGTTACGATTGTCTCTGTATTACGATTGTTAGATCTCTTTGCAGCCGTCAGCGGGAAATGCAAGCGCTGTTACCTCCAGAGCTGAAGTAGAGCTGCCGCTAACTTTCAGAACGCCTACTTTGAAAGAATGTAGTTAAATTGAATATTTATAACGTTTCTGATACTCTAAACTCAAAAAAATATATACTTCAACATTGGGAGACACTACCATTGGCCCACCTCAAAACCGTGGTCTTCGAAGCATTTTTTGACATGTTGCTATTTCTAGGCTATTTCTTTTTTTCAGCCTTCGGCCTTGTTATGATACCTTTCCTCTACTACTCACGTAAACTATACACAAGAGATCGCTCACTAACCAATGGAGAACCTGCGGTCGATGCTAAAGGTGCCTTTCTTTTGAAAACTGCGTGTGATTGCTGAAGCAAGATAGCAAGGTGGGAGAGTTGGTTAGGATTCGTCATATCTTTAGTAACAGCGTAAAGACAACACGGACACAAAGAATAAACACTCCGAAGAAACAGCGCCATGTTGTCGTGTTTGTTCCGCTTGTCCGTGTCGCTTTCGCACTGCTACCAAAAGTATCACGCGAGTGCTGTGTTGACATCAGCGGGGGCAGTTGTACGGCAGCGCGGACCCCGTAAATGTTTGCTTTGGCGTACCGCTCAATAACTTATAATTGCCAGTCGGCTTAGTATGAAAATTGTTTTCTGAGTATGGTCGTATTTGTTTGGTTATGCGAGCATGCAAGGCAGTACGCCTGTTTCACTTTGGGCGAAGCTCCAGCTGCCGCTGGATGCCAGCCATCGCCACGTTTTGTCCTCTTTATTCCTTACGCTACGATGGAATCTGGTTTCACCGATTCAACATGACGACTCACATTCTCGAAAACACGCCACTGGGCGCCAGAAGGGGCGTGTATGTCTGTGGCGATCCCCAATTCCTGATCGGTGGATCTCGCTGCTGCTGACCGTAGACCGACTGTCATAGCAAGCAGACGGCGCTACACATGCTGCGCCCTGATTGTCTCGTGTCCGCCGGCAAAAGTTGGGGCATGGTTCATCTAAAATCTATGTACATGCTTAAAAAAGAACAAGGCAGAACAACCAGGCACTACTCAATAAGGTGTGTCTAAATACCTGCCTTCCTTCCAGCTACGACTTAGTCTGAGCAAAAAAATTGAATCTCGAAGGCCGTGCTTTTGCGAACTGCACGCCCTGGAAGCAAATGTAGATCTGAGAGGCTAAATTCACTTGTTAACCGCAGTGCGGCATGGCCGCAGTGTGACGTCAAGAGCTTGGTGGCGCAACCCACCGCCCCGCTCCAAAGGGGACGTTCATAACAACCATCCATCCATCGTTTATTCCCGGTAAAATTACTGGATGATATATTGAGCTGGACCACTTTGGGTTGGCATGAGTGCTCGTTGCAGTCAGACGCTAATTGAATCATATTTTGGACGTGCCTAAGCAAAATGTGATCTGTATTGTGCGCATTAACCATCAGGAAACCTCTGGACCCGTGTAAAGCTATTAGTCCGTCTTATGTTTCCTGTGATACGCCAGTGTCTTACGTAAACTACAGCGCCCGTCCGAGGTCCCTTTGTTCTCGTCTGTCTGCGTTCGCTCGTGAAATACGTGGTACTGTGACTTCGAATTATGGCGCATGGAAGAATTTGTTGACAGTTATGCGTTCGTGTGCTGGTGTTCATTGGCAATTTGACAGTGTTCGCGCCGGAAAGAGCGTCGTTGCGCGGTGCCTGGAAGACCAAGGAGCGTTTGCTGACCACATGTTGAAGGTAAGCAGGTGTGGTGCTTGCGCGCATTGTTGCAGCTTATGGTTCATGTAGTGAGCTTTCTTCAATGACAACAGAGCACTTTCGAAGCTCATGTTGCTGTGTACATTTAGCAAACAGTTTCACGATGAGAGTTTCCGTGAAATGTATTATTTCTTAGCGCTTGCTTGCTTTCTGCAGTGATGTGCTACCACCGCTGATTGTTGGGACTGAATGGGCAAAGATTTATGTAAACGCTGAATGTTACTGTATCTTCGGTAGTTTCCTTGCAAGAAATTCTTCCGTGGATATGCATTTCCGCAAGTTAAGTGCGTAATGTATGTCGATGTGTCGTGGGAATCGCGAGTTCGCACGCCACTTTGACACATGAGCAGACATTAGCATGTGTGAAGGTTACTTTATTGCTACAGTCCAGCTTATAACTTATAAGCTTATAACTTATAAGCTTACATTAGCTTGTGTGAAGGTTACTTTATTGATACAGTCCAGCTTCGCGAGAACCTGTCTGCATTCTTTGTCTTGTTCGATGTGCTGCCTTATTTGTCTTCTATATTACACGGCAAATATAGGCCGACATTACAACAACGAAATTTCTTTTAACCGAGGCATGTCAACCAGGTGCTCGTTTTCATTAGTATTTTCATCTGAAGGACAGGATGTCACCTCCTGCGATCTTTGTTTAAGGCAGCGGGTTCTAGCACTGCCTAATAAATAAGGGTTGCGATTTTGTTGCAACTCTTTCCTCTCGACTTTTGCCACTCTTATAACTCACCATTCACGGCTAACTGTTCTCGTTAATAATGCCGGCGGAATGTCAGTCTGACCACTGAGGAAACGGAGTAGCACCGAAAAAGGCATCGCAGTAAAACCGCGGCCTATGTTTTAAACCGTTCATATAGTCAATTGTTCTTTTGATTTACTACATATTTCAGTTTTGGTGAAAATTTTCCAGGTAGTCTGATGTTTGCTGCGGGGTTTATTTTCGCCTGAATTTTACAATTTAACAGTGTAACCACTTGAGATATAACCACGAGACATCTGTACAAACAGACACAGATTGATGTGTGAGGCGCTTTCTCAAAATTCCACATGGCACGGTAAATCATACGTTTGCAGCTTCACATTGCCTTAATTTAAACCTTTCTTACTCTTGAAGGCTATGCGGATTGTGGAGTCAAGCCTAGGTCCTGTAGTAACCTGCTGCACTGCTAAATATTGGACCACACAACGATGCACTTGACCTACACGTTTTTACAAGGTGCGTACAAAACTGTCGTTGCACTGTGAGTTGTAGGCTATGTTTGTGTAATATGCAATCATTTTACTGTGTATGCCATATTCAGGATTTGTAGTAGCAGATCACTGGCACAGTATCTTTTATTCATCTGGTTGTCCCTCAGTTGAAGCAATGAAATTAAATTAGCTTCTTTTTAGGTAAATATAAACAGGGCTGGAGTAACTATGCGCTCTATGCTCCACACAGACTGTATATTAATCTATTCAAATTGCTTTTTTAAGAACATCATAAAGGAGCATGAGGGTATTTTTTAATCAGTCACCGGAGAGAAGCAGAAGGCTTCGGTTACCTGAATTAATATGCGGCCTTGTGGAGTTCACTTCTCGCACTAATACTTGCACACCTAGATTCTTCCCTTTAATCGGTAACAAATATGTATTGCATATCATACTTCATCTAAAAAATACCAGCATGAAGACAATAAAATTTCTTGCTTTATTAAGTAACTGCTGAATTTCTAGTCACAGTATGAGTGCTCAATTCTTCAAGCAATCAACAAGCCATTAAACATTTAATGTGACAAATTCAATCTGTGGCCCAAAGACTGGTGGGCTTCAACATGGAAGCGGGTCTCCTTTATATGTCACAAAAACTTGAGTTGGTGATAATGTCGGCCAATGTCATATAAAAGTCAGCCAGTAGAGTAATTGCGAGCCCACCATGGCAGCACAGCTGAAAGCGGAGCATTCTCTGTTACACTGCATTTTTTTGCTTCGTTTCCCTGCACTTGTTCAGTTGATAAGACAAAGCTTGTCCTATGCCGCACTTATCTCAAATGCGGGGAATCCTTTGTGCCTTCTCTTTCTCATTACTTATCAAGTGCCTAATACACAAGCTTCCCGTGACATGCTAACAATGCGGAGTACAGCCTAGAACTGATGCATACAACTGTAGTTTGTGGTACCATACACTCACCACCTCAGATTTTCGATATGTTACAAGGAGGCTTGCTTCAAGCTCGAGCCGCACTTCTATGGTGAAATTTTGAAAGAGTCTCTTTTTGATATAGGGTAATTATTTGCTGCACTCTGACTGAATTGAGGTTTTCTCCTGCGAATAATGCGCTCTCAGTAGTCGTACGAAAAGGTTTTCTACCAGCTGAAAACATCGTTTAGGCAGAAATTGCCCTAAGTATTGCTTTCACACAAAGGTTGCATCAAAGTGTGCTATGTCTCAAGATCCATACATAACTAAATTTCTGGCCTTCACGCCCTACCTTTTTCAACACAATTGTGTGTGCAACAAACAGCTTGCTTTTTAACAACTTTTCCTGTGGTGACAGATTCTGCTGTTTAAAGTAAGTACTCCAAGGGGTCTTACTATGTCTGGTTAATTCCAATGCATTCTTGGCTGCTGCTGCAATAGTGGCAGCTTCAGAGCCAACTTGATGTCCCAGACTCAGCTGAAAGCATGGACACAATAGTTGTTTCTTTTGATGGTGCTTGTACGTGTCACTTGTCAATTTGGGTTTGAACTCATGCTGGTTTTGACTGTGGTGGTTACAGATGAAATGAGAGCTCGTGGCATGTTCTGCACTGCACAATGATATCCTCTGGCATCCTGTGTAATAGTGTGTCTGGTATGCTGTTTCATTTGTTGAGCTTTTCGCCAGATTCTTAAGGATACAAAGCTGCATACAGGCCTAGGCAATCATGCATTTGTGCCTGTTAGCAACACAAAAAATACACAATAATATTGTAAGGCATGCTAAGGCATGTGGGCCAGCACTATGTAGTACACTAGCGAAAGCACTCAAATGATGGTATGGCATGGTAACGCTTATCGTTTGCACCGCTGCGGTGTAATTAGATTGACGTAGAAGCAATGACATGCAAGCTTCTAGCGCCTGCCCTTGCAATGTAGATACTAGAGTATGCTAATCGCTGACAGTGAAAGTTTGCAAAGCCTTTGTTACATGCTACCTCCATTATGTGCCAGCGTAACGCCCGTCTGTTACACACCACTGCTGAACTAATAGCGGCATGCGTTTGCAGGATATCAACGCAATTGAAAACTATTAAAATATGCAGCATTGATGGAAGGTGATTGCTCATAACAAACATAGATGGTCTGCCTCATTTTGATCTATGACAAGCACGTGATGAAGTATAATGCAGTTCTTTTTAGATTAAACAGAAGTTAACTCGTCATTTTTGTGTTTAGAAAGCATAAGATTTCAATAATGTATTCATGTGAGGTTTATTGATGGTGTGTCCAAATTTGATAAAGCCTAAACATTTCACTACGCGAAAAACAGCTTTTATGCTTGTGAAGCAGATGCTGCTACCATTCAGTTTCCTGTGGGCACACATACACAACATGCTTGCCTGCCACCTTCTGTGGCATGCTGAAGGTAGTAAAACGTTGTGCTGAAAGTTAATCAGAATGCACACCTGCAGCCTGCAACTCAAAATAAAGTTGTGTAAAAACTACAAAAATTTTGAGCACATGCGAAAAATGCACAGGATGTTATAACGCCTTTCATTTCGATATTAGAATGTGTGCGCGACTAGCGCGATTAACACAGAACCTTACGACACAGAACGCAGTGTTGTGCGACGGGAGGCCTGTCATATAAGCAAGCTTTCATGGCAAATACAGACATGTTCTTGCTCATGGCATAGCGAGGGCCTCAACTTTGGGAACCTTGATGCTTGAGGTAGCCAACAAAAGCTTGTTGGCCAGTTTCCTGCTCCTAAATTTCATGTACTGTTCAGCAGCTGCTGCAATAATGTTCAAAATAATTTGTGAGTAGTTTCATATCTGACGGGACTGGCAAATAACAGCGCAGTCTGTTTCAAACAACCATAAGTTAGAGGCTTCTGTGTTGCCCTAATGTTGATTTTATGAACTATTTTTGACTGCTGCAAGTTTCTTAGCTGTGTGCATATAGGCCAAGCTGTTCTTGCCTATATGGAATTTTTTGTATCAGTGAGAAAGATTGGCTGTTGTTTTGTTTTTCAGGTGCCCTGTTAGCTCTCTTCCAAGCACCACATTCCAGAGGTCTGCTGTGAACAGACGTAGCAAATTCAAGTAACATGCAGATAGTCCAATAAACTACTCGTAGTTTCAGAGAAACCATTGTAAAGTAAAGTCAAAACTTTCTTTTAAAAGTGCAAGCAGTAATTCAACCTGACATCGTTCCATCGAAATATTACATTTTATATTTGTGAGAAACACATAACTAGAATAACAGCAGGACTGCAGTGAGGAACGTACAATAAAACACTAAATGTTATACTGAAATATCTTATGTAAGCTATTTAGTTTTTAATTTTACAACAACTTAGGATGAATGTCTGTGCAGTAGCAGTGTTTCCGTCGACATGCTGCATAATGTAGGGAACAGTAACCTTATAATAAAAACCAATGTAAAACTTTTAAACTAAGAAAAAGTACATAAATATAAAGTGGGCACAGAGAACTCTTCATCTATGCATGTCTACGTAAAATAGAGTACTTCATCAGTACGGCCAGATTAAGGATGCATAAAGGTGGGACACATGAAGGAAACATAAATGCAGTGGCCAAATTTCAACATCTAGTTTACACAAAGGACGTTAAAATAAGAAGTACACAAAGAAAGGACACATAAAGGAAACATAAAAGCAGTGGCCAATGTAGTGGCATGGACGAAATATATAGTACGGTAACATAAGGGATACATAAAGGGAGGACACATGAAGGAGACATAAAAGCAGTGGCCAAATCTGAACATGGAGGAAAGGTAGAGAACATGTCTTCATGGGGCCTCCGGGAAACATACAGCTAACATAAAGGACATAACCATTTTTATAGGGGTTAGCGGCCCCGACATTCGGCTTCGTGGCATATGGCCACTTTGCGCACGATTTCAAAAGCAGGAGCTATCATTCTGGCACTTGCTGACGGTGACACTTTGCGCGTGCGTTCACCTTGTCAACGCTTCATCATACCAGCTGTGCTTGCTTTCCCTTTCTCGGAACTTATGACAAATGTGTTTAGCGTGGCCATTGCCGCTGTGTGGTTGTGTGTGCTGTATTTGGAGTGGTATTTCAACAGTGAAATTCTTCTTTAAAAAAAGAGCGTCTTTGGACCAAGTTTATCGGTTGGTTATTTAACCGACCCATCACAGAAGGAACTTTTGATAAATTCTGTGATTGCTGAACTCACAGTCCAGTCAACAACAAAACGAGTAATGCCTCAACTGTAAGCGTTTGGGGCTAGAAATTGCTGATCCAGTCTTCCAGCAGGTTGTGCACCCGATTTCGGGTACAAGCCACCATGGGATCCACCAGGGTACTAGGGGTGTGCGAATGTTCGAAACTTTAGAATAACGAATCGAATAGTGTTGTATTCGGTATTCGATTCGGACTTCCAAATCGATTAGTCACTATTAGTGAATGAAATATTTTGCGGCTACTTTTCGAATATTTTAAAAGCATAGAATAGACATAAAAGAAGAGAACTTAAGCGGTAGAGCAGTCTACGTCACTTTGTTAGCCATATTTTACAGGCTATACAGTGACCATGCGCGCTCTCTGAAGAGCTCTTTCTGGAGTAGTTGTTTGATTCAAATGCAAAATTGGGGCTTTAAGAAGCGACGCTTCATAACGTACAACGTAATGGCAGAAACTTGCTAACTTTGAGGATGCTGGAATGCGAATGTTATTATATAATAACTGTGTTAACGGCTCTTGATTATTCCTAAACTATTCGAAAAAATACTCGATGTTTATTCGTATTCTATTCAGTATCAAAAATCACTCTTCGCACACCCCTACGACATGCGCGTGCTCTATGTTCATGGAACCGACAGTTTAACTCAACCCTGGGCAACTTTATAACCACGTAACTTTGTAAACTGCCTTTGTGAAAAGTCCCTGCAAATACAAGTTTTTTTTCGTTCTTACATCAGTGTCTGCTTTCTTCCAACTGGAGCCGCCCGTAAAACAATCTTTGCACACAGAGCGAGGCTGTTGGCTGCTGCTGCTAGCAAGCAACTGCGCCATGGTGTTTGCTAGAGCACTGTGCACTGGCTGTGGGTGGCGACAAGAAATGCGGTACATGCATATGATACCCTACATGCATTACGTCCTTGTCACTACGTAGTGCGCCTAAATAGTAGGCGATTAGAGCTGGGGCGGTGTTGGAATAAAAAGCCGTCGCGTTTATCTGTAGTGATGAATAGAAATGTGTACACAGAACTACACGCCAGTGGTTCCTCATTAGAGCGTAGCTGATCAGAATCATGGAAAGGTTTCAAGGTGAAATGGCGATTTCTCTTCTCTGTTCGGACAGCGGTATCTCTGAATGCGGGCAGCCAGCTCGGCGACACTCGCGCTAATTAACATAATTGTGCGTCGCACAAGGTGTGCTTCATACGGCTCGATGGTGTGTTCTCGCACTGCGTTTGAAATGGGGTAGCAAGCAAGACGAGGCTTGCTCCATACGTTACTGAAGGCCCTGTTCTCTTGCGCCAGCAGAAAAGGGGTCTCTACCACGTTTCGTGGTCACGTTACGATAGCCAAGAAATGCGTTGGCTGCTAAACTGATCGGCGTCCCTTTTACGGGCTTTCCGTTTGTAACGCTCCCGATAAAGCAGTGTGTGTAAACCTTGCGAGGGTCGTTTGGCAAAGCTTGAAGGGGTAATATGACATTATCGAGAACGAGAGGAACTAATCATGATGAATGGCGTAATTATTATATGCTCAGGCAAATAGGCAGAAAACACGCAGCATGCGAAAAATCACGCAGGTGATGTGTCACACCTCCCCACGTTTTCTCAACCTGACGTAGCAGGAATTTCCTTCGCTCCCTAACGCATTCGTCGAAGAAAGTCGCATGATGAAGGAACTTTAGCTCTGGAGCTCCTAACTAAATATAAGGGTAACGGACTTTTGTACACGCCATCAGTGTTTTAAAAAAGTGATGAATATTCCAGAATGGTAAAAAGAAGTTATGATCTTAAAGCTAACTCAGAGAAAGAAGAAATGATATTCCAATTGTATAAGCTGAACCTAATAATACATACATATGGGCAAAATTTATATATCACATATCATTTTGAAATGTGCCGTTCAGTTATGAGTAACAGTTTTGGGAAATCATTGGAAACCTTGTAACAAGTCAACAGCGTACATTTCTATATGAAGTTTGTCCGCATGGTATCGTCTAACACATGCAGTTTACAGAAATGTGGCATGTTTTTAGTGCCGAGCTACGGGTTTTGTAGACCTTGTGCTTTCATCTTTTTTATCTTAGGCAACCATATTTTTAAAGTATTGAGGCCCTAAATCAAAATTCGGCTTCCAGGAGTCGCCACAATTTAACCTCTCTATCAAATGCCGCAAATCTTATTCAGGTCCGTTTGCTGGCCGCCTTATAGCAGCATTCTCGCAATTTACATGCATTTGAACAGGAAAATTGGAGTAGGCTCAGAGCAAGAGCATCGTCTTAAAGGGAACAGTACCAAATTATGGTGTGCTGTTCACGTCAGAATTACAAATGCTTATGCCATGGCAGCGCCGACTATATATAAGAAAAAAAAAATACCGCCGGAGCCCCCCCCTCGCGATAAATTTCGACGTTAATGCCATTAGCCATACAGCAGTGTTCTGTCACGCCGTAGGCCTATTGCCAATGCGAAACGAATCACGTCAGACAGTGTTAGGCGTTCGTGCAGCCGGCCTGCTCTTTCACGCTTCGATGTTTATTATGATGATATATGCGCGTTCCTTTTGAAGCAGGGCGGCGACAAATAGCCACCTAGCCTCCTTGAGCTAATCAAGTAATCTATGGTGGTTTCTCACTCCAGCACTTTGTCGACGTCTCCTATTTACTCTCTTCCTTAAAATATTTACATGTACAGGACAGGATCACGTGGGTCCTGCCTATCAATTTCTTTCTTTTTCTTTTTTTTTTCTTTCCCCCAAGACTAGAAGCCTCTATTGAAGTCATAGCGTTGGATTGACACGGACAAGAAAGACGACTGGACGTGCGCTAGCTATCAACTGAATTTTATTTCAGAAAAGCATGATAATTACACCAAACTGAAGCAAAAAAGCAAAAACTGAACTGCTATCGAGATAGACATGTTTCGGCGCATTGCGATGATTGCGGGTGTAAATCACTGTTTCAGTATTGTGTAGTCATGTTTAGAAATACAGATAAAGATACGAGGGAGATTGTAAAAGCAAGCTTGATTGCAAAAGAAGGTGCAAACTGCGTCAGTGCTCCGTCGATTTCTATGAGCAGAAAGAAAACGGCCTATCTGGAAAATACTGCGTTGCGCGTGCGATGATTTCACCCGTTTGAGCCGGTATACGTACCATGCTTTTCGGAAATAATATTCAGTTGATAAATATCGCATGTCCTGTCGTCTTTGATGTCCGTGTCAATCCAGCGCTATGGCTTCAATTGATGCAACCAACCAACTAGCCTAAAAATCTGCACTCCCATGAGCCTCTCTTGTTTATCCGGACTGCGTGACTCGTTAAAGCTTCCACCCACATTAAATCCAAGCGCCTCTGGTAGGTGGACGTTTAGTACGGTCTATTTTTTTTTTTGCTGCAGCACACACATGCCTCAACATGTAGCGAATAATTGATCTGGTATATTTTATATATAGGGCCACAGACAACCAAGCTCGAGCCTCAAATAACAAGGCACGGCCCTTCGTGTTACGGTACACATTTTCCCTTTTAATTCCCTTGTTGGCATTCTCGCAAATCTCCATGGTCTTATTTGCTTCCCGCCTTTAAATCCAATCTACTGTCTCTGTCTCTTTCACGTTATTGTTGATATGACTCTTGGTTGTGTATTTACACTTTCAAATACCCTTACTTAGTGCGCAACTCTCTAGACCTCTTCCTCCATTCTGCGTCCACGCGTTTGAGGTGCAGATACGTGTGCACTTCAGCCCACCAATTGGTTTCATTTGTGTTCCTGAGTCTACAAAACTAATTTTTCTCTGCGGTTCTCGGACTTCGAAAGAGGCCCAACTCATGTGACCCTGCACTGCCCGATTCATGTTTTTACCGTGGGCTCCCAAATCCAACCGGTCTAGCAATCTTTGATTTACTTCCAACCGCGACAGAATATCTGATTTCAAGCGCAGAATATAGTTGCGAACATTAGCTCCTGCCTTATTACTCCTTTTCCTGACTGCACACACCACCTTATGAACATTATAGCCCGAACTGTAGTTTGCTTACTGCTGCATTCCGCATCCCCTTTATTTTCATCTTATCTTGATGGGTACTTGAGCAAGTCTTTCCTTCGCTACACCCAAGCATTTGTACCGCTTGACTATGGGTATGATTTGCTGTTGAATTGGTACCACGCAATTACTTGTCTATTCATACAAGATTTCGCAATTTATCTATGCTAAATTGGAGCAATAGATTTGCGGTGTGTTGCCACATGTGTGCGCAAGCCTCTGTAACTCTCTTATATTGTTCACTAGGAGCACTATGTCGACCGTATGCATAAAACCTGTGACATTCTGTAGTAACCTTTCCCCTTTTCGAATGTAAGAGAAATCAAACCTAATCCGCAGTCCTTCATTCATTTCTGTTGGCTTCCAACATAAAGCGTAAAAAATAAGAGAGGCAGAGAAAATGCGTGTTTCCGTCCTAGGGCTACTGCCACGACTTCATTGCATTTCCCACCCTTATCTACAATTTGCAGTCGACTTTTTATACGTATCCGTGAAGAGTTTCACAAAATTAATATCGATGCCCTCTTGCGTCATATAATTCCATACCCATTTCCCGTCCACGTTTTCGTAAACTTCCGTATTATCATGAAATGCTATTCATAAGATATATTTTGCGCTAGTGAAATCTCCATGCGTAGAGGAAGTGAAAATATTGTTACGTGTAGCTGGAGCCGAATACTATATACAATATTTACAGGGAAGCTAACGGAAGGCCAAAATGGCGACGCTATATCAAGCGGGCCCACGTCGTCTTCTTCCTCCTCAGTGCGGCCTCACTGTGGCGGCTGTTCCGTAGCATCACCCCCGGCGGTAGAAGTACCGTCCCGGTGCTTAATGTACACATCCGCGGTGAAAGGTGTCTGGTATGGCTTTAGTCTCGCCACGTGAACGATGTCACTTGCAGCCGACGATGACGCTGACAGGTCGGCGGGAATGACTTCATACGTGACATCGGTCACTTGTCGCACCACACGGTATGGGCGAGTGTAGCGCGACAGCAGCTTTTCGGAAAGGCCCACACGGCGAATGGGTGACCAGAGAAGCACCAGAGAACCCGGAGAAAAGTGCACGTCGCGCTGGTGGCAATGATAGAGGCGTCTCTGATGCTCCTGTGAGGCCTCGAGACGGGTGCGGGCGAGCTGGCGCGCGTGGTCGGCGTGTGCGATCGCGTCGCGGGCGTATTCAGTGGTTGAACGTGTGGCCGAGGGCAACAAAGTGTCCAAGGGCAACGCGGGTTCTCGGCCATATAGGAGATAGAATGGTGAATAGCCGGCGGTGTCGGCGGGTCCACAGGGTCGGCAAGAAGAGGCAAGTCAAGGCGAAGTGAGTCGGCGGAACAGTCAATGAGGGCCGAATGATTGGCAAGGAAATCCAGACCGAGAATGCGTTCGTGAGGGCAATGCTCGATGACGGTGAAGAGAACGACAGTTTGTCTCTCAGCAATGGTAAGTCTGGCAGAGCACATGCCAACAATAGCGACAGTCCCTTAGTCGGCGACTTGTACAAATCGGTTCGGGGCGGGCGTCAGAACTTTCTTGAGCCGACGGTGAAGAGCAGCACTCATAATGGACACATGCGCCCCAGTGTCAATCAACATGCACACAGGGACATTGTCGACGAGAACATCCAAAAGATTCTTGTTCGTGGATAAGGTGAAGCGAGGATTTCGTGACAATGTCGTCTTTGCAGCTTCACCTCCAGAAACTGCACTGTCTAGTTTTCCGGTCAGGGGTGCGGCGAGTAGGCCGGAGAAGGAGCACGGCGCGACGGCGGCGAATGAGATTGACGACGTGAGGGAGAAGGCGAGCGGGAGTAGCGGGCCGGGTCAAAGGTGTCATAGGGTAAGATGATGGAGCAGGCATAGAAGGGGCGAAGGAAAAGGACGCGCTAGAGGGGCGAGGGTGGTAATCAGGAGAATAGCGCATCGGAGAAGTCCAGCGGCTGTGGCAGTGGCGAGCGACAAGTCCAATGCGTCGGCAATTAAAACAGATCGGCTTGTCGTCCACGGTTCGCCATTCGGAGGGGTTGCGCTGTCCGTAAGAGGAGTAAGAAGAGTGCGGTGGGGACGTACGTGGAAAAGAGGTTCCGAGCGTATGGAACGAATGGATTGCAGGCCGACGTTGGACAACTCTTGACGGACGACGGCCTGGATCAAGGAGATTGTCACCGGAGAATGATCAGGTAACGGGAATGAAGGGGCCGCCGGTTGTGCCGTTTCGACCTCACGACCAGTGATGTGGGTCAACTTGTCACGTCGCCACGGCTGGTGGAAGAGGTCGTCACAGGATGACGTAGCAGCTGTGTTGGGAAGTCGCGTGATGTGTGGGAAACCCGGCGGCTTTTAGCATGCTCAAGACGGCGGCACTCCTTGAGGATCGCATCGATGCTGGTGACGTTCGTAAACACCAGTAAATTGAAGGCATCGTCAGCAATGCTTTTGAGGACGTGATTAACCTTAGCGTCTTCAGACATGGTCGGGTCAGCCTTGGCACAAAGCGCCAAGACGTCGAGAATGTACGACACGTAGGACTCGGTCGACGTCTGTACACGTGTGGCAAGGGCTTTCTTGGCATTGACTTGGCGACCGAACGGATTGCCAAAAAGGTCGCGGAGCTTTTGTTTGAAGAGATCCCAGCTCGAGATCTCCTCTTCGTGAGTCTGGAACCATGCGAGTGGAGCTCCATCGAGGTAGAAAAGAACGTTCGCAAGCATAATAGTCGGACCCCACCTGTGACTGGTGCTGACACGTTCGTATAAGCGGAGCCAGTCGTCAACATCAGGACTGCCGACTCCGTTGAAAACACCAGGATCCCGAGGGGGGGAACGGCGACGTAGGTCGGGGCTGCAGGCGGAGATGGTTGCGTAGATGAAGTGCCGCCAGCAGGAGCCGAAGTTGCACTGTCGCCGTTGCGACCGCTGCGAAGCTCCATGACGGGTACGGGGAAGGTCCACCTCCACCAAATCAGTGTTACGTGTAGCTGGAGCCCAATACTATATACAATATTTACAGGGAAGTTACGGAAGGCCAAAACTCCACCATTTTTTTTTGTCGTGTTCGTCTTATCTCCAGCTGCATGGCCTCAACTACTTCCTCATATTCCAAGTCCGGAGTTAAAAAGGCATCCATTTTCTTCTGTGTGCTCGTTGAGATCTCTACTATTTGCTTTTCAGTAATATTTAAGCGTTGTGCTGCTATTGGTTTCTGTCTTGCCTGAGTGTCTCTCAAATATCCCCTTTACACGCTTATGATCGCTACGAGGGCTATTTTTCCATGTTCATGTAATGTCATTTGCTCTAGTCTTTGGTAGACCACTTCTGATACTACGGCGTAGTCGATACTTTAATGCATGGAGCCGGCGTCGCCATCTCATCTGTCCATAACACTTATTAATGCGAAAGCTTTCTATGTCCCACTAGGCAGGAAAGCCTGCGTTGTCCGCGACGAGTGGCACCAAAAATAAATTCGACGTCATCAGCGTCTTTTCTGAAGTCAGTCATAACACAGAAGATAGTAAACGGTATAACATCGTTAGTTAGTAGACATTAAAGGTAATCGTGGTGAATTAAAGCGGCTTAACATGAATTAGGGTGAAGTAAAGTGAATAAAAGGTAAGGTTGGGTGAAGTAAATTAAGGTAAAGTGAATGAAGGAGATTTAAATTGGAATAATGTGGATTAAAGTTGATTAAAGTGAATGAAAGTTCGTACGACTTAGACCAAGGTAGATTAAGGTGGGCTAAGGTGAATTAAGGTTGGTACAAATTAGAGCAAGGTTAATTAAGGTCGATTAAGGTTGTTACAATTTAGAGCATGGTAGATTAAGTTTGTTGCAAATTATAGAAAGGTGGATTAAGGTATAGTTGTGAAGGGCAAGGGACAATGTATGACGCCACGTATCATGGACGTAACAAATTAATTCGGCAAGTGATAATGCTTTCGCATTGAAATCACGTAAGGATACTAAGGTGAATGTCAATTTTTTCTCCCTGCTAACTACTGTATGTTTCTGTTAACTGCACAGATCCCGCATTAGTACACTGTTGTAATCAGCACATCTATGAAAATTGGCTCGCTGAAGTGGCTCATAGCCGAAAGAAAGCCGCGTCAAGTATAGCGAAGCAAACATTATCATCATCAGTAATGACTCACACCCTCGTAATCAAGCAAAGATGCAATGGCTGAGTATAAATGAAGAAACGAAAGAAGGAATGAACGGAAGAGCAAAGAAAGAAATGAGGAAAGAAGGAAAGAAAGAGGACGAAAGAAAGGACGAAAGAACTTTTAGGTAGTTCATTTGGTGCTCGCATGCGTCGTAGAGGAGGTCGACCTACGGCGCAATACGTTTACTCCACGCTGCGGCTCATTATGTCTTGAAAGAAGCCTCACCCCTCCGATCGCATAACTAAATGCATTACCACGTGTGTAGCAAGCTTTCGCCTTCACGTGTCACTGGAGTGTATCATGCTGCCGAAGTTTTGATCACTTGGGGATCTATAATGTACCCCTAATGCATGACACACGGGCGTTTTTCGCATTGGGAGCACGTTATTTTGCATGCAACGAAGAACTTCGTGGGACTCAAGTGTCGGGTAGAGAGCTAAAGAGACTACACTGTTTCGAAGACAGACTTGGCCGAAAAATTCAAAGGAGCTTCTGCCACCAAACTTAGCCGCCCGGTTCGAGCTTCAAATACCGAAGTTTATTAGATGCGAATGTACCTAGGACAATTAGCTTACAATGCGCGGAAAATTGGGGCCGCTAAGTTATAGGGGTTTTACAGTACTCGTTTGCGCCCCATTTTATACATTATAGGAATAAAATAATACCTCCCCCTTGTTCTCGGCAAACTAAACAAACAACTTCGTTTATAATTGGTGATAGTAAGGAGAAGGTTATGCAGTATATAGCGAAGCTCGAAGTGTGTGGCTTTCATGCAGCTTTTCCAATAAGTTACATATGCAAATTCTCCTGGGAGAGTCACTGCGACCTGTGTTTGATAAACGACGCAGAATTTGTCCCAATGTTCTGAGAAAAAGCAACATCGAGCTAGGAAGCCGAAATGTAGTCAAACTTTTAGAAACTTTGTGGCCAATGTGCATGCAAAGTGTGTGTGTTGATTGATTAATTGGGAGGTTTTGCGTGCCAAAATAACTTTCTAATTATGAGGCACGCCGCGGTGGGGAACTCGAAATTTCTACCACCTGGAGTTCCTTAACATTCGCCTAAATCTAAGTACTGGGGTGTTTTTGCATTGCCCCCATCGAAATGCGGCCGCCGTGGCCGGGATTCGATCCCGCGACCTCGTGCATAGCAGCCGAACACTATAGGCACTAAGCAACCACGAAGGGTGGTGTGTGCATGTGCGTGTGTGTGTGTGTGTGTATAAGTTACTGTTTGTATGAAATTCCTTCACTAAGTGCTTGAACTCGCTGTAGGACGGTTATTCACCCTACTTGTTCCCTGAGAGAGTTGCACATGACACTTTCGTCGCATTCGGCATAAATGGGGGCCACGTTAGTGGTGGTGTGAGGAGAAATGTTTATGTTTCCTTATTATAAATGATCCCTGTATGCACTGCATTGAATGAAGAGAGAAAAACGAAGCTGGACAGGCCACGTAATGCGCAAGGCACATAACGGGAGCTTATTACTGTTACGGTATATATGCCCAGGGAAGGAACGCAACGTCAAGGACTGCAATATATTAGGTGGTGTGATGATGAAAATAACTAAAAAATTGCCGGTGCAACTTAGAAATAACTAGGGCACAACATGAGTAACTGGAGATCACTGGGATTGCTGGACGTCACTGGAGATCTGGTCCTGTAGAAGACATAAAAGAAATTTTGTCACGAAAAGACAATGGACGATGTACCCGGCGTCGGCGAGGGAGGCAGTTGTACAAGATGGCGTGCAATAATTCAAGCCGGCGCCCTCAGCTTCTACCTCTTCTACTTCAGCGCCCGTCTCTTGCTGAGCGCGTGTTCCAGTCCCAACTTCTTTTTTCCAGCGCTTGCTCGTGACATCTAGCGGCATTACTACCCCGCCAAAAGAAAGGCATCGACCCGATGCTTACTAAACTAGAAGGAGGAAGTGTGGAATTCGTATGATATGAGATTGGCGTCGCCTTAACGCGCGAAATACGGCTTGAGGCGAATAACATGCACTAGTCCATCAGGCACGCGATCGCAACAGCGAGTGGCATCACCGCGACCGAGGCTGATAAAGACCAATCTAGAACAAATTCTGCAAAAAATGTGTTCACCATATCGACGCCGGTGCAGGCAAACGCACTACGCTACGTCACAGTCAAGCAAATCAAGATAGAAGGCAAAGACGTCATCATGACGTCGTACATCGCCCCTCCGGACAGGGCCCTGCAAGGCATCATCTATCGGGCTTACGATGGCGAAACTCAACAAGAAATGATGACAGAATTGCTCAAAAGAAACCCTGAAATCGTACAAGCACGAACCATGGGAAGAACATCAAAGTCCCTTCTGCTCCACTTCGACGCGGACGAACTACCAGGTAGCATCGTATATTTCGGAGTCCTGTACCCAGTCTACCCCTTCATTCCGAAAGTAGAGGCGTGCACGAACTGCAGAAGAGTCGGACAAAGAAGAGACGTATGTCCGGAGCCACCGCAACAACGGTGCCCGTACTGCGGCAACCAGCACCTAAAGGAAGAAATCTGCGACCCGGTTTGCATTGTCTGTGGAGGAGGGCACCGCACAGGTGATAACAGTTGCAAGAAACGATTTCAACGACCCCAAACGAAAACATCGGAGCACCAGTCAAGATCCAAATCCCGGACCTGCGACGACGCAACATCCACCCAAAGGAAGGATCGCTCGAGCTCCTTCCCGTCCTTGGACAGCGGACGCAGCAGCAGCCGCAGCGGAGGTGGCAACAGCACCAGCAGCCGGACTCAGAGTCCCGGACCGAAACAGGTGAGCTGGGCGGGAGTGGCCTCTCACGGAAAGGGGACGGAGCTGCAGTCATTACAGTCTAAACTCGATCAGGCACTCCACCACATTCAAATGCTCACGGACCGAATCAAACACTTGGAACAAGAAAACAGTAAACTAAAAGCCTCCACAAATTCTAAGGACCCTCTTCCACAACCACTCCCAATGCCGGAGGTCACAGAAATGGAAACTACTGTGGCCGCATCAGTCGAAACACCAGTAAGCGTAGTAAGCAAGGAAGAAACACCTCGCAAAAAACGAGCAATAACTGACGTAAGAAATCCCTCACTGGAAGACAGAGTCCAAAAACTCAAACAAAAAGTGGAAGAGCACAGCCAGAAGCTCGATAACCTAACACAAAGAGTTGACAATCTAACACAAAGCCTCGAACAACACATACAGGATGTAAATCACAAGTTCGGAGTACTCGACACCGTTTTACAGGAAATTTTACGTCGGCGTCCCCCGTCAACTCAAGGGGCGCCAATCGATCAATCACAGCAAAATGGCCAATCCTAAAACCATAACAATTTGGCAGTGGAACTGCAAGTCAATGCGCAATAAAAAAGCACATCTGCAGTTACACATTCAATCGCAATCCGAAAAACCTGACGTAATTGCGATCCAGGAACCCAGAATGTCTCGACTAAAACTGCCAGGGTATCGGGTAGTTCTGCCATGTCACATCGCAGAACAGCCATTAACCACTACGATGGTACATAGAAACCTTACCGTGGTTAACCACGAGATTGAAAACGTAGAGCTCGATTGTATATATAAATTCTACCTAGCAAAAGAAACTCCTCTTCGCTGTTCATACTTAACGCATACAGCCACCCCAGGGCACAGGCTGGACCAGCGAAAGCCGCTATACTCAAAGCCCTACAAATCGCAGGTCAAAACCCAATCCTAATTGTGGGCGACTTCAACGCTCAACACGTGCAATGGGGACACGCAACAATATCCAGGAAAGGCACGGCCCTAATGGATTTTATCCAGCAAAGAGGGCTGACCCAATACACGGACCCCATGCAACCTACAAGGATAGGCAACAGCGTGAACAGGGACACGTGCCCGGACCTCACGATAGGCAAAAATCTCCCAGACTTAAGCTGGAGCAACACCAGACAAAATCTGAGAAGTGACCATTATATCATAACGTCTAAAATCGTCATGGGCAATCTCAAACCCCAACCTAGAAAAAACAGAATCACCGAGTGGGACAAATTTAGGACGATCCGCGACCACAATCAGGAACCGATCGCAGACCTAGAACAGTGGACACAAACCCTCCTATCAGATGTGGGAAAGGCCTCTAAAGACGTAGTACATGACCTAGGCGTAAATACGATTGACAGCCGCCTCACACACATGTGGGAGGCAAGGCAAAGCCTAGAAAAAAGATGGCTTAAGCAAAAATACAACAAAAAGCTTAGAAACAGGATAGTCACACTCACGGAAGCAATTCAACACCACTCCGCAGAACTCGCAATACTGCAGTGGAACCATATCTGCGAAAATGTAAATGGCAATCTTGGCACGAGAGACACGTGGAATCTTCTGCGGCATCTCCTTGATCCGGAATCGAACAAAGCTACGACTCAAAAGGAAATCACTAAAATATTAAACATAGACCCAGGCACGGATCAAGATATAATAAACACGCTACAGCAGAAATACTTCTGCACAACTCGAGAGACGAAGTCCCTACCCGATTATAAAGGACAACCTAACCCCATCCTGGACGCTGACATAACAATGGCGGAAATAAGAGCAGCCCTCCTTAAGATACGCACGACATCCGCTCCGGGAGAGGACTGCGTTAACAATAAGACACTCAGAAACCTAGACGACGCTTCCATCACAGCCCTCACGGACTTTGCGAATGGGTGTTGGAGGGAAGGAAAACTCCCAGCGTCTTCGAAACATGCCATCGTTAAATTCATCCCAAAACCGGGCAAAAAGCTCGCGCTCGAAAACCTCAGACCTATTTCGCTTACTTCTTGCATAGGAAAACTGATAGAGCACGTCATACTAGACAGACTGCAGTCCCACATGCACAAAGAAAATTTATATCCAAACACTATGGTCGGCTTTAGACCACATGTATCAACACAGGATACAATGCTCAGACTAGCAAACGAGGTCCTTTCTCAGGAGCAAGAAAGGAGCACAAGGGCAATCCTAGATTCTCTTTCACCGTTGAATGTAGGGGAAAGAACGTTTAACTACATCAAGGACTTTCTCTCCGATAGAACGGCTAAAATTCAAATTGGCACAATCAAATACCACACCTTCACTTTAGGAGACAGAGGAACGCCGCAAGGATCGGTCCTCTCCCCCTTCTTATTCAATATAACCCTCATCAAAATGGCACACGAACTCGCCGAAATCCCTGACCTAGAACACTCCTTGTACGCGGACGATATCACCCTTTGGACAACCAAGGGCAGTATCGGCACTATACAAGATACGCTACAACAAGCGGCAGATGTAGTAGTAGAGGAGGCACAAGCCGCGGGACTTGCGTGTTCCCCCCATAAATCTGAACTCCTCATCCTACACCCAAAGCGTCAAAGAAAAAATAAAGCGCCTGAGATCAAAATATACGCGGAAGGGGCAGCCATCCCAGAAGTGGAAACCCTAAGAATCTTGGGAATGCTGATACAGTCAAACCAAAAAAACGACACACTAATTAAGAAGCTGAGAAACACCGTCAACCAAATCTCCTTCCTCATCACACGCATCGCGAATAGGCGAGGAGGAGTTAAAGAAGCCGAGACCAGGAAACTAATTCAGGCTTTCATTCTTAGCAGAGTCATCTATTCTACACCATACGTCACCCTCACAGTCAGAGAAAGGAACGACGTGGATTTTCTAATTCGACAATCCTACAAAATTGCGCTCAACCTCCCTCGTCATACCCCAAATGAAAAACTACTACAGTTAGGAATTCATAACACCTTAGCGGAAATGATGGAAGCACACCTCACCGCACAATACGAAAGACTATCAGGCACTGAAACGGGACGTTTCATTCTAAAGGAGGCATACAATATGAAGGAATCCGTGCACACACCTTGCCGATTCCAAGACACGTGCACGAACACTTAATAGTCCATCCTCTGCCCAAAAACATGCATCCACACTACGATACAAACAGAAGAAAGGCTAGGGCACAAAAACTTCACGAAAGATTTTCAGTTCAGAAAGATACGGCGCATGTGGACGTGGCAGAACATGCGGACAGAGACGCCTTTTCCCTGGCAGTTGTCGATCATCGAGGTTCTCCCCTCGCATCGGCGACAATCGATAAAACAAAATTTCCAGAGGAGGCCGAAGAAGCTGCCATAGCTTTAGCTATTACCTCCACCACTGCCAAATACATCATCAGCGACTCTAAAACCGCAATTCGAAATTTTTGCAAAGGAAGGGCCCACTCAGCAGCGATCAAAATATTACAAAAAATCTCCAATACCCGCCAGATCACATTGGTCTGGGTCCCCGCCCATTCAGGCCATCCTGGAAATGAGGCGGCGCACCAATTTGCCCGGGGATTCGTAGTTAACCGGGAGGTGCGTTACCCCGAGCTCAGGTCGGCCAAGGAGCGAATGACGACCTACAAAGAAATTACTGCCCACTTTAAGAAAGAAAGACAAATATTCCCAGAACCACATAGATCTCTAAGTAAAACACAACAAGTCAGTTGGCGACAGCTCCAAACAGACACTTTCTTTAATCCGTACATATACTCCATATGGTTCCCAGAGCAGTTCAGCCCCGTCTGTTCTCTCTGTGGGCACCATAAGGCAGACACACCACACATCCTATACTCATGTAATCAAGACAAGCCGTCGAACAGTCTGCAGCTCTCTACCCAATCGCAGTGGGAGGCCGCGCTGCTCAGCTCGGACCCGGAGGTTCAACTCCGAGTCACGGAGCGGGCCGAAGAGGTCGCCGAACGACATCGTCGGTCGGCCACCTGGCGTCCGGCATAGAAGAGGAGCCCACCGCGGGGAGGGGAACGTCACCCCAACCCCCGCCTAAGACCTCTTCTTTAATAAAGTTTATCTCCTCCTCCTATCTCTGAGCGGTGCTGTCGACGCCGAGGCGACGTGGCACCGTAGGGAATGACTTCATAGTTCACTTCACTAACGCGGCGTATCACTTTGAAGGGTCCAAAGTATCTACTAAGGAGCTTCTCAGACAACCCCTGGCGACGGACTGGAGTCCACACCCAGACTTGGCCACCTGGCTGGTACTCGACTTGCCGATGTCGAAGGTTGTAGCGTCGTGCGTCTGTACTCTGCTGCTTCGCGATGTGTATGCGCGCGAGTTGACCAGCTTCCTCTGCGTGTTGAGTAAGCTGCTCGGCGTCGGCAGTAAGTGATGCGTCGGTGTCGTGCGGGAGCATAGCGTCTAGCGTGGTCTGGACCTCGCGCCCGTAGACAAGACGGAACGGTGGGAAGCGTGTCGTTTCCTGAATGGCGGTGTTGTACGCGAATGTAACGTACGGCAGGACTTGATCCCATGTTTTACGCTGGACGTCCACATACATAGACAGCATGTCAGCAATGGTTTTGTTTAGCCGTTCCGTCAGTCCGTTGATCTGCGGATGATAGGCAGTCGCCTTCCGATGCTGCGTGCAGCTCAGCTCGAATATGTCCTCTATAAGTTGGGCTGTAAAGGCAGTGCCTCTGTCGGTGATGACATGTGAGGGGGCACCATGTCTGAGGACTGTGTGCTCGATAAAGAACTGGGCAACTTCGTAGGCCGTGGCACGTTGTACAGCTTTCGTCTCGGCGTAGCGTGTTAGATAGTCCGTGGCGACTATAATCCACTTGTTTCCGCTGGCTGACAAGGGAAAGTGTCCCAAAAGACCCATGCCGATTTGATCAATCGGCGCACTAGGTGGTGCGATGGGTTGGAGTAACCCCCCGGGCTTCAAAGACGGCGACTTCCTGCGTTGACACTCACGGCAGCTTTGCACGTAACGCTTCACCGTGGTAGAAAGTCTGGGCCAGTAGTACGTCTGGCGTACTCGTGCAAGAGTGCGTGAAAATCCCAAGTGTCCAGACGTGGGCTCATCATGGCAGGCTAGGATAATGTCATCACGAAGGGCGGCAGGTACTACCAATAGATACTCTTTGTCGCTGGCCCTCGAGTTTTTCTTGTAGAGGACACCCTTTCGCAGGCAGAAGGTCGAGAGACTGCGAGGAATGTGTCGTGGGATTGTAGCATTCTTGCCTTCTAGGTGATCGATGAGAGGGCGTATTTCGGTGGCCTCGCGCTGCCGTATGATCAAGTCAGATGCGGTGAGGGCCCCAAGAAATGCGCCGTCTTCTTCCATGTCCTCATCGCAAGTTTTGACGGGAGCGCGCGACAACGTGTCGGCATCTTCGTGTTTTCGGCCCGATTTGTAGACGATGGTAACATCGAACTCCTGCAGACGGAGACTCCATCGAGCAAGTCGTCTGGACGGGCCTCGTAAGTTGGCTAACCAACACAGGGAATGGTGGTCTGTCACCAACTTGAAAGGGCGACCGTAGAGATAAGGCCGAAATTTCATGATGGCCCACACAACCGCTAGACACTCTTTCTCGGAGGTGGAGTAGTTGATTTCGGCGCGTGAAAGGGTGCGACTGGCGTAAGCGATGACTCGCTCGACGCCTTCCTGGTTTTGAACGAGTACAGCGCCAAGACCGATGTTGCTTGCATCGGTATGCACCTCGGTGTCAGCGTCCTCGTCAAAGTGAGCGAGGACAGGTGATTCCTGCAGGCGTTGCCGTAGACCGATGTTGCTTGCATCGGTATGCACCTCGGTGTCAGCGTCCTCGTCAAAGTGAGCGAGGACAGGTGATTCCTGCAGGCGTTTCCGTAACTCGGTGAAAGCTGCGTCCTGCTCATCCGCCCAAACAAAGGGTGTGTCTTCTCGCGTGAGGCGTATGAGTGGTTCAGCGATGCGCGAGAAATTGGCGATGAAGCGACGATAGTACGCACACAGACCGAGAAAGCGGCGTACTGCTTTCTTGTCACGAGGAGTCGGAAAAGCAGCAACAGCAGATGTTTTGTCTGGGTCAGGCTGGACGCCGTCGGCGTTCACGACATGCCCGAGGAACTTCAGCTCTTCGTAGCCGAAGTGACACTTTTCTGGCTTTAGTGTGAGGTTAGCGGAGCGGAGCGCCTCAAGTACCGCCTCTAAACGCTTCAGATGTTCTTCGAAGGTCGCCGCAAACACGACGACGTCATCTAAGTATACTAAACAGCAGTGCCACTTCAGACCCGTCAGAACAGTGTCCATCATTCGCTGGAATGTGGGCGGTGCAGAACACAGGCCAAATGGAAGTACTTTAAATTCGTACAGTCCATCCGGGGTAACAAAGGCAGTTTTTTCGCGATCTCGCTCGTCAACTTCGATTTGCCAATATCCGCTCTTCAGATCTATGGATGAAAAATACCTGGTTCGCCGGAGTCGATCTAACGAATAATCGATCCGCGGAAGCGGATAAACGTCTTTTCATGTGACGTTGTTCAACTTTCTATAGTCAACGCAGAACCTAAGCGTTCCATCTTTCTTTTTGACGAGGACCACCGGCGATGACCAAGGGCTTTGGGATGGTTGTATGACGTCATCGTCAAGCATTTCTTTAACTTGTGCATTAATCACGTTGCGCTCTTTTGCCGATACGCGATAAGGCAGCTGTCGTATGGGACGAGCACCGTCATACGTGATTATTCGGTGTCTCGTGATGGACGTCTGGCGCACCTTAGAAGAAGATGCGGAGCACTCCTTGAACCGAAGGAGCAACTCGCGCAGCGCTTTCTGCTTTTCCTCCGAAAGGTCTGAATTGATGTCGATATTGCTGAGTGTCTGACCTGGGTTCTCCTTCGTCACAGACGCAAAGCATTCAGCAACGTATCACTACGTATCACTACGCAGCAAACATATCAGTACGTATTCTTTGCAGCATAAACAAGAAAGGTTGTAGGAGAAATCTCAGCGCTGGTGCGATGAATGTTACGCCTGCCAACGAACGATGGTTTCCACACTCTTGTTTTATTACAATATCTGATAGGTCACACAGCAAAACGAATCGCTAAAACTAATTTATTCGCCATAGAGATGCCGAAAGAAATTTACGAAATAAAAAAAGAGGAAGAAAGAAACACGGCACAAGAAGACAGGTGCAGTCGCTCTAGGTGGGTGTAGCAAAATTACATTCGACATTACGTCAGGATTGCGCCTCTTCACCATTACACTTCACTAAGACAAATAGTCCTGCACGGTTGAATGTCTTCGTTATTTATTACTTAGATTTTTCATGACGCTCTTTGCTTAACTGGGAGAAACGACGCGTCACACATAGATGGAAACTTTTTGCAAATACACTTAGTGTTACTAGAGGCTTTCAGTAGGTGTGAAGTCATGCGCATTTCCATAATTATACTCCACGAACACTCGCATGCCAACACCTTACCATGTTGTAGGTGTTACTGGAATTTACAGGTCACTGGAAGGCGTTTATCAAGAGAGTTACAAATATAAGCGCACGAGCTACATGTTGACTGCAAATTTCTCAGGGAATGTTTCTTCATGCCGCTTTCGACGCCCACCAAAAGGCTATAGAATAAGTTTCGTTATCAGGAATATTGAAAACTGATAATTTTACTGGCCCTATTTCTAGAAGTAAAACTGAAACTTCAGCGAAGATCTTGAGTGCTGCGTTCTGGTGAAGAAACAAGCGACCAGATTTTCGGCGATGCTGTGAATAAACGCCACAACATAACTTCGTAGTTAGAACTGCTACCGTAGCACTTACGCGGGAACTGGCGGCCCAAAGGATTCGACAATTCGGCTTCGGCGAACATCGATTGCAGCTAGATATGACCAATATTATCTAAATAGTCCGGTCAAGAACACGACTTGGGTGTAGAATACGTAATTTTTGAACCAATTTCTCTTCACGTCAGCGCATGAGGACAAGCTGAAATGAAACCTATGCGTCCATGTTGCTTGTATCTCCGGGCGTATTTGATGTTCCCGCCCAGTTTTTTTTTTTTTTTTTTCAAACGGGTCGTTTTCGTCCTGATAAACGAGGCGTCAGTCATTTCGGTAGCTTCCACGTGATCCCATTGTTCGAATTTTACACGTTACCGCTGGTAACGCTGAATGTGCCTTTCTACGGACTTTGTAGAACTTGCGCCTCCACGATTTTTTATCACAGAAAAATAAGCCCGTCCCAATGAAAATGGCGGAGCTTCCAGCAGCAGCTCTCTACGAGCGCCGATTGGCCAGTGTCCCTGAAAGCTCGATCAGCACACGCAAAAGCACCTTCGCGGCCTGGTCGGTGCACTTCTCGGTTGATGTATATCACTGCAAGATTCATTGTCTTAACTGGCGTCTGAATCTCCTTTTACTACAAGCACTGTCCCCTTTCAATTTCGCACCCTTGCATGTTAACCTTTTGCAACGTGCACGATGCGGTATGCCCTTGCTTGAAATCATTCTTGAGATCGGTAACACCTGCGGCATTTTGCTTTGCGATTCCTGCACCTGATTCCTGTTGTACGGTAATTACTCCTCCTCCCCTTATCTTCACTAGATTGTGGTGATAATGAGACAATGGTAATCCTTCATTGGTACCCACAGGTGTTGCTCGGCATTAGCTGTCCCTTCCCTGACGGGTTTCTCCGTAAGCGCGGTAATTGGACTCACTCGCCGGCACCGACTTTCTCCTTCTTCACCGGTACTTCTCTACGTACGTCGGAACCTCCCGCAAAGACAACTCGACCCTGTTACTCCTGCTCGTCTCCGGAAGCTGCACCTGAGAGAGCGTTGCCCTCCTCCTCTGTTCTAGCTTCGCCTTTCCCACCGGATGTGCACTAGACACGCACACTGGACGCTGCCGCCGCCAAGATCGGGCGTGGCACGTGTGTGTCTACGCCGGGTTTTTCAGCTACCTTCAGCCAGAGTTTCAAAAATATGCCGATGCAGAAGCTCGTTAATTAATCTTGACTAATTATATAGCTAAGCCAAATAAAAATAAATAGCGTGACAAACTGCATACAAAAGTCAGCAAGATGCATTTCGTCGCGTCGTCTTAGAGTGAGTGAGTGAGTGAGAAAACTTCAATTCCTTCTGATTCGAAATAAAGTTTTCTCACTGACTCACTCGCTCACTCACTCAGTCCAAGACGACGGACGACCGAATGCATGTCGCTCGCTTTTGTGTGCAGTGTGTCACGCTATTTTTTTGTATTTGGCTTAACTATATAATAATCAAGATTAATTAACCAACTTCTGATGCAACGAAGCTGGGAAAGAAATTCTAATTACAAAGGTGCACAGCGGTTTGCAAAGACGTCTGAATATACAGTTTCTGTCTTTCAATCTGGCATTCAATTGTTCTGGCAGAGAACTGTATAATTTCTATTGCCCCAAGAATTGGGTTTAACCATGTACCTAATCTTTTTTGTTTTTAAGAGTTTTGTGTATCTCTATATCTATATTGCTTGTTTTTCCCGAGCTGTTTCATGTGGGAAGCAAATTGTTTAAGTGAGATCTATGTACTACATGTCATTACTCTCTTTCCTATCTCCCTTTTCGTTGTTCCTCGTTCCCTTCTTTTTCTTCTTCTTCTTTTTTCTCGCTCCTTGCTGTCTGCTGCCTCTTGGACCTTCTGGTTATTAGGATCAGTCAAGTTGCTTTTGTAGCAACTTTTTTCCTAATGCCTTGGCACTTTGTACCACTTGTTTTTATGAATAACGGTATTATTATTATTATTGTTATTATTTTTATTATTAGTAGTAGTAGTATTAGTATTATTAATCTATTAAGTATTAGCGTTTTTCAGCTTACTGCGGAAGCTCGCAGAATGAATTAAAGAACACCACGTGACACCACGTGACCACCCCTGCGTGTCGTGATTGCACTGCTCCCAAGCGTTCCGCGCACAAATGAACATAGCATTAAGCCGGGTGTGCTACATCTGCTTATCGCTATTATGAACCGCCGTGAGGGAATCACATCGCTGGCGTAAATCGCACAGCCAACGCCTTCGTCACTGCCCTGTCGCCTTTTAAGCGGCAGCGCGCCCTGTATGCGGACAGTTTTCGAGTGTTGCAATCACGGCACGCAAGCGGGTATGTCCAGTGGTATTTTTCTGTATTTAGCCGGCATACACAGTAATGTGAAAAACACTAATACGTAATAGATAGAAAGACAGAAACTGTATATTCGAACGTTTTGCAAAGCGCTCTACAACTTTCTAATTGGAATCTTTTGCCAAATATTGTTGCTTGGGAAGTTGGTTGATAACTCTCGAATAATTATATAATTAAGAAAAATACAAAAAATACCGCGACACACTACATACAAAAGTGAGCAACATGCATTTGGTCGTGTCGTCTTACAGTCCATCGGCATATCTTTAAGCTCTGGCTAAAGTTAGCTGAAACACCCTGTATATATTCAGACAAGGTTGTTTGTAGATACTTGATGCGGGATTTGATACCGTCCATCAATGTAAAATTATTAAAGGACTGTTTCTTTTTGCTATTGAGAGCGTCACACACTCAGTAGCACATACCCAGTGACCGAAACTGGCGTCACAGAGTTTCATTGATGCGCGGCACATAACCAATAATAGAAGTTGGGCCGCCGGCTGGTTTCGAACACGGGTCCATCGGCAGAGCAGCCGCATAGATGGACAGCCAGTTACCCAAGTTGGTGGGAAGAGGGTTCATCCGGCGACAGACAGACAGACAGACAGACAGACAGACAGACAGACAGACAGACAGACAGACAGACAGACAGACAGACAGACAGACGGACGGACGGACGGACGGACGGACGGACGGACGGACGGACGGACGGACGGACGGACGGACGGACGGACGGACGGACAGACAGACAGACAGACAGACAGACAGACAGACAGACAGACAGACAGACAGACAGACAGACAGACAGACAGACAGACAGACAGACAGACGGACGGACGGACGGACGGACGGACGGACGGACGGACGGACGGACGGACGGACGGACGGACGGACGGACAGACAGACAGACAGACAGACAGACAGACAGACAGACAGACAGACAGACAGACAGACAGACAGACAGACAGACAGACAGACAGACGGACGGACGGACGGACGGACGGACGGACGGACGGACGGACGGACGGACGGACGGACGGACGGACGGACGGACGGACGGACGGACAGACGGACAGACAGACAGACAGACAGACAGACAGACAGACAGACAGACAGACAGACAGACAGACAGACAGACAGACAGACAGACAGACAGACAGACAGACAGACAGACAGACAGACAGACAGACAGACAGACAGACAAAAAAATGCACAAATGAAAAACACAAACGACAGGACCGGCGCCTTCTATTCTTCTATCTTCTACTTGGTCCCTCACCAAGGTCTCTTAGCGGCGGTCAGGGACAAGATCCAATCAACTGGTGAAGTGCACTTCCAGAATGCTGCAGGTGTAAGCGCAGACCATTTCATTTCCTTATTAGAGTTCTACCTGAACTCAACCGCGATTTTGTTTGAAGGAAAGTTTTATGTGCAGAAGAAAGGGATATGCATCGGTTCTTCTGTAGCTCCTGTCCTTTGCGATATCTTCGTGTCTGTTGTAGGAGCTGAGATCAGTAATAACCTTCGTGATCCTCACGTAGTGTCCATTCACAGATATGTTTAATGATTTCTTGGTCATCTTGAAGAATGTCCCTGAGAACGAATTAGATTCTTCCGTTGAGAGAACCATGACTATCTTCTCGAACCACAGTTGGGGTCTCATGTTTACCAAGGAAGTTCCGAACAGTACTCAACTCCAGTTTTTGGATATCAGGCTAATGTTTTCAAAGGAAGGCATCTGTTGGATTTACAATCCGCGTTCTTTGAAAGGCCCGCTACCGTTTGAGAGCGCCCATTCCAAGATTGTAAAGCGTGAAATTGCTACCAGTTCTCTGCTAACTGCTTTAACTAAGTCTTGTATCTACTTGGTGTCAAGTAGCTTTAGCGCTAAAGTGCAACGCCTACAACACGCAGGCTTCCCGCTATGTCTGATTTCAGCTGTCTGCGAAACAATGCTCTAAAATCTCAAGCATCCGTCTCTTATCAGGGAGCCAGTTTCATGCAGTTCTGCTGCGGTAATTCCGTACCTTCATAAGGCATCGCACATCCTTAAGAAAGTGGCGAGCAGGCATAATGTTCAGGTTGTCTTCTCGGTGCCTCGCAAGTTGTCTAAGCTTTGCGCCATGAACCGAGAGAAACGCCCGGCTTGTTCAATTCAGCATCAGAAGAAGTTCACTGAATGCAGGACCACTGTCGTCAACCAAAACTCTAAGCTGCGGTCGCAGCTATATCGGACAAACAGGTTGATGTTTCAATGAGCGTGCAATGGAAGATGGTCGTAATCTGCGCAACAATGAAGGGAGTTTCCTTGCAGAGCATTGCAGAGACAGCACTAATTGCCGCCCTCAGTTTGACAAAACTAAATTTTTGAAGTTTGGAAAAGACAGGTTCGAGCGGGAAATTGTGGAAGCCTATTTCATCAAGAAAGAGGGAAACACATGCGTCAGCAGGCCGTCCATTGTGCTTATTGACAAGGAGACTACTTTTTTAGAAAGGTTTCATCTACGCCTCATGTTAGAGTGATTCCATTTGGTTTTTCCGTCTGTCTTCCTTTTATTTAACTAGTTTTTATTGTGTTGACGATTTTCTAGTGGCTTTTAAGCTCTTGTTGCGTTTTCTTTATTTATTTTTTTTTTGACGCAGACACTGTTCTTTAGACCTTTATCATTCAACTGTTCTGTCCATTTCATTGTTTGTCACGTGGTTCATTTTTCGCGTGGTAACATGTTTTATCAAATTTTTAGGTGAGTGACTATTAGAGATTTTAGTTTTGACGCAGACGCTGTACTTAGACGCCTTTATTCGTGTTTTTTCCGTGTTATTCTTTTGTCATTATTTACCATAGTCGTGCGGGTTTTATCACTGACTGGGCCTTAGGCGTTTGATGTGTGTTATGTTGTGGATAGTTTGATAGTGAAGCGTAGACGGTACTTTTTATGTCTCGTTTTTTGTCCCCGTTCGCTTGGAAAAGGCTATACTCTACGAATTGCTTCCCGTGCTGCTCCACGTGTGTTTCTTGTTTGCTTATTTGATATTTTGTGCCAGATATGCTTAGTGAGTGGTCGATATATTGCTGTTTTTTACGTCTAAAGTTTCGTGTGTGACTCGCTGTGATTAACCTACATAAGGCAGGCTTGATGCGGAAATAAATTTAGTTGTGAAAGGCGCCGGTCCTGTCGTTTGTGTTCTTCTTTTTGAGTCCTGGTCTTCTGCGCCTTGCCTTTACTAATTCAACTATGAATGGTTTTCGCATTAAATTTGGTGGCAGAATAATCCCTTCAGCAATTACTGTTGACATTGTTTTACTGTGAAACTTATTTTGGGTGCAGTGTGAATCCAGTAAATAATGTTTTCTTTATTTGTTACAAGAAACAAGACGCATCCGCTCAATGAATGATTATTCTTTGCAGTAGGGATGACACAGGGTAACATGTTCCGTTTTTAGCGGTGAAAAAACACCGTACGTCGGACTTGTGAAACGTGGGCGTGGCCTAGAAAGCACTTAATCTAACCCATTCAGACTTAAGGCAATAACCGCAGCGTTAACACGGATGACACAAGAAAGTTGACGGGACGAGCATCGTTATAGGCAAGTTCTGTGTAACTGAACTCCCTGCGCTAAATAGAAACGGACCCACATTATATGAGCAGATCAGGTCGTTTAGAAGGGACTCAATCACCTTAGTACTTTGCTTTCGACAACTGCGAGTAACAAAAAAAAAAAAGACGTCATGTAGAGAAATGCTTTCACTACAACTGAAGGGGTTAAATATGTTATACGGTTGGCCCAACCGAGCTACATTTAAATTTAGCTAGATCAAGTTTGCGTTCCAGTAATGTTAAATAAATCGGTGGTGCAAATGTAGGCGCCACTTTGAACACCGATTCCTTTCGTACATCTCCAGAACGCCAATAAAATCAATCGAACAACGGCTGCAGGCCAGGCAGATATTCTTGAGTTACGGTACGAGTCCAAGCACTGGTGCCCCTTGTAGGCTGAGCCCGCAAAACCCACTAACAGCGCTCGAAGCATCCTAGCCGACCGTTTGTTACAGCGCGTATGCAATTCGCGCCCCAGGCGAGCGCGGCGCACGCCGTGTGAGGCCACGCGCCGGCAGGCTATACCAGCAGGTGCGCGTCGTCCCGTAATCTGGCGGAGCGCTCTTAGGTACACTAGCGCCGCTATCGTCAAAGTATCGAACTCAAGCGGCAGTTCTAAGTGTATCGGCTCCCAGACGTGCCACCGAGCTGCTCCGCTGTGTATTCCTCCAAGGCTATCCAAGTCGTTAGCGCTAAGCGAAGCAGAGAATACGCGAAGGAAACGAACACCAGAGATAACTTAGTTCTGAGCATATCAAACTAAGGAAAAGGAAGTAAGAGAGAGAGAGAGGGCACCCTTCAAATGAACCGGATGATAGGCACCGAGGCGTGCCGCGGAAAAGAAAAGACCACGGGAACGATACATGACTGCCAGGGTGGCCGCGCGGACTGGAGGGTTGACGAACGCACGGCAGCGGGCGCCTTTACGGCAAGCAGCTGGTGGACGCCAAGGTCGCGCCGACGCCTATGAGGAATCATTCACGCACGCAGGCCACTCGAGTGGGAAGGTCGAGAGCCCCTCGCGATGGCGGACCGAGGGGCCCCGCAAAAACAAGATAGCGCCTAGACAGATTTGTGTCCGCGCCGACAAAGCCGTACCTTCGCCGCGTCTTCGCACCCGTGTCGCCCTTTTGAGAGGAAAAAGAGGGTTAGCGCCGAGAGCGCGGACGAGTGCAAAAGAGCGCCCTCTCGCGAGCTTGAAGAGACTTCAGACCATCGTTTCACTGCGAGGTACTGTCCCGGCTCTCAAATCGCGCGCTCCTCACGCGACCCCGTTCACAACGACTGCGTACCGATAACTCATCGCTCGCAAAACGAAACGAAACGGCACTGCAGAAAAAAAAAAGAAAAGAGCGGCATTGCACCTTGGCCCAACTAAACAAATAGTTTCGTCAGCGGTGAGAATGCGGGAGGAGAGGTCTGCAGACCTTGTCTTGTCTACGTACACCCGGCGCTCGCTCAGTCCCCCTCTCTCCCTATCTGTGCGTCTCTAGGTAGGGGAGGGAAACACAGCAGCGAGAAGCCTAACGTAACAAGAAAAAAAAAAGACAGAAACGAACCAAAAGAAACACATGCGAGTCGAGAAACACCTCGCCGCAATTCTCTTCGCTTTAGAATGCAATGCGCGTATATGCCACCAGGTATACCCCGCTACGGTCGTGACGGCACGGTAAATCCATCTCTTCACAAGTGGTCTCCGTAAGTAAATTCTCAATTTCTTTTTTTTTTTTTGGCATCTAGTAATCGACTCTAAGATATTTTACCGTCGTCTTCTCTACCGAGGTTGTAGTTGAAAGGGAGAGAAAGGGCGTTTTAACACATTGCGTAAAATGTGTTGAAATCCTTCTCGCGCATTTCAGCAAACTTCTACTGTATCTGGAGCTGCGCGCCATTCCTTCTTGGAACAAATACTACCTGAAGAGTCGTACGCGTTTTACGCATCATGCGCGTCGTTACGTGGAGAGTAAAAGGCGTTCTGTTTTTGTCCATTCGTGCAGTGCGTATAGTGAGATTGAGGAAAATACGTTTCCGCGATGGCGGGACATGAAACGTAAACGCCCTTCTTCTATAGTTGCGGCAAGTTTGCAATTTCGTGTCTAAAGTTGCTATCTCCTTAGTCTTCTTGCTCCCTCTTTTACATGTTCCGTGTCTGTACGTGGTCATCATTTGCAAGTGTTGCGAGATTTTTAAGTTGCCTCTGGCAGATAACATAATCCTAGTCTTTGAGCTGGATTATCCTATGGGATGGACGTGTACGAAAAACGGTAGCACATGTTCCCCTTACTGAGTAAAATTCACTAATGAACTTCTTCCTTTAATATTTGCCTCACATATTGCTGCTCCCGAATTGTAGTCAGCGAATATATGCATATGCTAGGTGTATAAATGCATATATATATTAACGAAACGCGGTTTTATGCATTGAAACACAAAACTAACTGTAACGCCCATGTATTTAGCCACACACTTTGGCAGTGAATGTATTGAAACTTAGTATGATCTCTAAAATAAATTTTAACTGTATACGTCTTGCGAACTCACCGGCTACATTTCGTAAATCGCAATATGTGCCACCAAATAATTAATTAAGAAGTTAAAGCGCAATTTTCCTTCAATTAGTTGAACATATTTTTAAAAATTTTTGTGCGAGTGATGTCCGCTTCCTTGAGAAATCCAGTTCAAGGACTGGAATTATGCTATCTGCTACAGGCGAGTTAAAAAAGAAAGTCGATAATAGCTAAACAATTATCTACTCGTACAATCTACGCTATCCTTACGCAACGCCGTAACCGTTGGAAGGCGAGCAAGGATAAGTGTGACAGAAGAAAACAACCCGCTTTTGAGTGCTCGAGGAGTGATTGCGCTCTTAATGACAATGCAATTAAACAAAATGCCGGCTTTCAAATTTCGAATCTAGTCAGTAGGGTCATGAGGGACGATGTTGATGGTTGCGGAATAATTATAAACACGCGGCGTTCTTTAACGTGCACCGAAAGCGCGGAACTCGAGCGTTTTGAAATCCGCCACGTTGAATGGCGGCCGCCCCGGTCGGGACTCGAACGCTCGACCTGTCGCCGAGCGGCAGAACGCCATAACTGTTGAGCCACCACGGCGAGTCCGTGGCAGTAAGAAACCTTGCGCTCTGTTAGCAAGCTGTCCGCACGAGCCATAGCGTGACACGAAAGCGTCCGCGGCATCAGCCTCAAGCCAGAATTCGCCGCTGCTAATTGGTGTCCGTGGCGGCCGCAGGAAATGTATGGCCTAATTAACATTCACTCAGTGACGTCTTACTTCGATTAGGTATAATTACCGGTTCTTCGTCACCGATTTAGAGCGAGTTGCCTTCCGGCTAAGGAAAACGTAGGAGGGCGCTCAAGCTTCGCCTTTAAGAGTGGAGAGCGATAGATTTCAACTGATCCGTGAGCGCTTGTCACGCCTCCCGGCAACCGCAGCTTTCTCGCGGATGCACGCGCGACGGTGTTGCTGCAAGGAACACAGCGAGCCGCCCTGCTCGGGAAAGGCGTTTGCGTTCGAGTTTGCGCGTGACAGAATTATGTTTTCGGTGATATTCAAATTGAACTCCAACGCAATAATATCTGTAGGGTGTGTTTAGGTCGTACTTCTTACCATTTTTCTACGCATTTTACCTAAAGGAATGCAATTAGTTCAGTAGCGCCTCTACGCCACCCGGCCGGGCCTCCATGGTTGTGGTGCGGACTGATCTATCGCCAAGCGACGTCCGACGCCGATACCGCATTTCTTGTGGCACGGGGCTCTTAGCGCTAGCACGTTAATATTCCACCACTGCGGCCACAGTACTGTGATGTCTAATACCTGACCGCCCCGCAAGATTTCGCGTATGATATAATGCGGAGCCCTGTCCGCTGGGGCACCCACTGCGAGCCTCAACGAGGACGGCCGAAACTCTGTGCCGTAGTTGTAAATATAAGCACTGCAATCGAAGTATTAAAGCCAAACCGGCAGGACTTGGAAATATGCTACATAAAATCGGGGGAAGCGAAACCTGCTGTAGTCCAGTGACCGCGCGACTCTTCCAATGACAATAGACAGTTTCAGTCGAGCCTCGCTTACGCTTCGCACCGCTCGCATTTCTCGGGCCGTGAAACTGCAGGTAGCGGAGTAGATTTCGCGTACGATAGACGCGTCTTGCAAGGCGCGAGCGACGCGCTATCAGCTCGGCTGCAAAACGACCGAGAATCCAAGCAGACTCGTTCTCCGCGCAATCGCCTGTGTACGCGGAGCGATCTTCGTTCCGCTGCCGGCACGAGCGTACTGCGCAAGCGCAGTAGCGTTGGCTCTACGTTGAAGTAACAAGGATATTCTAGTCTGAACGCCGCGCATCGTAAACCTTCAGCTAAAACAGTATATTTAACGTTCGCACCACGCTCTCAATGCCTCCGGAAGCTCATCTTTTCTCGACACCTCGCAACATGTAGTGATTACCGCTCTTTTCCTGTTTTTACCCCCCCCCCCTTTTTTTTTTCACTGTAACGCGGTGTCGGCTAGGCATAAACACGACGATTTGACTTCGTTTCTCAGCGGTTTGCCACCGCGGTAGCTTAGCGGCTCTGGTGTTGGCGCTGCTATGCACGAAGGCGCCGGAGGAAATCGCGGCCGCATGTCGATGGAGGCGCAATGCAAAAGCGCCGGTGTCACTTGCATTGAGGGCACGTAAAAGATCTCCCGCTGGTCAAAATTAATACCCCACTACGGTGTGCCTCATGATCGAAGCCTGGGTTTGGCACTTGTAACACAAAAAAATCAGTCCGTTGGAGAAGCATGGTATACATCAGGCGAGGAAGTATTGCGAATGCCGGGTTATCAAACTTTTTTTTCGAATCCTCCTGAGAGGTGCGGCTGGGGTGTATTTCAGCTTGCATCTGACGAGAATTTCATGCAGCATGCTCCTATTTTATTACGCACCGACAATTTACTAACAAGTGTTGAGTCTGGAATCCCATAAGTGTGTCTTCACTGTTGCGTATCGGCCCCCTGGTGGTGACATTAGGAGTTCTTTGATGATTTGTTCTTTTTTAAGAGTTGGTTCTCATTTGTGTGCACAAACCACTCACGACTTTGGCGGCAATCCTAATATTAGACTTTTACTAAATAGGCCCTAGTCACGCACACTGCATATGTTTTTTTTTTTTTTTATTCGTATGCTAAAACATAATCGTACCACTCACAAGCATCTGCGCTAACTCCGAGAGCTTGCTTGTATTCTCTGACACAGATAGCGCAGACAGACATGTACATTGTGCTGTAATTGCAGAAAACATAGGTGACCATTCGCCCGTGTACACGTTCTGTAAAGGAAATCATGCATCTAGAAGTTCGCATTATTCTGAGTCAATTAGTATTCAAGTAATTAATCTGAAAACTCAAAAACACATTTCGCACAGAAATCGAAAAAAGAAATTCAGTTCTGTAATTGACTGCACAGAAGCGGGTCAAGCTTACAACATATATATAGGCGCACTTCTAAACATTTATGAATGCTGTCTTTTGAATTAAAAGTTAAACGGTAAAAAAATTCGGAAATGACGACTTGCACAAGAATGCCTCCGAATGATACGTGATAAAAATTTGTTATACGCAAACTTTGTGAAAACTCAGGAACCCCTGGATTTTTCCTCATTAAAAAGGAATACCGAAACCTTGTGAAGAAATTCCGCCAAGGACAAATACTTCGAAAACGTCTTTAATAGACCGGGAACTCAGAGTGAGGTCAGGTGACGCGAAATAGATAAACTTCTACTACCAGATTCGGGTAGTAGAAGCTAGCAGTGTATAATAAGTCGACTGTTGGTGACATATCTAACAAAGACTTTACATCTCTAAACTTAAGCACACTTGACGTAAACGTAACTTCCTTTCTGAGAGCTGTAACAGGCACACAACCTTTTACGAACCTACAGCACAATAACAGGTATACTAGACTTAGATGTCATTAAAGAACAGCACCACGTGCGATATAAATGGACTTGGTATAAAGGGCCTATTAAATTTCTGAGTGACTTTTCATTACAAGGACTTACTCAAGTTTAGAATGTTTGTTTATTCTGTTGCGTCTTTCCTGAGAAAATGCAGCACGCGAAAGTGACAGTTTTATTTCGGTCAGGAAAGTCCTTTCCCGCATTCATCCGATGGGAATAGCTGGATTATCGTGTGTGCCGACCACTTGACACGCTACTGTGAGACAGCTGCAACACCATAGGCTACTGCAACTGAATTGTGTATTTTTCTGCTGCGTTTTGTCATGCTCCGACACGGACCTCCCAGAGTCATCATCAGCGATCGTGGGCGGCAGTTCACTGCAGACTTGGTCGAAGAGATGTTTCGTCTATGTGCTTCAAGGTTTCGACATTCCACCCCATATCATCCACAAACAAATGACCTTACGGAACGCACGAACAGAACTCTTACTAACATGCTGTCCATGTATGTCGCGTCAGATCGTAAGAACTGGGACAGCGTGCTACCTTTCATTACGTACGCATTTAACACCTCAAAGCATGAAGTTACGGGCTACAGTCCCTTCTTTCTTCTTTACGCTCGTCCGCCACGTTATACACTAGACACTATCGTCCCGTTTTCCAGCCACGAAAATCTTGGTATATCAGAGACAGTCTGTCTTGCACAAGAAGCCCGACGACTTGCTTCTTTGCGCACTCTTGTTTCACAAGACCGCTCGAAGGCACGCTGTGACCGCCGACGCCGACACCTTATATATGACCCTGGTGATGTTGTGTTGCTCTGGAAACCAACCAGGAAACGTGGATTATGTGAAAAACTGCTGGCCCACTGTGTTGGACCCTACGTTATTACTGAGCGTATCAGTGAATTAACCTACCGCACAGCACATCTAACATCAAATGGCCGACTCTTAGCAAATACTGAACTTTCGCATGTCGCCCATTTAAAGCCCTTTATTTCTCGACAGCCTGTTTGACTTTCCCGGCGGGCTTCGTCTGCGCGAAGGGAAATGTGACCCTCTTACGTGCATAGTGGGTTCACGCCTCAACAAACATTACGGGGGGACACGATAGAGTGGTGAACGAAGAAGAAGACGGGTGGCTGGCTAGCTGAATCTCGACAGGCGCTCAGCTGATCAAGGTCATGGCATCCAACTGTACCCGGCTTCAATGTAAACTCCCTTTGTGGGCTCAACAATATATATATATATATATATATATGTGTGTGTGTGTGTGTGTGTGTGTGTGTGTGTGTGTGTGTGTGTGTGTGTGTGTGTGTGTGTGTGTGTGTGTGTGTGTGTGTGTGTGTGTGTGTGTGTGTGTGTGTATACATCAGGCACATACCCCCCCTCCCCGAAATTAAGACTCATACCCCCCTCCCCCCTTCCCCGCCTACGCCATCAATTCTCACACGCATTCCTGAAGTGCCGCGAAATCAATGTTGAGGCTTGACAGCTATTCGATGGTCAAAATTTTACTGCCTTTTTCACTCCTTTTGGATGGCTCTAGTTATCGGCGTCTCCTGGCATGTGAAGGCCAGTTTCCTAATCAATTCGGTGCCCGCGCGATTAACTCGAGATGCTATCAGTTGCCACCATCTATTCAACGGTCACGCGAATCGTTGTTGCTTCGTTAGTTCAACCTTCTTCGTTTAGACTGATTCAGAGACCAGGAAAGCGATTCAGCTCGTGGTTAGCTGGTCTGTATGCACGTGGAACGAGTTGCGGCCAGAGAAAATGCCAATTGCGTTTAACTTTTCTTTTTGTTTCATTATTTCCTCGAGTGACGGCTCGCCGTGGCGCTGACACATCCTTGGAACCATATGCCCATGATATGGGTTAGATAAGGTGCAAAATAATATAGTGCGAGACAGCGTCCATCATCAAACCCTGCAATAACCCTTAAACTCATAGGCAAAATGACTGTCACCCGTTAACTCGTCTGGTTTTTCTCTAATTGTGCAGCTCTTTTCGTGCGAAATTTCCCACTGGAAGCAAGAGTCGCAAGGATTTGAGAAATTAAGCGATCTACTAAAGGAGAGAGCCAAGGCAACAGCCAAACAGGAAGCTAAAGCGAAAATTAATAAATTTAACCGTTTTTTATGAAAATATTTATGGATCAACATCTTTTTTATTTAGTAAGGCAGATGAGAAAACGCCGCAGGAAGGTGGAGGACAATTCCGTGTGTTCTGAATGACGCTTCCACAGTTATCAGTCGAGCCTCCTTACGTAGCCACTTCACTGCTGTGCATATATGGGTGTTATTCTAAGCTTCCGCGGCGGACGCAGTATATCTAGAGCCGCAACGTCCTGCGCTTTACGTGGTTGTACGGGACTGGTGGCTACGCATCGTTACGTAACTTTCCAAATAACATTACGAGTTAGCTGTGGCGCTTAGCTTGTTAAACAGTAAATGAGGGATCCAAAAGAACTATGATTGTTCCGCAAATATACATTTCTGTATGATTCTTCCAGAGCTAATTAAAAAAAAAACGCTACTATAGTCGGATACTACTTAAGTCGGCAATGAAGCCCCGCTCACGCTCTCATAACCGCCGGCCACTGTTCCTCCGCGAGGCTGCAAAGGATTCATACTTCAAACTTTTTCTGTTGCCCAAATAAGGCGGTAACTACAAAAATAAAATTATTAGCGCGTAATTTTATCCCTTTTGCCTCGCCTATTATAGTGGAATGGCGAATGCCTAATTCTTTCTTGAAGTGAAATAACATGCTTGCTTCGCTACGTTTTGTTGTGAAGTTTCACTTTAGTTGACAGTGAAGTTTCATTAGTAAAACGGGTTCAGCATTGAAACGAATTGCAGCGCAGACTTTTGAACAGTGGAATGCTCAGACTCCATACATTTCGTCCATGCCTGTTGCACACGTCATTGCTTCCGGCGATGAAAAGACTCTTCAAGAACAACAGACGCTCCGGAGGTATCAAGTATGATGCCATTTTGAAAAGGCCGCGTGACGACAATTTGTTTGCTTCTGTGATTGGCTGGCGGAGTAACACAACTCCGCGCGGTCCCTGTGCCTTTGTTGCCAACTGGTGTTTTTAGGTTGTATTCTACTCAAGTAATCCTTATTTTACACTTTCGGTTCTTTATTTGTTCTTGGCAGTCTTCCTGCGCGAGCCCAGTTGACGTGGTTCTTTGTTTGCCAAGTAAAGGAGAGGTGTATCGCACAGGCATACCGGTAAAATACACCTTATTTCATTTCTCTTTTGTGCATTTGCGCGTTTTAATGCCGAATGGGGGCGTTATTTACATTTGTACTAGTAAAGGTACCTCACTTGCATAGAAAACTTACCTTTGGTTGGGCCCTCCCCCCCCCCCCCCCCCCAACGAAAGGTCCTGGGTACGTGCCTTATATATATATATATATATATAGAATGGAAATCAATGTTAGACTTCGTTTTCTGAGAGGGACAATTTGAAAATGATGTCCTAGTGGTGCAAACGGCCTCGCGAATCTTAACATGGTTTATTTACAGATAAAGCATAATGCTGCATGACCCTAAGTCAGTACTATAAGAAGCATGTTCGAGATTTGATAAAGGCGATGACGCGAGCATTATGATTTCCGTTGCTTTAGACGCATTCAGTCAAACTAATGACGTCAATGCGACGTGAATTGCATTCGAAGGCGTATTTTTTTACTTCGTGAATAGATGTGTGCGAATTCGGAGGAGGAAAAGAAGCAAACGCAAGCCGAGAATGACTGGCGAACTCACAGGTCCAAAACGAACAATTAGCAGGGAAAGACAGAATTTAAGAAAAAGTCATCATAAATTTTAGCCTTCGGTATTCTATGGCTCGTTAAGTTGGTTGCTGCTATTGGCGGCGAGGAGTTACGGAGTCGCCATCTGTCGGAAGCGCCTCTCTGGCGTAGTATGAGGGATCACGCGGCGCGCTCCTCATAGATTTTGCTGTCAGCGTTCACTGAAAACACCACGCGCGAGCTCTCCCGGACATTTCTGTAAGTACTTTCGAAACGAGAGAAGTTTTTACTGTCTAAATAATAATCTTGGGCAAACTGAAAGCACACAATCGTTTACAGACGCTATCTCTTCACCGAATACGTACAGTGAACGACACTGCTCGCGGTCGCCGCGATGGAGTCTCCCGAACCGGCTTCTTGCGTGAAAGGTAGGCAAACGCTGAGAGCAAACTATGTGAAATATGTTCTTATAGTGTTTGTATGTCTAAATGGAGTGTAATAGAACGAAGCCTCAATGCAGCGATCGCGCATATTCGTTGAGACCGACTGCGCGTCTGCATGCTTGTCCGCGCACTGTTTCGCTTTCTCCGCGCGCGCGTTTTCGCACCGTGCCATGAGCTTTAGGCCGCAGAATATGAGCATTTGAAAGTATGCAAGCAACCATTGTTGCGTGGGCACTATCAGAGCTGTTCAAAAATAATTTCATTGTAGAGACTTCGACGCCAACAGGGACTGTGATTTGCCGTCGCGACGATTCAATCTTTTTTTTCTTCTACATTCTTTGACCTTTCAATATTATTTCTCGAGTTGCGTCGCACTGTATGTTTATCGGTGTTCTCAGCGTGCAATTTCCCGCTGCTCCTTTTTCGTAATCCAGCGCATTAATTCATAACACAAACATGACCATATGCCATGCTTTTTTAAAATATGCTTCTTACCGCTGCCTTTCCACTCCACTGAATTTGCCAGCATCTATAGCATCGACAAGTTCATTGACCAAACCGTCATGACATTAGTCGGACAGCGGACTCGGGCGAGCGTCTCAGTGCGCGTTTTCAGAACATCGCAGACCCGGCGCCGTAGCAGAAATCTTCCTCGCGTCTGTGCTTGCTGCATACCCGAGTTGTAGCCGATGACTGTTTGCCGGTTTTATCTTTCGCGAGCCAAGCTTCACGCAGCTTCTTGTCCTGCGGCTACGTGTGAATAAGGCTGACACCGGCCTCCGTTACGTGCGTCCGGTCCTGCGGCACCGAGCAGTAGCCTACCATGTTGCGCGCCTTCAAAGGCAGCCACTACCTATTGTAGTGCTTTCACGCGTTGTAAAGGAGACACTCGAAGGGGGAAAATTTCGCCACTAAATGAGGACCGTAGCGTAGGAGGGAATTTAAACTCGTTTTCAGCTCGCTTCGGCGCTCCGAAGGAGCCGACGCGGCTGCTATGTTCACGTGATCCCTCCTAGCACGTCACGCCGACGGTGGTGCCAGCTTATCCAGTGGTGGAGCTCGAGGCCAATAAGATTAAATATTATGTGCTAACAATATCAAATTTCAATGAATCATGATCCACAGCGTTTTTCACTCTCTCGCCGAATAACGAAGGTATCAGTGACGTAGTTGTGAATGATGAACTTGTGTCGGACTGCTTGCGTACTGCAACCTAATTAATGCATTTTTTCAATCGATTTTTGCTGATGCTTCTACAGATGTGTCACCCTCCGCACTGTAGTCTCCGAATGTTTCAACAAGCCTCATATGCAGGTTTCATATGATGGAATTTTAGGTCTTTTACTAAATACTAATGGTAAAAAATAAATTCGTCCAGACGGTGCACCAAGCGCCTTCTTACTAAAGTATGCGCAAGGAGTAGCCCACTATCTGGAGATCATTTTCAATGTTTTATTGACACAGAAACGGGTTCTAGATGCCTGGCTATTAGGAAAGGTTATTATGGTGCACAAATCTGGTAAAAATAAAGGTATTGGAAAGTATCAGGTTCAACTACGACTTTATTATTTCTACTAGTAGACACTAGAAGCGTCCTCCTGGGCTAAAAACTGCCGTAAGCAGTTTGACTGAACCCAGGAGGTCTTGTAAACGACAGTGCGATAACAGGCTGTACTTTGTAATTTAAGCACCAAACGGACTAAAGCAGTTCAACACGTTCCAAAGGTTTAACAGCGTTCATATATAAGTCTCTTGACATGAAGCTAAACATTCCGACAGCATTACCTGTCTGGTTGCGAAAATTGATTAGGACTTTGACAGTGTGTCCAACCAAATAAACTAATTTATTAGCCTGACCTTTCGGACCCTATTCGGCTCCTTCTTTAGGAGGTATTCTACGGCGGTGGTGGTGTGCAGCTTTTAAAAGGCCCTTCGGAAAACAAGGAGGGGAGAGCGCGGAAGGTGGGGAGGCACTTGACAGAGAACCTTTTCTTGACAGACGGGAAGGGCGAAAGGGTGGGATGGCTGCGGCGGTGCTGGTCGGCTGGGATGACCGATGCTGGGGGCGCTTGACCTGCGAGAATGCCGTTGAAGGGAAGGGGAGGGGGAGCGCAGACGTTTCAGTGTTGGCGGCCTAGAATGGTGATCTACCTGGCTGGGCGTCCTTTTTTTATTTTAATTGTGTCTCCAAGGCCATGGATATACACAGATGGTAGGTTGCTCTTCGGGCGGTTTATATTACCTGCTTTGTTCTGAATGTGCCACGACTCCAGTGGGAACATTTTGCGCTAGTTCGTCTCTGTTTGAAGGATTTGGGTCTCTTGGAGAGCAACTTTGTGGCCGGCGTCTTAGGAATGTTCAGTGACCGCGGTGCGTATTCGGTTGCATGTTCTGATGTTACTCTGATCTTGTCTCCTTCTTTCTTTTGGATTTTTGGTTTCCCGAACGTACGTCGGCGGACAGTCGGCAGAGCTGATATTATAGATGACGCCTTGAGCATTTTCTTTTGGCGGACGTTCTTTTGGTTTAGGAAGAAGGATATTGAAAGCGTTTATAGGTTTGTGCGCGACTATTCAGTCTTCTTTTTTCAATATTCGGCTGAGAGCTTCGACACACACACACACACACACACACACACACACACACACACACACACACACACACACACACACACACACACACACACGCACACGCACACGCACACACACACACACACACACACGCGCGCGCACGCACGCACGCACGCACGCACGCACACACACACACACACACACACACAGATGTATATAAATAACTGTTACTGGTCCTTTAGTTTGTTTCTTCTTTTTTGTTGTCGAGTGGTTCTTCGAAGGAAGTCCTTTGTGTCGCCATTCCTTTTAATTTCGTTAAGAACCACTCTCCTTTCTTTCTTATGATCTGATTCCAATGAGAAATGAGCTTCGGCTCTATTTCACAAAGAAATTACAACAGGCGCTTTGTGGTTAGCCGGATGGTTGGATTCAAAGTGAAGGTTTGGTTTACGGTAGACTGAAAATTTTAGAATGCCGTCTGTTCGTGGAAGAAGAGGCCGCCGAACCGAGCTATCGCATTTCACGTAAGCTTCTTCTTCCGTCAATAATTTAGCAGGGAATTCACCGAAAATCGCCGAGATTTTGCTACCATTCTCCAAAGTTAGTCATTGTAACGGAAATTGAGGTCCCCCATGGGTTTGCTTTCACCTGTCTGTATACCTGCCTCGGAAGTTAAAGTAGGTATTTGACAGGCAGAGCTAGAGAAGGCGGCTGGTTTAGCCTACACTCAAGGGGTTCTCTCGTTGAGTGTATCATCGCGTTCTAGGGCATACTTAGTTGCGTATATAGCCAGTTGAATCGGTACTCTGGTGAACAGAAAGATCAGATCAAAAAAGACCAGGCATTCATCATCTTAGATACGCCCTTTAGACGTGTGTTTGATGAACTTCTTGAAGATGCGCACGTGCTACGCTTCCTTCCGGTGAGTGGTGATGTAATCTGGTGCAAGTATGTGGATAGTGATCGCAGTGGGGAGTACGAAATTCCACGATTGGCCGTAATGGCATTCTGGGTTTATGGAGTTTTGGCAAACCGTAAAAAGCTGGGGTGGGTCCATTCCTGCACATCAATATGGGTAAATATTTGCAGAACTTGGGTGGAATGCGCAAACTAAAGCTAGCATCCCCAACAGTTAAGCTACGCGTGTAGTTAACTTGCGCAAGAATATTGTTAGAATACGCTAATATCATATGCGATCCGTCCCCATCAGGATTAATTAACCAAATTCCGAAAACACTAAGTCAAGCCGCAAGGCTAATTCTACCAGGGTATATTGAAACTGACTGTTTCGGAAATGCTGCAATTGCTTGAAGTGCCTACTTAGCACAACGCCGGAAATTATGCAGTGTTAAATTTTACGGCGAAGCTGTTTTGCGGACAGTGTGCAGTCGTTGTTGGAGTTCGCTAAAAGTATCATCATCGGCAATGACTGGAGCGTCGTCGTCTTCACCCACAGCGAGTTCGTCGGCGCCCCTGCTCCCGCGTTCGTCATCTCCCACATCCGGCTCTGTTGCCGCTCGTCATTCCAGCAAAGAATTTCACTTCTCTTTTGTCGTCGTAATATGTAGGCTGCGTTCACGGGGGTATGAGGCATTTCTTAATGGAGTGTGAGCCATTCATTGTTCTAATGTTCATTCTGATGTTCAAACAATTTAATTTAGATGAATCGCAAGCCGCAATGTCGGGTAGATGCTCCTAAGCGCGCCGCCGAGTACACTCGAGACAACGAATCCTAGCGACAACGGCGGGCTGCGGGCATACCGTCGCTGACGCCGTTCTCTCCGTCGTAGCCGAACGTGCGAGTAACTTGATTAAGAAACACAAAGAGGTCAATCGTCTAAGCGATGCAACCAGTCTTAAAAACGATTGCAGCGCCTGCAGCTCCAGTGGTGAGCCACGCGCCCAATATACGGAGCTTTGTATTAGTGGCTCCGCACATTCCATACCAGCTGCAACTATGGTAAGAGCACGAGTAGTGAGTACTCCCGAGGAAGAAGCTGCCCACCACGAGAGCCTGCGAGAGTTCGCTCGCGAACGAGCTCGTCGTCGTAAAGCTAGCCTAAAGCACACAAAAAAAGGCACTGGGAGAACGACATAAGAAGTACTCCTAAAGCATGCTCGCCACGCGAAGCACGCAAAATCGAAAATTTGTGAAAGAATGGTGGAACCAAAGATTTACTACGTAGACTGCTTGCGAAGTTTGACTTGAGTGGTGTAACTCGGTGCGTAGTGACACTCGGTGTAACTGACACAGCTTCGCTGTTCGACCGCCTTCGCAGAGTGGAAGGGGCGCTGATTTCTTTTCTGGCTGCCAATTGCGTCAATTTCACAGCCACACCCTTACCTCGTTTCCAAGCAAACAAGAAAGGTCAGATCAAGCCATCATCGCGTGTTTGCAATTCCACGCGCGTTTCTTGATGCGTACGCGTATTCATTTTCATCACAAACGATAAAAGAATGGAACTGTTTACCATTGTCTGTTGCACATTTTAGTAGTGTTGAAATTCTCGACGAATGAGTTACAGGTATTTCATGAAATGTGCGTTTCGTAACTATCAAGCAGACATTCACATAATTCTTGAATGTATGCTGCAGTATTTGAACGCGATAGCGTTAAGGGCCCCGTATCTCTGAAAATCCGGTGTCGGCGTCGGACGTCTTTCTGTGAAAAATGTTTTCGAACCACCCATACCCAAGCCCTCCATGTGCTGCAAGGAAGTTACTGAACTAATTGTATGTCTCAAGCTAAAATACGCAGAAAAATCGTAAAGTACGACTTATATACAACCTACAGACATGAAAGCGGCGGATTGTAATTTGAATATAGGAGAAAACATAATTATGTTACAAGAGAAAAACTAATCCCTTTTCCAGCGGTTCTACCATGCATAGACCGGTCACGGCGTCTGCCATTTGCGTGCCTCGGCGCGGGAATATATCGGAGTCCACAGCGCGGCGCGCCCGTTTCCTCAAAACACTTCCAGATGGCGCTCGCCTCCGCAATATCGCGGCCCACGCAAAACGCCGCGTTTTTCTACCAGAGAGCCCGCTTTCGTGCACAGCGTTTGCCATGAGCGTTTCCGGGTAAACGTTAAGGTTACATAGGCTGCAGTTAGCGGGAAGCCTGAGAAGTAGTCGGGGATCTTTGAATGCTATCGCGTTGCACTCTTAAAAGCGAAGCTTAAACGTCCTCCAAATTTTATGCCATATGTTACGCACACTACCATTGTCATAGTGATACATACATATATATATATATATATATATATATATATATATATATATATATATATATATATATATATGATATCCGAAATATAGTCTTCTTTGCTTTGTTTCATTTCTGCGTGTTCTGTTCATACATATTTACTTTGAAATGCCATGTTGCTGCATTTCACATTGTTACGAACAAGACGGCCAATAGTATACCACATTATTTTGCATTGTTATGTTTCTCTATTCACATTGTTACGATCAAGACGACCAACAGTATCTAGAAATAAATAATATGCATGAAGTCGGAACGAAAACCTTACATAATTACGAATGTGCAAGTTTTCTACTAAGGATGATGGCGACCGCTGACTACTACGTAAACTATATAACACTTTACTACCGGAACAGCACTAGTGGGAACAGACATAACTTCCATGATATTTACGTGAAACCCGCTGATTAAATAAAAATAGCAAATGTGATAATAACGCTAATAAATAAATTTGGTCCAGAATTCTCACTGAAGAAATAACGAGGCAAGAAAATATTCACAGATTCGCTTTATCACATTCTCAAATTTGCAATATAACCTTTTATTTTATTTATTTATTTCGTACTGTCAGCGCGGGTGCCAGGATTAAAGCAGGAGTGGGCAGACGTAGTTCTTGTTGGCAAAACAATTGCAACATATAATATGCCAAAGACATAGTGACAAAATAGAAAAATAACTGAACACACTGAACCTGCATTATCTACAATGAGAGGCAGCATTCTACAATCATTACAACACAAGAAAAAAATTCTACAATAAATAAATATAGAAAAGAAAATGAAACTACAATGATAAAAATTAATTTAGGACCAATTCCTGGGTGAATTTATATATGAATAGACAGTTTCACATACTATAGCATCAATTGATAGACGATTCCACTCACGGAATTTTCTTTGAAAAAATGCATTTTTATGGTATCAATGCGATATATAATTCATGCAATTTTCTTAGTGACAAAAGCGCACTGCGCATTCAAATGCTGGTCTTATATACAATGTCTTATTAATTCAAATTTTGCCATGAAGAATTAAATAAAAGCCATTCAGCTTTTCCGTATTTCTGATTTGTAGCCCCTCAAGTGCCGCTTCTTGTGTGACGAGTCAGTGTGACGTCGGCCAGCTATAACAATGAAAGACAAATCGGGAAAATTTTCTTCGAACCCTTTCTAGTTTTTTATGTTGAACACAGTAAAGGGATTCCGCACTACAGCTGCATAGAAGTTTAATGCCCGGCGTGGCTTTTCCAAGCCTTGTTTTTGGATATCCGAGCTTCTTCAGGGCCCTTTTTTTATTTTGTCGGCACGGTCTCGGCACGGTCATTAAATTTTATGTCAGGTGTGAGAATTATTCCTAAGTATTTATTTCTAGAGACCTCTGACAAAGGACGGCTATCAATGCGGTAAGCAAACAAAAAAGGACAGTTTTTCAGTGTCACTCTCATTCTGACGGTTTTTTTTCTTGTAGTTCATTTTCATATGCCAATTTACGCAGAGGGTGCAGGGTGGCTAAAGTAGGATTTAAAGATTCTTGATCAGTTGGACGGCGAATTTCTTGATATTGTCACGTGGTCGTGACTTCAAAGAACACAGTAGCAATACTGTGAACGACAAAACTAACTTTCATTGGGCGAACCTGTGCCCACAAAACAGGCTACACTTAAGCACAACGATAGCGGCGAACACGGTCGGCGATCGTCGAAAATCTGATCAGTGGGTCAAGAGCGTCGGCTTTTATAGAGCAGTCGTCGAATGTTCCAGACTAATCGTTCGGACCCGCGTGCCTTCCACAAAGTTCTACACCATTCGCGTCAGGCGATGAAATCAGATAACATAAAGTTCGGCGACAACAGAGAGCGGATAGAAGCATCGATAACTTTCCAGAAACTTCGGATACATGCAGGCGCGTCCCGCGCTGTGCGATAACATTTGTTAGGCGGCGAAACGTGGTCACCCGATAAATATAAGTACACGTGTCAATATAGTATGCAGTCGTCGGCAAAAAATATATTTTTACAGATAACTCTTGTACGATGTTTTTGATAAATATAAGGAAGAACAATGGCCATAAGATACACCTTGAGGAACACCTGATTTCATGCGGGCTGAGCTTGAGTTCACGCCATCGACTGGTATACATTGGCTTCCCACGGTAAGATATGCTGCTATCCACCCAAATGATGTGTCCTTTTTCGGAATTCGTTTGAGTTTAAGCAATATTTCCCGTGACTCACCTGAAATTATGGTGACCCACATGTATACTAGGGAAACATGCGACCACAGCGATATGCACTATGTTTGAATGCATGGGAACTGTCTCTGGCTCCCAGGACATTGGGCGGGTGCTAATGTGAGTGGTGGACCTGATGCTTTGACTTCATTACTTCAGTAAACTGTAGCGGCAAGACTGCTGAGCCGATAATGAGCAGATAATTGAAGTGTTCGTCAACTAAAGTTACCCTGTATCTTGACGCCCTATTTTTTTTTTTTTTTTCGACGGAAGCTTTGCTTACGAATACAGATAGTGCCGGAAAATGGCGTGTATCAGCGGACTTATTGACTGAAGTTCGGGAACGCTTCAGAGCCGAGATTTTACATAAATTAAGTTTCCTTCTTTCTAATTGTATTTCAAGAAGTCGTTTGACTGTAGCTCAATTATATCTCAATAGGCGAAACCTAGCGCACCTATATCACAGGTAAATTGATTTTGGAACATTTCTAGTTCCTTCTTTCTGGCATCAAGGTGTGGGAGTTATTCGCGAAATTGTGTTTGCAGATCGCCGAAGCTTGAATCCATGAACAATAGCGGAAATCCTCTCATTACTTTTTTACTCCCCCCCCCCCAAAAAAAAAAAATTGAATTTTGCCCTGATACTTTTGATGTCCATGCGCAAGTCATGAATGAGCTGTGCCTGTCCTAGCAGCTCGAACATTTAGCTTATCGCATTCATGCGGTACGTTAAGTCAATGTAAAATGCTAGCGTGTAGAGCCACTCCTAACTAGGGAGTGGTGTTGTGGCTGCGCAAGGAACTCTTTCTTTCGTGACCAAGGTTGAACAAACGAGACAAACTTTTTTTTAAATTGGTCATACAGCCGTCGCGATGCATGCGTTGTCATACCGCCCTCTTGATGCCATCGCAGTCGTTCCATCGTGGCTACGTAGCTTCCACATACGGCTCACATAATGCCATCGTCGTCACGTTGTCGTCGTCATACCACCTATGTCCTTCCATCAACGTCAATCCTTCGTCATTTTACCGTATTTATGCGGTGGCCATCGATAGTGATTATGCCGCCATTGTCGTGCCATCGACATCATTGCGTCATCGTCAGACATTTGCTATCATGCATCCGTTGTCAAACCACCGTCGCCATGCTGTCGCGGTCGCGTCATCGTGGTCCCTCCAGCCTCGCCATTCACCTCTCGTCTTGCCGTCGGCTTCTTACAGGGTATGTGATACAGTCGTCATCCAGCTATTTTCGTCGTACACGCGTCGTAATCTCATTCTCCTCATAGAATTCTCATGCCATCTTCGTCATTGTGTCTTCATCGTACAGTCATCGTCATGCATTCATTGTTCACCACGACGGTTTGCTGTTGCAGTAATGCCATTGCCGTTGTTCCATCTTATACATTATTATTTCAACATCTAGCTGCCGTCAGGCCGTCGCCGTCACACCATCATCTTACCAGAGTCATCATTATACAATGGCCATCATTCCGTCGCGGCCACGCTGATGTCCTACCATCGTCTGCCGAAATGTCATTACATTGTCGTCATGCGTCGTCGTCATAACGCCTTTGTAGATCTGTCGACATCCTTGCTCCTTCATAATTCTTGCACAGTCATATTGTCGTCAATGAATTGCGAATATCCACCGTTATCATACTGTCGTCCCCATGCCGTCTCGGTCATGTCATAATTACCATACACTCGCCGTCATTCCATTGTCCTTATGTCGTCGTCGTCACGTTGTCGTCGTGATATTATCCTGGGGAGTTAAGGATCAGCATCTCGTTGTCACCATGCTGCCGTCGTCATGTCGCCTTTGTCGTTGTAATGACGTCATCCCGTCTTCGTCACTCTTTCAATGCCGCAGCGTTGACGTCACGCAGTCGTCGCCATGCCACCATCCTCATGGGCGATCTTGGCAAGCGAGTTCCATAGCGAGATGAGGGGAAACCGGGTTATGGCGAATATGCCGATCGAACAAAAGTCTCAGAGTGACCAGTATAGACAATAAATAAACGTGATTTTAGAAATACGGTGCGTCGCCCCATTGCTGGAACAGTAATTGTATTACCATCGACAGTCATGACGAGATGAAGTTCTGTAAGCTTGTCGCACGCACCACCAGCGTGTTCATCGTCCTTATGCTTCTTCGCAGAAACAGCCAGTAAAGCCGCAAAACAAGATTTTTCGTCCACGCTCAACGTTTGATCGTTGTCCCGTGGCCTCAGAGACGTCTTGCCGTCTTGAGATCCGTCGTATCGTTGTGACGTTGCGGCTGTGGTCATTTAGCAGTAGCTGTAATCATTTTGCTGCCATGGTCGTTATGTGCCGTTGTCTACGTGCCTAGTTTCGCTATCACTATCAGCGCTATTGCACGCGTCATCTGCATGATGCCACGGAGGCTGTCCTGACGGGGTATTATTGCGCGGGTTTTCTCTGCTAGCATGCCCGTCCTCCTCCCAGGGCGCCTGGAAAAAGACCACGAAGGATAAAGATCCGGACCGGTTATGAGCCTTACACCGCTTTCACGTTGACACGCTATATCCGCGGCTTAGCATAAACAATGCGCCCCGATTTCACAACTTTGTGCACCCCGCACAGACGCTGCGATCCAGGGGCGGAATTCACTAAGGTGCACTCGTCGCACGCAGTATCTTAGCCAAAAGTTCCTACGCTGAGATAAGGGTGCAGCCGAAGTGACAGCGCACTTAACTTACGGCCTCGCATGAGAGCGAGGAGGAAGCAGAGTTCAGATTAAAGGGCAAGAAATGAAAGCAGTGCCAAGGTAAATATACCTGGTAGCGAAGCTTCCATAGAAGCCCAAACATTCAAAAGATGGCGGTTCATCGGCGGTTCATTAGGCGTAACGCGATCTGTGTGAGGAGCGAACACGTCCGGCGGAAGAAAAATAATGGGACGCCATATCCGTTAAAAATAGAAGGGACGTCATTTTGTTCTCAAAGGCGCAAAATTTTTTATGGGGGCCTGCCGCTAGATCTGTGTATTCAAATTCCGCCCCATTCGACTTGGTGGGCGTCCCGAGATTTCAGAGCAGAAAGCGATGCAGTGAAAGGTCAGCCGTAGGGGTCTCGAAATTGCACTCCTGCACAGAGCATACTTTTTTTGACGGCTTGCGAAAGGTTCCAGTGTAGTGTGCTGGTCCCATCGTCGGACCCAAGGCCCGTCGCCCAGCGCTGACCCACGCAACAGCTAAAGTAAACAATTATCTGGCGGTCGTAACTCCCTACTTCCGAATAAATAGGTTAAGCAACAGTGTAACCGCCCGCGCCTCGAATTCAGACAAATGTCGACAAGTAAAACAACACAACCTGTGAGGGGGAAGTGTTGTACGAGCGCGCTTTTCTGCACATTTCAAGAGATGCATTGCACTGCCAGTGATAGCAGTGCTGAAAAAGAAAGATATGTATGTATTGACAATGATAACGTTAAATATAGTTGTATTTTCTTTTCTCGTCACGTGAACTTAAATTTGAATGGGAATCTTATTTTCCTTGAACTAATATAATTATGTCTCATTTTAATTAAGAACGTCTTTTTCTTTCCCAATGTTTGTTCCCTCCTCAAATAGTCGTGCTTCAATCGCCGCTCCCACAGCCACCCTTGCTGATGTCGGTGACAATTTGTTCTTAGCCGCTTTTCGCTCGAAGCTTCGCGACCTATTCTGATCGGCCTTTGGAAGTGCGGTCAACTGATAGCACGATTGCACATCACGCATATCTAGTTGAGAGTATATTTTTACGGCAAATCACTGCACACACCTATTCGACAGCTGCCTTTTCCGGGCGTCTGCTACAGCGTCGACAAGCGCAACAGAACTCGCGCGTTCACCGCATCGCCGTTGAAACAATTGCAGTGGAGGTGTTACGCTGTTACGCATTCCTCTCACATTTCTGCGAAAGGCAGGACTGATTGACACATGGTGACATATTTGGCGCAGAAAGCGATGCTCAGTCGGAGCAACTCCCGGCTAGGCTAGTGTACTAGATTAGGGGTAGTGGGCCGTGAGAAGGCTCCACGGGGAAGCGGTTTTCCGAGAAACGTAAAGGTGGCGCTGCTGCGCCTTTCACCTGGGCACTTCGTGCATCCATACGCGGTGGGTGTCTCCTCGACCGGCTGGAAAAACGTATTTCAATACAGTCTACCGCGTTCTCTGATATACAGGAGAGAAGTGGGGGAAAGAAACCGAATTGCAAATTTTTTTCTTTTGTTCTTTTTTTTTCTTGCGAGGACACAAGTTCAAAAAGCTTCATTGGTACATGCGAGTCCAAGCACGCGCCGGTATCACGACTGGCTTAGCGGAACCTGCTTAGAAGAAATAACATTAAGCGTACACACATGTTTAGTTCTGCAGAGAGCGCTTTGTTTTCACAATAAAAAAATGGGCTCCAATTCTTGTTGTAAATGTGGTTGGACAGCGAAGCTGTAATCGACAACTAGAACGATTACCCGTTGTGACGTCGGTTGAAATGATTCACGTGAAGACATGCAATGCACTTTACCTCGTTATTACGTTTCGGCGGCCTGCGACTTGGCTTGCACCGCTATTTTGTGCATCTACAAAGAGTGAGCCAGAGAGAAGAGAAATTCGCTGCGCCTCGTATGAACCCTGCTATTTTATTATATGCGCGTGCCACAGCACAAATGAGTTGCTAGGCGGGTTCTTCTTGCACGTATGAAAGTGTAGTTACGTCCCTCCCTGCTTCGCATTCAACAGTCAAGCTGCCGTCGCCGCGGCAGCTAACGCAACGGTAATCTTTACTGGGAAACGTATGCGGGGAGCGCTATGTGCTTCGCATTGCATGTACGCGTATGAGTGTCTATAGATCATCAATTATGCACGTGGTTCGGATGCTTGTTTTAAGCTTGTTCTTTATTGAAACGTATGCTCTTCTGTATGTTGTATGCGTGATTCCAGAGAATGTGTGCACTGTTCGCTTCCCTTTGGTAAGTGCTTGTAGATTCTCCTTTACGGAGATATGAGCCATAGATTAGGATAGTTTTCTGTCGACGTTACGCGACGAAGACATCCCGGGATCCTTGCCATAGACAACTTCGCTGTAAAACAGGACGAAAAGAGTCGGCCAGCACCTGTTTCGTATGGACCGCTGAAAGAAGTATGGGACATGCGGAAAGCCGACTTCAGAAGAGCATTTATGAGGTAGAGTCTATTTTAGAAAGCATGGGACTCAAATGCTCTGCTAATAAGTCTGAACTCCTTGTACTCAAGAACAGAAGAAGGGGTAGAAAACCGAGGGGATACGTTCCCGAGGAAGAACCCAGGTTATTACTAACCACGAAGGCAGGCGAATCTAATAAGCAAGTAGAATCCATTAGAGTCTTAGGGTTATTCCTGGAGGCAAACGGGGCAAATGGAAGAACAATACGACACATCACAAGCAAGACTGTGGAGGTAATAAGACTGCTAAGGAGAATCACTAACAGACACAGAGGGCTGGGAGAGGAGAGCGCCATGAGACTGGTCCACGCTTTCGCCTTGTGTCACTTCTCATATGTAGCTGGGATGCTCACTTGGACACAGACAGAGATAAACAAGTTGAACAGATTAATTAAAAGGCTAGTCAAAACAACAGTGGGGTTACCGATTAACACTCCGGATAACAAATTAATAAAACTGGGGCTCCACAACACCATAACCGACATAATTGAAGCTCAGGAAATTGCCCACAGAGAGAGGCTCTCTGGAACAAGGCAAGGTGGAGCAATACTAGAAGAGGTAAGATGTTGCCCAACCGAATCCAAAATTTCAGGTGAAGGCACAGTAGAATTAAAGATAGCATAAGAGAAGTAATCAAGACGACTCCTTTCCCCAGAAATATGCACCCGGTGCACAACCTGGAAAGACGAAAGGCAAGGGCCAAAGCTCTCCTGCAAGAGATAGAACACGACAGAGAACATGCGGCATTTGTAGATGCTGCGTGGGTCAGAGGAAAGAAAGCCTTTACGGCAGTAGTAGTAGATGCAGATGGTCTCACTCGGGATGCTATTACAATCATGACTAAAGACACGACAGTCGCGGAACAAGTAGCGATAGCATTGGCTTTAAGGAATAATAAGTGGACGAAGATTTACAGTGACTCTAAGATGGCTATTAGACACTTTACCAATGGCTTTGTAATCAAAAGGGCTGCCCAGCTTATCGGTGAGTTGGACAGCCAAGAGATCGAAAACCGCTGGTTTCCTGCGCACATGGAGTCTCTCGATCCATCTAGGAAGAATTTAAACGAGATGGCTAACGCAGCTGGACGAGGACTTACTATCCATGCACTACGCGACCAGGACCTTAATAATATACAGGAGGAGAACAGGGACCAATTACTAACATATAATGAAATCACGAGGCATTATTACATGAACAGAAGGGAATTCCCAGTGCCACACGCTAAGCTCAATAGAGCTCAAGCGGTGACTCTGAGATTGTTGCAAACAAGAACTTATCCAAGTCCAAACTTTATTAACAAGGTATATCCTGAAAGAGAGATAACAATCAATTGCGAGAAGTGTAATGGCATCATTACTCTGGATCACATGCTTTGGCAGTGTCCTGTGACTTTCACAGACTGTGACAAGGAGAGAGACTGGTGGCGGCGAGTCCTACACCGTGGAGGTCTTTTCGATCAAGTACAGGCCGTCCAGAAGGCCCATGATACGGCGGTAAGGTTAAACCTTACTGTCCCGACGTGGGAGCCGCCTGCGTCAACCTAAGGGTTGATCTTATGGACATTACATAAAGATCATCATACCATACCATACCATACCATACCTGTTTCGCTTCTTACATGGTGTGGGAGAGTGGTTGTGATATGAACGTACGGCAAACATGCGTCCGGCAGACAACGTCACCTTGCGTACTTCCGGAGTTCCTGAAGACAGTCTTTTCGATCGCGACAGCTTAAGACTGACTGTTAAAAGAGGCGTGAACATAAGAAGCACCGCCATAGTTGGGAAACTTATGAGCAGCCCACTGCTCTGTCGATTCATACACATTCCATAAGTCAAACGGCATGTACTGCACGTCGATTGCCGGCCCACCCGTTTGAGGCTCATCAACTTGCAGGCAAGGTTTCTTAGACGGCCCACACACTACAGGTTCTGCGCAAAAATTTTTTCTTGGAGGTCTTTTGTGTGCTGGCACCTTCGATAGGTACTTGGGAAAATCGAATGGTCGGTATTGCGTCCAGTGAAAGCGACGTGAAAACGTGGTATCCGCACTGCCTTTCTATCAATGACGTGAACATAGTCTTCTGAGACATACTTTTCTTCGAACTGTAGCTCACACACAGCTCCAGGGACTTATCAGCCCGGTGAATGTTCCAATTCCAACCACAGTGCCTTCCGTCGTCCTCGGGGACATTAAACAACTTCGGCGCGTTCTTCACGCTGCCCTACGCACTTCTGCGACCGGGGGCGAAGCAGTCGTTCTTCCGACGACGCTTCGTCATGTCACCTCACCGGTCAGAGCCAAAACTGCACACGAAATAACAAATACGCACACAAAACACAGAGCAACACAAAGACGTGGACGAGCGTAGGCGAGAGGCCAACGCGCCAGCGCGGCGGTGGCACGGCGGGCCCCAGGTGAAAGGCTCCACGGCGCCGCCTCGCGGCCGCAAAGATTTGCCGGATTCTCGCTTCACGCGCGCGCGTTGCCCGCGCCTTCCCCTTTGGCCCACTACCCCTACTCTAGTACACCATACTAATATATCACCACCACCATGTTACAAAGCGACTAAATGTCTTTATTTCGATACTAATCACGGAAATGAAAAAAAAAAGTTATGCAGATCCCACGCACTGTGGAAATCGATGTAAGCGAAGCATTCCGTGCGCGATACTTTGACTGACGATAATTGGCGTGATGTTGACGCCTAAAGCTTAATTTCTTAAACGTTTAGTCTACCACGAGAGTGGTGAGTTGATGTTAAACGATACCTTGCGGGCACCACTGCTGTTTGACTGCGTAGTACACAGAACACACAGGGCGAGGTGTTTGTTTGAGGCGTTGTTGTGCGCCATATTTTATAACCTCTGAGAGGGTTCAGCGTTGTCATATCCTCACATGGCATATCGCATTGTGGCAGAAGTCTTAAACTTGAATTTGAATATAGAGTTTTACGTACCAAAACCACTTTCTAATTATGAGGCACGCCGTAGTGGAGTACACCGCAAATTTCGCCCACCTGGGGTTCCTTAACGTGCACCTAAATCTAAGCACACGGGTGTTTTCGACCCCATCGAATGCGGCCGCCGTGGCCGGGATTCGATCCCGCGACATCGAGCCCAGCAGCCCAACACCATAGCCACTGTGCAACCACGGCGGGTGATGTTCTTTAACGTGTCCCAAGATCTAAGTGCACGTTCGTTTTCTATTTCGCCCCAGTCGAAATGCGGCTGCCGCGATTGCGATCAAATCCAGAACCTCTAGCAAAGCCATAGCCGCAAAGCTAACGCGGCGGGCACAGAAGTGTTGATTTCACAGTCGACCGCTTCCGTAGGGTCTCCTGGACCCTGCGGTGCACTTGAATTAATGTGGCTCTGCTTCTGCACGCCCTGCGTAGTCTGTCCGCTTGACATATTTGCATGGTGTTTATTTTTCAAAAATAGCAGTAAGGTACTGTACCGTATCTTGAACTTAAACTTATCCTGTTTCCCCGCAACCGCCGTCTTATGGTAGTAGGGTTTGCTTGCCTTCTCTCGTCCCCTCCTCCCCCCCCCCTCCCTTGTATGAGAACTGCCACTTCTCCTCCCTCTTCCGTAATTATATCTACGTCCCCTCTGTACTCGCACCTTAGTAGAAAAGAAAGCGCCGCAGCTTCTGCAATGCTTCTGAGGGGAGTCACGGATAGTTACAGCTGTTAAGAGGCTAATGTGGCGACGGTCAGGGAGCTCCAGGGGGTATTGTGCACATTCGACGCGGTGGGGTGAAAACGAATTTATAGCGTTGCCTTTCCTTTCTGACTTGCTCCTGTCATATATGCACACGCTGTAACACCCCCCTCCCCCCCCCCCCCCCCCCCGATGCGGTGTGCTTCACAGCAGCAGCAGTAGGAAAGTCAACGGAAGAGGCGAAAAAAGCTTCGCTTTAAAAAGCTATGTAATATATAGTTCGTATGCCCTAAAGGGCAAGGGCCCAGTACAGGTACGTTCACCGGTATGGTATGTGATCGCGCAGCACACGGTTGCAAGTGCCGTTCTAATGCCACAGGTAGGCTCAATATCAGCTCCCTCAGCAGCCCGTACTGTCTAACGTGTTTGTTGACGATGTCGTCGACCGCCATCTGACGACGAAACGCGCACTCCCTTCCCATAGGATCACCGTCGAAGGCACGGAGAGCTATTGAAGCAACCACAAAAAGAAATGCATAAAGAAGCCGTAGCTATAGAAACTCCAAAATTATGACAGAAAACTTCACTATTTACAATTCACGCGTGCAAGTTTTGCTGTCTATCGCACTTTCACATCGTACCTGTCTTAATCGCTTCTTCCTGGCTTTTCATCAGCTGAGAAAACACGGCAATGCCTCGCACCAGCTCAACGGATTGTTCTTGCAGGTTCAGGCGGACCCATTCCCACCGCTAATAAATGATACGTTGGTGATGTCAGCGCCTGGAGTCCCTAACTATGCTCTCTGTCAGAGCTCAAGTGCCACCTCATACTAGTCAAGGCTCAACATTACCACAACATTACCCTCAACATTACGACAATGCTCAATGCCAACGCTGCTGCAAATTTATCAGCCTCAAAGGAATTCAAGTGCACGTCAGACTAATGCGCAGCACCGTAGATGCAGCACGTACCGGTTCAACATTGTAGATGGTTTTGGTTCAAGTCAGTTCAAGTCGTCGACCTTGCGACACTGACGCACTACTTTTCACAGCAGTCACTGCACATATCGTACGATATCAAGTGGGTTAGGTATCCAAACGGCACCCGACGCCGTTCTGCAGACATATGAATGCGGCCTCGCAGTACGAAGCGAACTGCGGCCAAAGAGCAACAGTCCGTTAAAATTCCGGACGAACTTTGGATGTTGTAGAACGTCCTCAGCATACTCTTGTATTCGCGGCAGGACGGAGACCTCTCCCAGCGATCTATAATCACCCTCGACCTGCACTAGCTGATTCCAAGTTATTCTGCAAATTCCGTGATTGCATTACCTCACCCAATTTTCCGCCGTCCGCGACAGCACTTTCTTTCCCCTAGCAGCCACTCTATTTCTGATGGACCACCGATTATCTGCCCTTTGAATCAGGCGGCCTGCCGTGCTCCCATTTTTTCCTCTTAATTTCAATTACCACTAACACCGTTTGCTCTCTGATCGACACCGCTCTCTTCCTTTCTCTTAGCGTTAGTCCTAATATTTTTCGTTCTATCACTTGTTTCAGCGGTCTTTAACTTATTCTCAAGCTTTATTGTTAACCTCCAAGTTTCCGCCCAATAAAATAGTCCTTGAAAAATGGAATGACTGTGTTCCTTCTTCTTTTTTCGCGACAGCGGTGAGCTGCCGGTAAGGATTTGCGTAATGCGGGCCTTATGCATTCGGACCTATTTTCGTACTTCTGTTAATTCCCATCAGCGTTCCCTGTGATTAATCGAACTAGATATTCTTATTCCTGTACATACTCTAGAGGCTGACTGCCGATCATGAACGCTTGTCCGCTTAATAGGCTATTCAACATTACCTTTGTCTTCTGCTTATTATTCTTCAACCTACTCTTACGCATTCTCAGTTAAGGTCCTCAATCAATTGTTGCAATGTGTCCTCAGCGTTGCTGAACAGGACAATGTCATTGGAAAGATGAATGTCGTTGAGATAATAGCCGTTACTCATCGATCTTGATCGTTCCCAGTCTGATAGCTTGAATACTTCTAAGCATGCGATGAATGTAGAGATTGTATCTCCTTGCCTGGCCGTTTTCTCGATAAGTATTCTTCCTCTTTTCTTGCTGATAGCTAAAACTTGTGTAGCCAGAACGATCACTGAGGCAGAGTCGAAGCCTGAGAAGTTGCGCATACGCGTACTGTCCCTACTGAAAATTCCTTCATATATAGGACACGTACATACGATGTTATTGGATATGGGGGATGTTTGATACGGGTAAACGGGGGCATATTGGTGATATAGGGGCATATTGGTGATATGGAGGCATGCGAGCAATATACGAATGCGGGTATTTTTTTTTTTTTTTTGAGGGGGGGGGGGGGTTGTGTGGCTAATGTGGAATCTGCAGCAATGTATGTTCTAGTAAGGGATTTTATGAGTACAGAACGCCGTGTAGATGTGTGCAAACAGAATTGTGCACCATATAGAAGAAAAACGAGGCCTAAATCATTTCCCCCTGAGCACCATTTATTTAAATAATTCAGCATACCTGCGGTTCACCTGTCGCAGTCGATACGCTGCTGGCACTTCCAACGCTTTGTTGTCGACGTAGGCTGCAAAGCCATCTGTTGAGAAATAGGAACGTGCAGCACATTTTCAATATTTAAGTTAGTTGCTCATCTATCAAATAAAGTAATATTCCAAAATACGCTAAGTTTAAAACACTTACTCGCGACAGACTGCAGCTTCTCAAGTGTCAGTGCATTTCTTGGTGGTGCCTGTGAATCCCACTTGACGGAGCGTCGACAAGCTGTTTCTGTGAGGCTCCTATTCCTCAAGTTAGGGATACGGCATCAGAGCTTAGTTGCTTTCTTGCAAAACAAGGAGTCTTTTGGGCGTGACAACAGCCACGTCCACTGCTCGTCTTTAACAGACTCATTTGCCATGGTGCACTTGCATGAAAGAGTAATGCTGAGACCCAAATAATAACTCCATTATTTAAGAAATATCCTACGCTCGAAAAATGATCGCATTAAGTAAATGTTGCCTAAAAAGTAATAACAAAGTGCTTTACATGAATGGCACCTACTTTTATTAAGTTAATAAGGTGCCTATGTATACGTTGCGGAGCACATTGAGAAATAATTAACAGCATTAAAAGCAACGTAGAGCTTATTGCATAGTCTTTTCCTGAAAACGAATGAAACTGGCAATATTTTTAAATTACCTCGTGAAAACTAATGCATCCACACAGGACTAATATCAGTGGTCTCTTAGTAAACTTAGTCATGTAGGACGTTATGTATTTTGCATGTCTGCAAACCACGGAAACATTTATAGTATATTGTTTAGCACAAAATTTCTATTTCCCTGCAGCCAAGCTAAAATGCGCCCCCAAAAGCACCCTCCATAAATGCCAAAGCTTAAACGGGCTGCTTAGGCTTGGATTGCAGGGCTAAATAATCATACAGCAACGGCTTTGTGTTTGCCACTGAAAACCTGCATACCGCCAAATTTAGCAACGTCACTTCATACTTATGTTTTGGTGCAAGATGGCAAAATTAGCACAGCACTTCCACTATCTCTACTATAAATGAACGAATTTGAAAAATTCTTGCGGTAGAACACTCCTTAGAGGTTATGTAAGAACTTCAAGGGTATAACCAAAATTTGCTATGCAGCCTCGTGAGGGGCCCTTCAAGCCGATCTCTTTATCTTTGAATGCCACCTAGGCATCCGGCTTGCCAAAGGTGCCTACAGGACAAGTCCTGTGGCAAGCCTCTATGTATAGGAGAACGAGTGGTCGCTCCATCTCCAATGTTCATACTGAAGCGGCCCTTACTTTGTGAAAGTGAATGCGAGCACATAACATCCGTCTTATCCAAGCGTAAACTATTTTACATCCGCAACGCTGTTTCGTAATCGACCTTCAATAATTTTCTCTGCGCGTAAGGAAACATTCTGAGGAAATAGGATTTCCGATGCTTGAGCCAAGCCTGATGGTCCTAGAGAAGCCATTGCCGCCGTGGTAGTGGCAGCTAATAAAATTCGGCACATCCTTCATAGAGGCTGCAATACACGCACTAGGGGCACATACTAGAATGCATTTCCTTGAACTGTAGTCCAAATACTCGTGCACAGAATTTTACACAGACGATTCAAAGGCGCACGCCGGCACTTCTTATGCAGCACTTGGCCCATCCTTCTCAGAATCTAGCTGTTTGCATCCCGAAAGAAACATTTACGGCGGAGCCCTACGCACTCTTGTCAGCACATCAAGGAAAGAAAACTAGAAAAGGAATAATATTTACAGATTCGTTGAGTGTCCTCAAAGCCTTAATATCCCTGCAAAAGAATAAAAATCCTGTCTTTACTGAACTTTATGGAATCCTCTGCGTTTTGTACGAATCTCATCGACATAGCACATTAGGTTGGGTATACCTAGCCACAGAGGCATCGATGGTAATTTGATTGCCGACCGTATAGCCACATCAGTCACCACAAAACCAAGTAATTCTTCCATAGCTGTCCCTGTCATAGAGTTAAAGCCCTTCCTACGCAAGAAACTGAGCGACCATTGGCAACGTAACGTACGTGGAACACTGAAACACTTAATAAACTTTACGTTATTAAGCCAAACGTAGGAAGCTGGGCACCAGTAACAAAAATGCGACAAACTGACGTTATTTTGTGCCGTCTCAGGATAGGCCATACATATGGCACTCACTCATTCTTATTAACAGTGATGATCCTCCTGTATGCGATACAGGTCGCAAGATGCTAACGGTCGTTTATGTCTTGTTAGTGTCGGGGTGTAGAAACTCAAAAAAAAAACGATACTTTACCCCTGCATAGAGTTAACATGCTCCCCTCCGTCCGGAAATGTTTCGGGCATTGATTTACTATTTGACAATATATCAGTTATTGGACAATAAGCACAGTACGTTCAAGGTATGCTACGCAGAACCATGTGTCACATTCAATAATGTTACCCTTCAGAATATTTGATTGCCTCATTATCAAGGGAACACTAAACAAATGTTTACCACATCAACGCGTTTTTAATGACTACATGAATCCACAAATCCTGTATTTATTTTGCACAAATTAAGTGTGGAAGCTGCTATTACCCTCATTGCGTGATTAGTTAGTGTTCGCAGTAGCGAGCACCTCCCGACATTCTTCGCGGTGAGTCCGCAAAGCAAAACAGCCACACCTTCATCTGAGAGGTGCTTCACTACAGCGTGCACATTCCAGTTATTTTATGGCTAGTGAGCTGGTCGGAACCAGATTGTGCGTCAATTGCAATGCAGCCGGCAGATTGGATGCCAGCGTACAGGCACTGCCTGCTGCCTACTGCCTGCTACTACTGCCTGCTGTAACCATTGCGAATGAAAGAGTGGTAGCTATCGACGCGATCATGGAGGGTGACTACACAGTTCTGAAGACATGCAACCTGTTATCAGCTGTCAGCAACACCATTAGCTCATTTTTTCAGGATAACTTTGCTAATCCTTGAGCTCATACATTATCTCTTAACTTCAGAGGTTATATAAATTCGAGAATCATAAAAAAGGGCACTCGGATTTTTACTAGTTACAAAGAGACGGTGGTGGTAAATAGGTGAGCAAAATTGCAATCGTCATAGATGCAGCAACTTATAAATCCCAAATTATGCGCTATGCAATAGGATACCTGCACACTTGTTAGTGCACATTTGTCTGTTCGGGTGATATGTCAAAGCAATACATACCGTAATGACGCGCACATATGCACGACCGCGCCAGGCATACCGCCTGTGAAGGACTGGGTGGGCACAGAGCATTTGACACATACTTTAGGTGAACAAGTACCTTTGATGAGTTTATAGCGCACGATACCAGTCAACGAAAAAGCACCCGATGTTAGTGATGCAGCTGAGATATGAGGACACCTGAAAAGTATCCAAGAATGAGACGACACGTAATCTGCACGCCACATGCGCGGCATCGGTTCATCGCACACTCACAAACTCTGCGTTGTCAGCGACAAAGATTACAAGTATCTGTGCTGCTAGTTTGATGCCTGTTTTGAATCCGTGTTGCTAAAGTTGGGATTCACAACCTCTATTATCACGATTGTATCGACGTTTTGCTTTCCTTATCTACTGTCGCTAAAGTCATGCTATGACAACTGTGAAGGTTGTCTTGGGATTGGCAAGAGCGATTAAAGAGGTGATATAATGTGGCAAGAAAATGACGAGGTATACACTATGTATGTATTTAGGTCTACAAAAAGGCTTCAAAGCAATCTCAGCAGTATACAACACCAGTGGCTTATATGTAACGTAGCTCCTCGTTATCAGCCGGTACCTCCAAATGGTTAGAGCGTACATGGGTTCTGTCGAAATTAACGACTTTTTCCTATAGTCAGTCGCAGAGGGCAAGTACACCTGAAGCAATAAGACTTTTACAGTATCGGCTGTTTTTTATTTTATCTCATGCCTTACGACATTCTCTATTCGGGCTGTTCGCTCAAGTTAACCTCACATTTCGTGACGTTCCACTTTATAGCCTTCACCAGGGGTGATATAAGAAACCGTGGAGAATAATTCCACTTGGATAGGGTATATTTAGCGATCGTGTGCTTCGGAAGTAAAAGTTACCGTCGAGGATGCAGCCCAGGCTAGTGTGCCTCAGAGGTTACGTGTAGAAAAGGAGTACATTCCTGGATAAAATTCTGCGAGTGGATAGACCCTTAAGCACCTAATTATGTGGTAAACTAATAATTAATGATAGCCTCATTCAATGACAAAGTTGAAATTATCATCTTTATAAATTTTCTCTGCAGACGTTCTATAAACTCGCATTTCGTTAAAGAAATAGGCAACCGAAAGACGCTTGTTTATAGACGGCGTATGCACTGAAAAATATACAAAAAGAGACAATTTACCTTTTCTCAAGAGGAAATTTATATACTGGCAATAGAAAAAGAAAAATGCACCTTATCCATTTCTGTCTATGGACAATCTAAACCGGGAGTAGGGAAAAGGAACACCTTAGGGTCTCTCCACTATAGACATATATAGACAGAGAACGAACAAGAATGAATAGACAGTGTGTCGACTTTTCTCTATAGGTATTCTAAACAGCGGAAGTAGACAAAAAGAAACAAATGTCTTATAGACTTTTTTCTATGGACCGACTATACAATGGGAGTAGGAAAAAAGAAATAGAAACGTTATTACTTTTTGTCAACAAGCAGTCTGTAGATTCCGTATTCAGAAAAGAACGAATCTATAGAAAGGCAAAGTCGTCTACAAGAAGTCTACAGACACTCTATAGAAAGTGTAAACTCATTTTTGTAAGGAATATGTGCTTGTGACCTAGCACAATCTTTGGTTCAGCAAAATTTTAATCTGGGCGAGGAAGAGAGGACGTGAACAGAAACATAGACGCACACGCAATACACGGCGAATAAATAACTTGCCTTCACTGCAACAATACTTTTTATGCAGGCCTCATTTTAATGAGTTGAACTTACTATATACACTTAACCACACTTTATTGCAGCGAAGATATATATCTGGCTCTTCCTCTGTTGTTGGCTTTCGTCGTTACATTCCCTGGTGTATTCGTGGATACATAAACACTACTTCGGCGGCTGGGTAGGCGCTTACTGCTGCCGTGCCGAGTAGACAACTTGGATCACCGGATATGTGCCTATTTTTGGCCAATACCCTAGAATGGATGCGCTAGCATTGCGGCACAAGCAGCTTGAAATTACAATTGCACCGCTGAGCACGTGCCCCCGTCAGTACGCGCGCAATCTTGGCCAATCGAGCCAAAAAGAATGGGCCACGGTGGTGTGACGGGTAGGAAGATACAATTGAATAAAATTAATTTCTCGCTTCCCCGGCCTTCGTTGTCGTTTCCCTGGCGAGTAGGTAACGTGAGCGCTGAAAAACGCTGCCTCTACGTCACCATGTTGGGTGAAGGTTTCGCAGTGAGAGCTTGTCATGGGACCCCAATGGCATTGTAACTGCCGAGGAAGAGGGCGTTTCGCTGAACGCGCACGTGCACGCGATGCCGCGAGACGTAAGCGTGTACTTACGCGCAAACGAGGGCAGCCAGCAATTTTCGCAAGCGGGAAGCGCAAAGAGCGCCGCCGCAAGAGATAGGCGTTCTCCTTAGCGGCAAGATGTAAAGTACACATCTACAAAGACGCCTCGTCGATGAGAGAGAAGCGATTTACTCAAACTGCTCGTGCACTCTTTTGATAAGTATGTGCGGCCACGTCAGCGCGAATATTGATGAACTTACTTATTTATTTAAAAATAGCTTACAGGCCTCAAAGTGAGGCATTGAGTAAGGGGGCCAGTACATAAAAAATACATAGAATACGATAAATCTATAAACCGTATCTGTTTGCAACCTACAACCGCAAGTGCAACCGAGATGAAAAAAGAATTATTTAGTTTACGATTCACATTAGGGAAAAGAAGAAAACATAATATAACAACAAGGAATAAATCACACAGATTGTTTTCAGTGAAGTCGTGTAATTAACAATATCAGAGTGTTAAAGAGCAATAATGAAAAAAACAAATGACAGGAAAGTTACGGACGCGACATTCCAACGGAACGGTAAACATAGCTTCACAACGGTAATAATGCGACAATAAGCTTTAAAAGATAGTGCAAGTATAGAAAGCATTGTGCGACAAACGTAAAACTTCACATTTCTTTAGTCATGAATTCAGCCAAGGCGCCACGGAATGAATCGTAGTTGGACTGGCATGCAATGCTGTTCGGGAGTGAATTCCATATTGTAATAGCACGAGGAAGAGCAGAGTAATGGAATGCTTTTGTAGACCCGTAAAGGCAGGCATAGCTGAAATGATTATGAAGTCTATGTGACGTGGAGTAGGGTCGTTTCAAGCATGCGGGTGTTCGAGTGGAGTGAAGGAATTTGTAGAACAGTGATAAAAGGGCAATGTGTCGGCGAGTGTTCAAGGATTGTAATGAAAGCTTAAGTTTTATTTGTGTTACACTAGACTAGTAGCTGTAATCGTTTATGATGAAGCGGCTTGCTCTGTTCTGGATCCGTTCTAGCGTATCAATGAGGTATTTCTGGTGAGGGGACCAAATGGGAGATGCACACTCGAGCTTGGGACGAACTAGAATTAGGTAAGCTAGCTTGCGAACATTTGAATGAACATTTCTTAAGTTGCGTCGCAAGTACCCAAGCGATTGGGAGGCATTAGCTGAAATGGACGTGATATGCTCTGTCCAAGAAAGATTCGATGTGAATAGAACTCCTAGATACTTATATTGTGTAGCTGTTGTAACACTGTAATTGTTAATATGGTAGAGATACGTTGAGGTTGCCGACTTCAGGGTAAACGACATTACTTTGCATTTTGTGGTATTTAAGGTCATTAGCCATTTATTGCACCAGCTAATGATTTGTTGAAGGTCTTGCTGAAGGACGAGATCATCATCTGAGTTTTTAATTGGGCGATAAATTATGCAGTCGTCGGCGAATATTCTGATGGTGGAGGACAAATTTTGAGGTAGGTCGTTAATTAAAATTAGAAAAAGCAAGGGACCGAGGACGCTACCCTGTGTTACGCCAGAAGAAACGTCTGTTATGGAGGAATAGTAGTTATTTGCAATAGTAAACTGCTGACGATTAGACAGGAAATTTCGGAGTCATGACAAGGTAAGACAGTCCAATTTAAGTGCGGGGAGTTTTGATATTAGGCGACAATGTGCGACACGGTCGAATGCCTTCGAAAAATCAAGGAGCAAGCAATGAATTGGTAAGTTATAATTTAAGTTAGTGTGTAGGTCTGTTGTAAATTCAAATAACTGTGTCTCGTACGAGAGGCCCTTCGTACAGCCATGCTGATTATGAAAAAGGAATTCGTTAGTCTCAAGATCTCTGTAAATCTGCGAAGCGATAATGTGTTCAAGCAACTTGCAGGGAACGCATGTGAATGAAATGGGACGATAATTCTCACAGGAGTTCCTGTTGTCATTTTTAAATACAGGTATAACTTTCGCCATCTTCAAATCGGCGGGAAGGTGGCCAGTCTCAAGTGACTGTCTGAATATGTGAAAAAGAATTTTGCTTGATATTTCTACCGTATTCTTTAAAATCTTTGTGTTTATACCATCTATGCCACATGAAGAAGACATCTTAAGGTTATTTATGAGAGAAGAGAGGCCCTCCAAAGTGACTTCAATAGGTTCCATGTATTGGTAGCCTAATTCTGAAAAAAAAAGGTATATTTGAAATGTTCTGTGTAAATACAGAGCTCAAGAATGAATTAAAGACCTCCAAATATTCGCTGTCTGGAATAGGAATATTGCTGCTGTTTTGTAATGACAAATCATCTGATTCGTTGTTAGGCTTTATTACTTTCCAAAACTTGGCAGGATTGTTCTTAAGCAGCTCAGGAACATCACTAGAAAAATATGCACAAACATGCACAAACATTGTACAAACCTTTACTTCTCACAGACGCCAACATGTGCCTTGTATTTGCACGGTTTTTAAAGCGAAAGCTTTGCTGGCGCGAACTAGTGATTTCACCGTGGCGGTGCTACGGGGAGGCACATGACGTCACAGCGCGCGCCTCGCCGCGGATATTTCTCTCTCTCGCTCCCTAGTCACTACTGCGCATGCGCCAATAGTAGCACCGAGCCACAGTTGTTCCGCCGCTGCGCAGCGCGGCGCCTTTCGGCCACCGCCGTTTGGTATGACGTCACACCGCGTTCCTCGTTGTTGCGCTCGCCTCCGCTCGCTTAGCCAGCTGCGTCGCATGCCTCATAACATGTCGGAGGATTGAAAAGAAGAGCTCACGTGCGCTGCAGCCACAGTTGAGGTGGCAGTATGGACGGCGACAATTTTGATAAGCAGGAGGAGGCCTTGAAGAGGAAGAGGAAACGAATCGCCCAGGAAACTGACGAACAGCGCGCCTAATGACTGGCTAAACGCCGCAACATTGCTAGACAACCAGACTAACCTGGACTTGCAATCAAGATTAACCAAGGCTAACTATGCTATGCCTTAGGCTTCGTTACGTATATCCTGGCATAGCCTAGCTAAGCCACTGCCAATTTTTTTCTTTCATATGCCCATCAGAAACGTGGCTAATTCAACTGATGGCAGATGGTACGCTTTGCCTGGCTTATAAATGTGAAATAAACAATCGTGAACCCCTCCGTAGCATTGGATATGGCAATTTTCATCAGATAATCTCTGTCCTACATTCGACGTTACGATGTTTTTGTGTTTGTGTCTGTGTGCTTTGATATGTGCATAGATCTGGTTAGAATTATACCACAATTCTCTGCCCCTTACAGGCAATCGTAGAATAGTAGTTACCATATATATTTCACCATTAAGCTCATGTGCGGAAATCTGTTGTCAGCTTGAGGATATATTTCATGTGTTAACCAATAAAAATTTAAAAAAATAATCTGTGATGATATACACGGTATGTAATTATTCTTAATTTCAACGGGCAGTCTTGATCTTACTGGTAGCTTGTCTACGTGCTTGATTAAAATTCCTAGTAAGAGTGATTCTAAGGCTTCTGCATGCTAACTGATCAGATTTCTTCCTCTTTTGATTCCGACTACTCTTCAGGAGAAATCGATTATTGAATTACTTATCACTGCCCTTTATATTACTGCCTAAATTTAAAAGCAATTAGCAAACGTAAACAGTTAGTCAAACCTTTGTTCAGTAAGATACATCATAGTGATCATAGGCGCTATAACGTAAACCGATTCCCTTCTATCTCTATTCCATTTACTTCAATACCCCTTGTGAATGAACAAACATTTTTCGAACCACACCGACTTCGACTGTTTCTCACCAGACGTAACGACTACCACGAAAGCTGCCCGTCTCGGGATGACCTGTACACACTAAATATGCATGATTAGGCCAAACATAGAAAAAAACTTTTTCATCGGGTTCTGCAGCCTTGACACCATGTTTTCAAGCCACGCCTAGTCTGCCTGTCTGTCATGCGGCACTACAAAACCACAAAAAACTCACCGCGTCAGTTGGACATGCAGGGACTAAATATGCATCAAACAATTTGGAGGACGCATAAAGCTAGGCCCAGAACGCGATAGCATTCAAAGATCCCTGCCTTCTTCTCACGCTTGCCGGCAACTGCAGCTTATCTAACCGTAATGTTTACAGGGAAACGCTGGCGGTGAACGCTGTGCACGAAGTCGAGCTGTCTGGTGCCTGCGTGGGCCGCGATGCGGCGGAGGCGAGTGCCATCTGTAGGTGTTGCAAGGAACTGGGCGCGCCACTCCGTGACCTCCGTGATGCGCGCGCACCGGCGCGCCCAAATCTCGGAAGCCGTGGTCGGTCGATGTATGGTATAAAAGCTAGAAAGGAGGTTATACTTGAGTATTAGCGTATCATAATTATGTTTTCTCATACATTCAAATTACAGTCCAACGTTATCACCTCTGCAGGTTGTGTGTAATTCGTACTTTACGATTTCTCTGACATATTTTACTTGGAGAAATTCAATTATTTCAGTAACTTCCTTACTCTGCACCGAGCGTCTGAGTAATTGGGTATGCGTAATTGAGTTTGCATGACCCGCCGTGGTTGCTCAGTGGCTATGGTATTGGCCTGCTGAGCACGAGGTCGCGGGATCGAATCCCGGCCACGGCGGCCGCATTTCGATGGGGGCGAAATGCGAAAACACCCGTGTACTTAGATTTAGGTGCAAGTTAAAGAACCCCAGGTGATCGAAATTTCCGGAGTCCTCCACTAGGGCGTGCCTCATAATCAGAAAGTGGTTTTGGCACGTAAAATCCCATAATTGTTTTGAGTTTGCATGGTTCGGAATGACTTTTGCCGAAACGAAGGTAGACGCGGGTCGCCGACGCCGGATTTTTTGCGACATGATGCCCTTAACGCTTTCGCGTAATTATGCCGATCAAAGGGAACATTTCAATAGCCAGAAACTTCCCCGTGCTGAAAGGAATAGAGTATGGCTTTTCATGGACCCCTCCAGCGCTGTGTAGTCGCAGATAACGGCGAGAAATGATTTCGATGCCTACAATAGCAACTTTGGGTGGCAGTATAACGTTCCCAGGCGCTTTCAGCCCGCGCGCGACATCACTCTGCCAAGTGTTCCTTACTAAGGATCTGTGCTGGTGGCATTTCTAACGCCCCGCTGCGCGCAGCCGAATTTAAATAATTAATTTAATTATGGGGTTTTGCGTGCCCAAACCACGATTTCACTGAGGCACACCGTAGTGGGGGACTCCGGAAATTGGTTCCACCTGCGGTTCTTTAACGGGCACCCAAATCGTACACGGCTGTTTTCGCATTTCTCCCCATCGAGATGCCGCCGCCGTGGACACTGGGATTCGAACCCGGGAGTTCGAGCATGCCGCCGCAATCACCGACGAACTGAGGCAAGCTATGCAATATTAAACGGGACAATCGGATCAGCAGGCGCCACTCTCCCCATGCGGTTATTTACTTTCACTGTGCTAGCTCGTCCCACTGACACTGCCTCCCCTTCTGAGCTCTCCTCACCGCTCGTCAACCAAATAGACAAGGAAAACCTGTAGCGGTAGGCAATACTACATTCGCTTTAAAACTAAACAAAAGTCACTTCCAAAGCAGAACTGCGTTTGACTGGGCTGTTTAAACAACCTTGAGGGTCACTATCCGTGCTTCTCTCGGCGATTGCTGCAAGACAACGGCAGATGAAAGAATGAGCGCGCGTTGATGCGGGTTATCTCGCTCAATGCGTATCACGTTCCCACGTAACACTTTCACCAAGGTGAACGGCAGTGTTTTTTATGATAGAGCTGATAAGCGGCAACTAGCAATCTCAAATATCTCAGCGCACTACAGCGGGAGAAAGGCTTTCCTGGACTTAATGACCTTGCGGATTGCGGAGCTTCAACCATGCGACAGAAACTCTTGATTTACGCGTTCATTATAACATTTTTAATATGCAACTTTTTAGTAAGCTTATTCGTCGGTGTAATTTAGAATGCGGTTATGAGCGCCTGCCTTACAACCTGATTTCTATGGCAGCGTTGCTCTGCGCCCAGGCACTTTTTTTTTAAATATTTAACTTAAGTAAAATAGAAACATCGCGCAAGCTTTTTTCTCTGTGAAAATGGCCACGAAAGCATACGTTTGGCCCTGGGCCATACATCAGTGTTCTTTGTAAGGTGTTTCACATGATGTTCTGTTCATTCGTTCTAGAAGAAAAATGAGACCACCGATACCGTTTTACTGAAGTACAAGTTGCGCTATTAGAGGTACATTCATCTATAAACACAGCGCGAATAGGAACAAGTATGTTTGGACACAAACGATGGCACAAAAACACTATGAAAAAAGTAACACCATTGTGTTCGTGGAAGAGTTCTCCCATTACTTCTATTTTTTATTCATGTGAAGCCTACCTTTCGAGCCCTCGCGGATTTTCCTGAGCGTGGATGCTGGGACGCACACGCACACACACACACACACACACACACACACACACACACACACACACACACACGTAACCCTGTGTCGGTTACATGAATGATGTAACCGACACAGGGATCGAACCTCTACACCGAAGATGCAGGAGTGAAATGGAAAAATTTACAGAATTTCAATAACCGCTTCACTAAAGCTCCAGTCGCATAGATACCGCAATGTCCATTGGATTTACATAATCTACTTTACTCGGGTGATTTGCGCAGAGCATTTATATTACAAATAAATTTGGCAGCCCTATCCCGATTTGTGCGCTACGTAGTGAGAAACATTGTTTTGTTGAATTTTATTGGTAGTACAAGGGGACTCACGAAGCGTGCTAATTCTCTGAAGCGGAACGCACAACGCAAGTTACGAAGATGAAACGTTTATATCGCGTTGCATTGCTAGAGATAATGAATATTGTGATTGAGGTTCGTGAGGCCAGGGGCTCAACACACAGTGCGGAAGACATGGCAAACAGACATTGCTTTTATCTGTTTTATATCAGGGCGCGCATCGCATTTGAAAACACACACTTAAAAACGGGCGCGACAAACACTTGAACACGTCTAGAAGCGGCTTCGCGGAGCGCACCTAAAGTCCGTGGCCATGCGATAGAGGTCGCCGGCTTGAAGCGTCCATTCCCGCTCGTCGGGTGACTCACCCACGCACAGTACCACGGCAAGGTCACCACGGTGAGCCGGCTGACCGCGGCCGGGACGCCAGGCGAAGCAGTCACGACCCAGGCCGTGTGGGTGCCGAAGAAGCTCACCGCTCGGGCTCGTGGATCGTGACTGGCCGTCGGCGGCGAGTTCCGCTGGCTCCGGTCTACGTGCAGGGTCGTCAGCATGGCTGGCAGCCGCGCGAGCTGCAGCGCTGTCTGGTTGCGACGGCGGGCCTCGGGCGGGACGGCAGGCACGGCCAACCGGGCGGACCGTCAGCCGCCGGAGCCGTTCCCTGGCCCCGATGACTCCCGGACGGCTGCCCGACGGGACCGTTACCCGCCCGTGTGTGGGCTGACCTGGTTGTGTTCCATGAACAGGCAGGCGACTAGGTCCGAGCTCCTTCTGCCGTGCCCTCCGAAATCCAATCGCGGCACGAGCTCTCTGCTCGCGTGCCACGACGCAGCGCATCATCACACACCATTTCTTCCTGCACTGCGTCCGTCTCGCGCACTCGGCTCCACTCGCCACAATACGTAATGTTTTAGAAATTCGCCTTATTGGAACATGTACAACTATACATACGTAGATCACCCGACATAATTAGTCAATGTCCATTGATTCACTCATTGTGGCTTCGAGCGCGTCTTGCCGGTGGTATCCCGTGTGGCTTCACTGGTAGAATTACCTGTCGGGAGGGAGGATGGAGGAACCAAGCCAATCATTGGTCATTGCCGATGTCAGTGCGCAATAGGAGAAGAAGCCATGTGCTCAATGCCTAAAATCTCGGAGCGGGTGTGTGAAGCAATAAGTGATTGCACTTTGTTTCACTGGCGCTCTACCATGTCGGAAGGTCACATTGAGCGCTGCATAGTGGTTTGATAACAGCTGTTCGCTTCAAATGGACTGCCACAGAGCACATGCCGAACCAGTTTGATCTAGCACGCCACGCTAGACGAAACTGCCTTCGAGATTGGCCCAAGAAAACGGTCAGGTACCTGGAAGGAAAACAAACAAAACGGCATACAGTAAAGTAGCATGCGTCGTATCAAAACAAACTGCACTCACATGGACACCGTTTCCGTTCTAGTTGCGTTTCCTTAAGATCTGTACAGCTTATTGGGTGAAGCTGAGAGTAATAAATTACTACCATCGCGTCAATTACATTCTGACAGGCCACTCAAAGATCGAAGCTCGCGTAGCCATGGTCAGTCCACTCTTGAGAGCATGCGATCGGCTAGTCACCGCATGTGTGCAGCAAGACTGGGCTCCTTTGGGAGTGACGCGGCAAAACTTGATCTTTTGTTGCTAATTAGAAGCTACAGCACTTCTTTTTTGACTGTTCCCGTGTCGACTATTTTTCTTTGCCCCCTGATACAGGCAATCATTTCTTCACTAAAATGTATCTCATCCGAGCAAATGCTCGGGCTCTTGGGCGGCCACAGAGCGAAAAAAAATAGAATCGGAGTCCTAACGCACATAGCGGTATCTGTGTCAAGCGCGTAAAAAAAGAACAGTTCTCGCTCTTTGATTTCCACGATGTTGAAGTGCCAACTAGTCCAAATCACTGCCTTGATCCAATGAGGCGATGCTTCCGCGATGTGCTTCATAAAAATATTGTGCGACTAATTCGCAGCGTACAATCGTTTTCGATCCCATGCAATCTCATGGCACGTTCGTATTTGTGCGCAGCACATGTTAAAACGTTATAAGTCGGGGCAAACACGGGGAAAGCGGGAGATGGAAATTCAAGACGATGAGAAAAACGAGAATAATATGAAAGCAGGAGCAAACGTTTCGACAAGTGGACTTATCTTCTTGAAGAAGACAAGTCCACTTGTCGAAACGTTGGCTCCTGCTTTCACCTTGTTCTCGTTTTGCTCATCAGGATTATAATTCTGTAATATTCACGTTTATGCCCTGCTACAGTCACAACCTGTGCCGCTGAAGTACCAACCTCTAGGCTCTGCTAACCTCTTTTGAATGCGCGTCGTTAACAGCAGTATAAGATGTCTCACAATTTTTGTCGCTTGATGAACGCCGACACTGGTGAGACGGCTTTGCTTTCAGGTTCAATCAAATTCTCGGGACTTACGTGCCACAGCCACGATCTCGTTTTTGAGGCCCGCCGTAGTAGAATATGTTTTGACCACCTGGGGGGGGGGGGGGGGGGGTTGGGGAGGTAGTTCTTTAAGGTGAACCTACATCTAAGTACCCGGGAGTTTTCGCATTTCGCCCCTTCTATATGCGACCGCCGCTGTCACCATTCGGTCCCGCGCCCTGGTGCTTAGCAACCCAACACGATAGCTACCTAGCAACCAAGGCAGGTTTTGAGCAACTTGCATTGATGCCGCAACCGCATCATAAATCAGTTGAGCTGAAATTCATGAATTTCCTGTTTTTTTTTAATTTTATGGCCCGCCCCCGGTAAAACCTAAAGGGCTAACAATGGGAAAGACGAAAAAGAAAACAATTCCCGGCCTTTGCATATTTGAGTTTGCGGATGCCTGCACTGTCGCAGTGCCCGCGTAGGCGACCTGCTAGAAATGCTAATGGCGAGACGCAGTACGGCGTCGCATAGTTTGCGAGTAATGCCAGCAGCGTAAAGCAAAGTGCACTCAGCCCTGAAGCCACACCCTCTCGCGGTGAATGTTAACATTAAACGTGCCGAACGAATGCCCACTGCGTAGTGGCCCTCGCAGATAACATTTCCGCTGGTGTAATGGAGCAGTCGGCCGTTCTTTGGGCGCGGTGTCCTTGTGAGCGGAGGGGAAGAACAAAAAAAGTAACCGGACAAATCGCGAGGTAGAACACGCTGCGATGCTTCGAACAAAGGGTGCTTGTTTAGAGTTGTTTTCATGAGGAACCTAAACACCCAGACACAACAAAAGCGGGTGGAGCTCTCTGGTATAGGAAAAGCCATCGCATGCAAAATGTGCCAGCTCATTCTCGAAACAAGCTGTTTGTGTTGCACGACGCAACAAGAGTCTTGTCACAGCTTGGTAGCCGAAGAAACGTGTGCCATGTTAACGTTTTGTTAGATTCATCTTAAAAGCGGCGAGTGACAGATCACGTGCTAGCGAGTGTTGAGCTATCAATAGCCCGTGATCGCTAGCACGCGCATACGCGCATGCGTGATCTCGGTTGAATGAGGTTTGATTGGATATTGATTGAGTGTCGCTGTAATGGGGAAAAACTGAGTAGCATATTCTTCAAGAGATTTGTGAAGGTCATTAGAAAAAGAAAATCGTAATGGGTTTCTCTTGAATGTGTACGTGTGTTAGCGTTCGACATCATTGTCTTTTCTTTAGCTCGCGATGTGGCACTCGAAGCTAGGATGTACATAATTGTCTCAAACAAAAGATGAGAAAGAATGCTTTCAATTCACGCTTAGATTGTTCTTACTTTGACCAAACAACAATGGGGCACCGGGATGAGGTGTCCAAAGAAACAGCGGTTGCTACAACCACAACGGAAGGTAGGCGGAGGCCGTATTGTCTAAAATGTTCCATTTCATTGTCCATTCGTTTTGCACTTCGTAATTGGCTCAAACATGACTCATACAGCGGCTTTATTGATGGGATTGGCGACGCGACGCGCCGTCTGATACAAAAATTAGATAAAATAAGAAAATAAGTATATCGTTGCAAAGCACGAGCCCACGAAGGGCCGAACCGTCATTATTGCATGTCACTCACTTGGTGCGGTCAACAAATATCGCCATGACTTGCATGCCTGCTTTTTCCTGTCTAGAAAACCCTCTTCCACTGCTCGAGTCCTGTTTTCTCTGCTTCTGCTTTTATTTGATTGATACTGTTAATTCTGACAGTTCTCATCGTCGACTTTTCCACACTTCAACGCCGAATCAATATACACTACTGACATGAAAAAAAATGAACAAACGAGAAAACGCACACGCCTACAATGGTGAGTGTTCAGCGTCAGCGCGCTTGAATCAATGAGCAGTGTAGTGGGCGCAACAAGACATTTGGTACGGTGTGCGCATAGCCATTCCTGCAAAGAAAACAAACAAAGAAAACAGTGGAATAGCCACTGGAAGTACGAAAAAATGAAACACCTGTAGGTGCACTTGCTATACGGATACAGCAATTGTAAGCAAGTACAATTTCATTGTGACGATCATCATCGACTGTTTATGTCCACTGCAGGAGCCCCGAAGGCCTCTTGCAGCGATTACTCTGTCTTGCGCTAACTCATTCCAGCTTGCGCTTGCAAATTTCATAATTTCATCACCCTGTCTAGTTTTGTGCCATCTTCGACTGCGCTGCTTTCCCCTTGGCACCCATTTTGTAACTCTATGATGTCCTACCGGTTATCTGCCCTAGGCATTACATGGCCTGCTCAGCTCCCTTTTTTCTCCTAATGCCAACAAGAATATCGGCTATACACGTTTGCTCTCTGATCCACACCGCTCTCTTCCTGTCTTTAACGTAACGCCTATCATTTTATGTTTGATCACTCTTTGCGCGGTCCTTAGCCAGTTCCAGAGCATATGGCGCTCTTACATATGGAGCAAGAACGTGTAGGTTATCAAAGAAGTACAATTTACGCATACTCTAACTTGATATCTACGAATAAATGAATACAATGAATAGGCGAATGGACAAATGATTGAACTTACGTATAAAAAACAAGAACAAAAGTTGTATAGCAATCAATATGCAGAAATGTACCGCTGAGAAATCTAATAAATCTTTCGAAACTCCGGTTTGCGCTTGGCGATGATTCCGTGGTCCCAGCACCTTTTCCGGAAGCAAAAGAAGAATTATAAACGCCGTTCAGCCTTGCTCCCCTGCAGCGCATACTATCTCCATTATTTCCTTCTCAGATAGCTGTCAGCACTGAGCCTCTGCATTGCCGTGCGAACTATAGACAGGAAGTAAGCCTGACGCGCGTTAGAACGAACCGCGTGTGCATTATCCATGGCGTCGCCGCTTGCCACAACCCGGCGCTGATGCGTCATTGAAATGTGCGTGTGTTGCGGTTATCTACAGTTTCTCAGAGGCTCGCAAAGATTCCATTGCTGCGATTAGTGCTCCAACAACTGCCGGCGTGTCCAGTGGGCACACACGACGCACTGCCCAGATGTCGCCGAATGCGAGTGCTAAAATTTTTACGCCACCTACTATAGAGCTCCGTGAAGCTCCAACTGAAGGTTGAAGCAGCCGAACTGGCTTACCTCTTCAGCCCAGCCGGCTTCCGCCTTCGACCTTAAAACCCCTGTCGAGTCTACCACCAACGCCTCTACAAACAGTGATTTGTAAGCGGTTTTGCGCGCTGCAGCTTCGATATTTCCAGCCTTGCTCGGCAATCGAAGCTGCAACATCCTGCTTGGCCAACAACTAAGCTGCCGTTGGCCTAAGAAGGGCGGTTCCTCGAGCGTGAAGAAAACGCTGACTACGATATACGGCTTTCGTAAGTACCTAAGTAGTGCTTGAAGTCACCTACGCACTGATGGCTTCCTAGTGCAAGTACTGACGACAATATTTCCCACTCAATGCTTGCGTTATTGTCGGATAACTTCAGGCTGGCTTTGCATATATGGTCTATGTCAACTCTACCAAACATACCATTCCGTTACTTAGAGGTCCGTGTAAAGGGCGCGAACGCCTTAACCTGCGCGGTCTTACAAACTAAATGACAATATAGAACGTATGGAAAGATTACGATTGCTGATACTTTGGTTAGGTCATGCTTTTTTGTATCAGATTCAACCCGCAGTGTTTTGTGGTGCCGTGTCAGTGAACCGGATCGTTGCAAAAGATCGCCATGACAGGAACCAATGAACGAACGTCTCTAACGATGGGGCATTGTGGGCGTTGTTGTTCAATAGTGTGAGTTAGCAGGCCGCTAGAAGGCCCTGTAACCCATTGTTCTTGCTGTCAAACGCGGTTATGTTGGAAGGAGCTGATGATCACAAGGGCGCTGAAAAATAACGTCATGTACAACTTTTCACCCGCCGTGGTTGCTCAGTGGCTATGGTGTTAGGCTGCTGAGCACGCGGTCGCGGGATCGAATCCCGGCCACGGCGGCCGCATATCGATGGGGGCGAAATGCGAAAACACCCGTGTACTTAGATTTAGGTGCACGTTAAAGAACCCCAGGTGGTCGAAATTTCCGGAGTCCTCAACTACGGCGTGCCTCATAATCAGAAAGTTGTTTTGGCACGTAAAACCCCATAATTTAATTAATTTTAAGTTTAACTTTTCTGTTCATTTCTTCTCATTTCTTTTCACAGAGCCATGAATCGCGATGCTACTGAATAAAGAATTCAGGGGAGATTAATTGTTTCAGTCAGTATGCTACAGCTCGAGAAACGTCACGCGAACCCTCCAGCCACATTTTCTCTGCTACTGTTTGCGTGTTGAATTCAGATATTACCTTGACGTTAGGCTGTCCTTTCTTTACTGCACAAGACTACAACCTATGCATAAGCTAGACGTAGCCCACCTTCCCATGACTGTACATCTAAACAAACAAACAAACAAACAAACAAACAAACAAACAAACAAACAAACAAACAAAAAGGCTACAGAGTTCTAGGCAACCGTCATGTCAGCCGTACAGGATGCGGTCATCAGAATGTGTTCTTATTAATCTATTGCGGATCTCGCGTCTACCATGAGTGAGTGGTCAGACAGATACAAACGCCATCCCTAGTGTGAAGCAGTACGGCTTCGAAACAAGTTACTTAGCTTGTATAAATCATGCGTACCCCCTCCCCCCTTAACAGAATGCGATCTCAAGTGCACTTGCGCACTGCGTGTAGTCTAAAATTATGATCCCGCTCAATTTCACACGTTCGTCGTGCGGATGTGGAACCATTCGCCGTAGCCCGGAACCTAATATGTAACGTGTGCGTCACTGTATTATCCCTAGCACGCAAATTAAGCTGCGAAAATTCCCTACATCTCACCATCAAGCGCACGCGCGCAGCTATAGACGAATTGACAAATGCTGGTTTTCAGCGCTAACGCAGATGTATTATCTATGCTACGCCACTTTCCCGCAGTAAGAGATAAGTTATACGGTGCCAGCTCTAACGAACAATCTCCTCATCACTGCAAGCGCACACAGCTTGCCCAGCTCGTGCGAAATAAATGCACAACAGGAAAAGAAACAGGATGTCCTCAGGGAGCAGTGGTTAGACTTGGCCAATCTCCCAGATGGGGTGCGTGCCAGTATATCACAATGATCTTCATCTACATCTAGTTGCGCTGCTGTTCCGTGCGACCGCCATGACTAACGCTTTTCACGTTGGGAGCTGCTCTTTCGCGCACCCCTCAAGGATTGCCCTGCCATCGCGTGCCTCTGTCGTGCGTTCTTCTGTCCTCACTGGCGTCGTTCCGTGCCGCTTTCGAGTGCCCAGCTGCAGGCCCCTATCAAGATTGCCACAGCCTTTTTTCCTTTACGTTGCCGCCGGGCAGCGGCCGCTTCAAAGAGACCGTGCAGTCAATGGCCTCCGAGAGGCAGCGTAATATGTTGCGACAGAATGGAAATCAGGCGCGCGTGAGAAGAAAAAGAAAAAAAAAAAGCGAGGACAATTCAGCGCGCCGTCGTGGCTTTTAAGGACACCGAGAGGGCAGCGCTGATGCCGCAATTACGCGGCGTAATTCCTGGCTTCTTCGTCCAGAGCCTCACACCACGTTAGTTAAAAAACTGTGGATACGGAGTGCACGTTAAAGTTCGCGCGCTTTCGCTCACGCCATTCGCAGGCACATCGCTGTACATCAAAACAGGAGGTTGACAGCAAGACTTTCTGGCTAGAACGAAACGTGAGGTTACTGCTAATGGGAGATCGCAAGCAGCGCGCGTACGTCGGTGATTGTCGTAACGCTTGTAACCAGGGCAAACCATTGGACGTCGCCGCGCAAAACCATCTACCCGACGACGAAGCACGCGTGCTGGAGGGCGAAAACACAGAGTCGATGCGTGGCCTGTTTCGAGGCGGCTCGGGGAATGTCATGAAGAGAGAAAAAAAGAATAAAAGTCCGCCGACACAGAAAACAAGTCCACGCAGCGACATCGAAACGGATAGACGGTATGCGTCGGGCCGAGAACGTTACATTGCCGTTGGTTTCTTCACGCCATCGGATACACGCCCAACGGAGAATTATCGCGACCAGCTTGCGGGACCAAACGGAAAGCTGGCGCTGCGTACGCTTGGTTCAGCTTCGGCGTTTCCGGCGAGCGTGGACGAAGAATTACGAAATTTCGAGTCATTAATGAAAACCGACGAAAAAAAGAAAGCAGCACGTGTTTTGTCCGCGATTTCCGCCACCAGTTCGCACAGCCGAGGTGGCGCAGTCGGCGACCGGTGCACGCTAAGAGCATTATTGTAGGTGCCTCGAACCCATCTCTGGTGACGCTGCTGCTACTAATGTCAACTTAGGCGAGTGACACAACTCCTGCGCCACGCCTGAGGGACCGGCTAAACACTTGCTGCGCGTGGGCGGATTAGTGAACAAAGGGCAATTCAATGGCTTCCGGGAGCTGTCCGAGGGCGTGAGTACTTTTACTAAACTTCTCTGTTATCTTTCTTTCCTTTTTTTTTGCCGGTACTTATTTTCATGCAGAATTTTGACCTGCGGCATAGGGGTACCCAAATAAAAACGTGCAAAGGATTCTTATGTAGGGATTGAAAGAGTGACATGTAGAACTGTCCATAGGTTAACGCGAGTAAATGTTTATGTTTAGCTGTACTTGCCTTCGTCGAACTTTATCTCGTGTATTTTGGTGATGATGGTCCTTTCAGACCACGCGGTCTCTCCGCGTCTGCATAAAAACAGGTGTGAATAGGGCTGTAATGGTTTAGGCCACCTAGCGATAATATTGGCTTTTTGACGTTTCACACCTTGGCTTCCCCAACGTTTGCCCGCCACCCGTATCTCGTTGACAAGTGCTCTTGCTTCTACAGAGGTAGAGAGAGAGGGAGACGAAAGGAAGGGAAAGGTAGGCAAAGTAACCAGAATGATAAGCCAGCTTTGCTATCCTGCCGTGAGGAAGAGGGAAGGTGTATGCCCCGTGGCTCATTGACTATGTGCTCTTCGTAGTCCACATGTGTACTCCTCATACTTGCTCTCGTTGAAACTGACATGCTCGTGAGGCCTGTATGTTGCAAGGCACTTCAAGACTTCACTACCCGTCAGGTTTCGCGTTTAGATACGCGATACGCGGCACGATGGTGGAACAAAGGAGACTAATAGAGCTAATCGCCGAACTCGAGAAATGATCAGCGAGAGTTTCGAGGAGTGGTTTGACAGTGATATACAGAAACGCATTCCTGCTGCCATGCAGTAGATAGACAAAATGCGAAAGTGTAGCGAGACACCTGTGTGTGTGCGTAGTAAGTAGGGCGAGATCATCATGCTTGTCTTCCTTCCGTGAATTTTCGTAGTCAGGAGGCGTAAGCTTTTTATTGCGATTAAAGCTACGCGCGCGCTCGTGAGTGTGTATGTGTGTTTGGCAGAATCAATGCACCTATCGGGCACGTACCCAGGGAGGAGGGTCCCGGGCCTCCCCCCCATAAATAGAATTAAGCAGCGACCCTTTCCCTCGGCCCGCGTACGCCACCACTACTCACAGAGATTCCTAAAGCACCGCCAAATCAACGTTGAGATTTGCCAGCTATTCGGCGGTAAAACACATTGCTGCCTTTTTCACTTATTTTGGATCGCGGCAGTTATTGGCATCTGCTGGGATGTGAAGGCCAGTTTCCTCGTCGATTCGCCCACGCGATTAACTCAAGATACATTCAGTTGGCACCGTCTATTCAACGGTCACGCGCATCGTTGTTGCTTCGTTAGTTCAGCCTTCTTCGTTTAGACTGATCCAGGGACAAGGAAAGAGATTCGGTTCGTGGTCAGCTAGTCTGTACTGCTCGTGGAATTAGTTGTGGCGGGAGAAAACGCCAATTGTGTTTAACTTTTCCTTTTCCTTCGTTATTTCTTTGAGTGACGCAGGCACGTACCCAGGATTTTTTTCGGGGGGGGGGGGGGGGGGGGGCAGGCCAAGGTAATTTTTCTATGCAAATGAGGGGGGGGGTACCTTTACTAGTATGAATGTGAATAACGCCCGCCATTCGCCATAAATCCGCGTAAACCCACAAAAGAGAGATGAACTAAAGTGTACGCTACAGGTACGCCTCTGCGATACACCTCTCCTTTACTTGGCAAACAAAGAACCACGTCAAATGGACTCGCGCAGGAAAGGAGTGCAGAAAGAACACTGCCAAGAACCAGTAAAGAAGCGAAAGTGAAAAATAAAGATAACTTTAGTAGAATAAAAATTCAAAAAAAAAAAACAGCAGTTGGCAACGAAGGCACACGGACTGGGCGGAGTTAGGCTACTGCGCCAGCCAATTACAGAAGCAAACAAAATCGTTGTCATGCGGTATTTTCACAATGGCGTCATACTTGATACCTCCGGAACGTCTGCTGTTCTTGAAGAGTCTTTTCATTGGCGGAACCAATGAGGTGTGCCACAGACATGGACAAAATGTGTGGAGTCTTTAAAAGTCTGCGGTGCAGTTCATTTCACTGCTACACACGTTTTACTCATGATACTTCACTGCCAACTGAAGTTAAACTTCACAACAAATAGTTGTAGCGAAGCAAGCATGTTATTTCAGTTCAATAAAGAATTAGGCATTCGCCATTCCACCATAATTGGAGAAGAAAAAGGTATAAAATTACGCGATAATAATTTTATTTTTGTAGTTACCGCCTTATTTGGGTAACACAATATGTTTGAAGTACGAATTACTTGCGGCCTCGCGGAGGAACAGTGGCTGGCGGCTATGAGGGCGTGGGCGGGGCTTCATTGCAGACTTAAGTTGTATCCGAATATAGTAGCGTTTTTTGAATTAGCTCTGGAAGAATTATACAGAAAACAATCACAGTTCTTCCGGATCCCTCGTTTTCTGTTCTAACAAGTGCCACAACCGACTCGTATTGCTACTTAGCAAGTTACGTAACGATGCTTGGCCGCCAGTCGCGTACAACCGCATATGGCGCAAGAAGCTGCTATTCTAGACGTACTGCGCCCACCATGGAAGGTGAGAAACACAACTACATGAGCACAGCAGAGAAGTGGCTACGTTAGGCGGCTCTAATAATAACTATAGAAGCGTAATTCAGAACACATGTAATTGTCCTCCACTCCGGTGGGGTGGGCCCAATTTCGGGTAAGCTGGAAAATGAAATAATGCGAAACAGCGTCCATCATCAAACCCTGCCATATCCATTAAACCCATAAGCGATATGACTGTCACCCGTTACCTCGTCTGGTCTTTTCCTAATTGTACAGCACTTTTCGTGTAAAATTGGTAGCTGAAAAGAAGAGTCCCAAGAAGTTGAGAAGTCAACCGATCTACTAAGGGAGCGAGCCAAGGCAATAGCTTAACTGAAAGAAAGAGCGAAAATTAACGAAATTATTCGTTCTTTATGAAAATATCTATGGATCAACGTCTTTTTATTTAAAAAGAAAGTAGAAAAAACGCCGCCGGAAGTGGAGAGCTATTCCGTGTGTATTGAATGACGCTTCTACATTTATCAGACGAGCCATCTGACGTAGCCACTTCTCTGCTGTGCTTATGTGTTTTTCTAACCATCCGCGGTGGGCGCAGTGCACCTAGAACCGCAGCGTCCTGCACTCTACGGGGTTGTACGCGACTGGCGGCCACGCATCGTTACGTAACTTCCCAAATAACAATACGAATATGTTTTGGCACTTAACGTGGTATAGCAGTAAACGAGGAATCCAGAAGAACTGTGATTGTTCCGCAAATATACATTTCTTTATAATTCCGCCAGAGCTACTTCAAGAAACGCTACTACTGTAGTGTACAACTTAAAACTTAAGTCAGCAGTGAAGCCCCGCGCCCGGCGTCATAACCGCCAGCCACTGTTATCCCCCCCCCCACCCCCCCACGAGGTTGCAAACAATTTCTACTTCAAACTTTTGCTGTTACCCAAATAAGGCTGTGACCACGGAAAGAAAATTATTAGCGCGTAATTCTATACATTTTCCCTCGCCTAAGATAGTGAAACGATGAAAGCCTAATTCTTTATGGAACCGAAATGAAATGCTTCTTTCGCTGCAAATATTTATTTTCAAGTTCCACTTCAATTGAAAAATGGTTGCGAAGTTTCATAGCAAAATGGGTTCAGCAGGGAAATGGACTGTACCGCAGACTTTTGAAGAGTGAAATTCTCAGACTCCATACAATTTGTCCATGTCTGTTGCACACCTCATTGCTTCAGCCGATCGATGAAAAGACTCTCGAAGAACAGCAGACGCTTCGGGGGTATCAAGTACGACGCCATTTTGAAAAGGCCGAACGATGACGATTTTGTTTGCTTCTGTTATTGGCTGGCGGAGTAGCACGACCCCGCGCAGCCCATGTGCCTTGATTGCCAGCTGCTGTTTTTTAAGGTCGCTATTCTAGTACAGTAATCTTTATTTTATACTTTCGCTGGTTTACTTGTTCTCAGCAGTTTTCTTCCTGCACTTCTTTCCTGCACGAGTCCGTTTAACGTGGTTCCTTGTTTGCCAAGTAAAGGAGAGGTGTATCCCACAGGCTTACCTGTAAAATACACCTTATTTCATTTCACTTTTGTGGGTTTACGCGTCTTGATGGCGAATGGCGGGCGTTATTCCCATTTGTACTAGTAATGAAACCCCGCCCCCTCATTTCCATAGAAAAGTTACCTTGGCTTTGTCTCCACCCCCCCCCCCCCCCTAAGAAAAAGAAAAATTCTGGATACGTGCCTGGTGCCTATACGTATAAAGCATAAATTTCACTGTAGCCGTGACATGTGCAACACAGCCAAAGCGCAAACGGAACCTTCTGGCTTTGGGGTAGTTTCTTTCTTTTCTACATGTAATACAACGCGTCGCGATCAGCTTATATACTTAAAGTGAAGCCTTTTTTTATTTCCGTGCTTCAAAAATTAAAATTTTTTTTCTGTAAGCTTTGTATCCGAGGACCATTTATGTTCCTTTCTTTTATCGTGCGTTCCTGCGCCGTATTTATGAATCGGGCGGTTACAGGTCCTTTAAAAATTAAAATGCGGGGCTTTGCATGTGAACACCACGACGTGTTTATGAGGCACGCCGTAGTGCAGGACTTCACAGTAATTTTGACCACCTGGGGGTTCTCGCGCGAGGACCCCAAGCACGTTACACGAGCGGCCTTGCGTTCCGCTCCATCGGAACGCGTCCGCCGCGGCCGGGATTCAACCTGCGACGTCGAGCTCAGCAGCGCAACCTGGACACCTGGCAACCGCTGCCGTGTATCCGCCGAGAGCTATTTTTCTGTGTGCTTCTGACTGTGCGAAAAAAAATGCAATGCTGCGTGCGTGGTACTTGCCGCACACTGTCTGCGCTATCACGCACTTCACTGATTTCCCGGCGGCGACCGGGGCCGTGCGTCTTGCTTTGCGCTCTTCAGTCTGGCGAGTTCGACGTTTTCTATCTGCAGCCGATCGCTGCGCTCCTTCCGCCGCGGTACGCGCTTTCACGAAGGGTAGGGTCATCAAACAAGCAGCGTGCTTGGTGGACATACGTTGTCGGTCAAGTATCGTCAAACTGCTCAACACGTGCTAGCGCTGATTTCCTACCCTTTTTTTTTCTTTCTACCTGAGCTTTCGAAACAGGCGGACAAGTGCTTCGTATTCTCGTGGTGTCGTCTATAGGTGTCGTCTGCTCCTCTGTGCTGTGCCTAATTAGGACTTTTTGTGCCGCACTTCGGGCAGATAAGCGCCACGAGCACAAGGTTGCGCGAATGCATGTTTGGTAAGTGTTTCTTTTGCACGTAAATATGTGTCCTTGGCGATACGTGTACGGCATTAAAAAAAAAATTTTCCTGGAGGGCGCCTGAGCAGATCGACAGCGAATTTGGCTGTTGAACATCACTATCACTATCAGTTCTAGCATTGGCCATGCCTGGCCCTTGCGCCACTGAACATCACACATTCATTGAACATGACTGCGAATTATGACTGAATGGCACGTCTGTTGCATTGTTCCCCCCGGAATAATGCAACGGCATGCAGCTGCTGCGTTGAAGGTTCCGCAATGTGGTGACATCGGTGCTACGAATTTCGTTTTGTTTTTTCAACACTTGACATAAATGCAAGGCGATGCAATCAATGAAATTTAATTTAATATGATAGAGTGAAACTCATATTCACGGCCGGAAAACTTAAACTCCTTCCTCTTTATTTCCAGCCATAGAGGATATATATTTGTCAAAAAACAATGTAAGGCTATTTGAGTAAGAATATAGTATAGCAATTAAACAATTACTAATCGGCTTGCCTAACTACCTACATCTAAAATGCCTTTCGAGTGCATCAAAAACGATGCTGCACGCTCCGGCAACCCGTTCTGTGCAGTCAGCGAGCATAGTTTGTCCCACAAAAACGCCCCATAAACAAGGTCAGCTTCTCAAAGGTACGTCTCTTTTAACGCGACAACGTTAAGGAGCCCGTGTCTCAAAAAATCTGGTATCGGCGTCGGACGCCGTTTCGCTGAAAATATTTTCTAACCACCCATAGCCAGACCCTCCATGTGATGCAAGGAACTTACTGAACTAATTGAATTTACCAAGCTAAAATACTTAGAAAGAATCGTAAACAATGACTTACACGCAACCAAGAGACATGAGAGCTCTCGGATTGTAATTGTACTATACGAGAAAACATAATTCTGTTATGCGAAAACTCAAAGTATCTGCTTTTCCAGCTTGTCTACCATTCGCAAACCCGCCGCGGCGTCCGCCATTCGCGTGCGCCAGCGCGCAGGCGTCCTCGGGGGCCACGGAGCGGCGCGCCCGGTTCCTTGCAATACCTCCAGCTGGCGCTCGCCTCCATCGCATCGCGGCCCACGCAAGCGGCCGTGTTTCTACCACAAAGCTCGCCTTCGTGCATAGCGTTCGCGGCCAGCGCTTCCCGGTAAACATTACGGTTACGTACGCTCCAGTTCCCGGGAAGCGTGAGACGCAGTCAGGAATCTTTGAATGCTATTGCGTTCCACTCTTAAAGGCGAAGCTTAGGAGTCCTGCCAGCTTTTTTTCTTGCAGCTTTCATTTTCTCGTGGACGATACCCTTAATTTTCTTTTATTGCCCTTTTTATCTTCAATTTTGCAAGAAAAGATTTAGATTTTGTGTCAGCAAACTCTTAACATATTGTAGATGTCGCTTATTTAAGGATACCACCGTAATGTAGAGGGCCATTTTTGGCCATAGTTCAGGAACAGACGTTAATTTTATCACGCCTAAATGAAAGTTTTCTGGCGCAAAATCGATCGTACCATCGATGAAACATTCGGCGTTACACAGAGTCCTCCTTGCAGGGCTCGTCCTGGTGGAATTTATTCGCTCATTCGCGGTGGTTTTGCGCTGCCCATAATCGTGTGCAACCTTCGATTTGCCCATTTTCCCGTTCCTTCGTTACTTCGCTCGGCCCTTCCGGAAGAATTCCTCAATCTTACAGAGAACGCGAAAGCACAAAGGAACACTAAATTATAACGCCAAGTTGCCACTCGTGGCGAAAGGCTCTTTTACGCGTAGCTTTCGCGGACTAAGCGATTGCAACGCTTCCGCATTGAAACTATAGAGATGGTTAGATTTATTACCTTAGGCGCCAGCTGGAAATATTGATGGCAGGCGCTTCCGGCTATTTCTACTCACTTCAACACGAAATTGCGGTGACGCGCGAGATGATGTACGAGGTTAAAGTTTGAGATTAAAAAGAAAAAGAAAGAAACGTAATTACAGTTTCACCGCATGCACGCTCACTAAAGGAAGTAAGAAAATGAAAATAAACATGCATGAAAATAAGACATACACACGAAGCTCCCAAGCGTATGCACGATCAGTACTTTGATGCATGTTCGTACAAGGTAAAAACAAGAATTCCGCAGCAAAAAAAAAAAAAAGAACATATGCCCCGAGGCGTTGGCACATAGCCCCGAATTCAAAGCTCCGAACTGCAGTAGTTTGCGTTACCCACGCAATGATTACATTCGATTTAGAAGCGGTGTGCCTCTAAAGGAGCAGAGATTCGTGTCATTCGTACAGCCTGCGTTCCGTGACGTTCGGTCGCCGACATTACGACTCCAAATCTAGACCGTCAAGCAGCACTACTCACTAGCGCCTGGCGTTCCCTAGACAAGCACACGCCGATATAATCGTACGCTTGCTGATCCGAGGACCGGACTGTTACGGACAGAGCTGTAAATAAGTCGGAAACACACGGAAGACGACTCGACAAGCATCTGCTTGAGGCCTTTGAGCCACGCACTTCTTAACCCTTTTGCCTTGGTGCAGCTGACGAGAGTTCCGGAGGCAATACTTACCATAGGGCAAACCCGTTGTCTGTATACAACACGTGCGTGTTGATATCTACAAGCTTTTGGTCTTCCGCGCCGCGCTACGCCTTCCTTGATGTGCGTAAAAGCTTCGAGAGGAACTTAGTGAGGCGGTTCATCGACTTTCGTTTGAACACTCGAAACGGAAGTTGCGGCAGTGTAGGCAAAAATAGGAATATGTAGAATAAACGAATGAACGTACCAATCGATCGATTGCGCCATCTTGCGCCTCAACGCCTTACTTCCACTTCTGGACTAAATTTTCAACACTTGGGTTCGTTTAGCCGCGCACGAAGGTGCACTCTTTAATGTCTTGCATTCCGCCCAGCGAGGATGTGCATTCGAAATGAGCTTTGAAAGTGGCACGCATTTCTAAAATAGTCAGAGTATGCTAATTGGCCGAACGAAAGTCCTCAAGCGTATGGTTAAGTCATAGCACCTTTATATCCAAGAAAACAGCAAGCTGCCAGAGAGAAATGCCATAGTGAATAAACTTGTATGTAATTATTAGACGCTGCTGAAGAAAGCAATCGATTAAAAAGGGAAGAGAAAACTAACTCTAAAATCAGTAAACTGCTGGTTAATGGCTGGCTCGTTGCTGCGTTTACTGCTGTTTCCTTGTTTCGTTTATTTACTTTAACTAAACATGCACCAACTGACTCAGTTTTGTACGTTGTTGAAAGTAACTTTTCTGACGCTAAGTTCATGAAATTCTCATTCCACTTGCAGCAAAAATGCACTCATTTTCTTATTTATTCACGACGACTGTTACGATTGTGTTTCGTAGACAGGTTCAATTAGGTCGCATCTATAGTTCATTCCACTCAATTTTTATGGGCTCATACAATGCAGCAAAATAATAAATTTTGCATATTCAAGACTGCGTCTTCCGTATATGCCGGCAAAGGGCAGTTTGCTTGAGTGGAAATAAAAAAAATAATAAAAAAAAATAGAAATGAAAAAAAAGTACACGGCCAGAAAAAAGTCAAGTGAACGCAGCGTCATACTTCGCTCAAACTATTCCGCAACTCTTGTGTGCATTGGGCAAAATATTGCGATTTTTGAGCACATTATGAATAATTCCAGCCGCGTCCAGTTACCCACAAGGACCGGCTATACGGTGTGTCCACCACAATGGCGTCCATGCCAGCACTCTATAGAAAGACAGAGAGCGAGAGAGGGGCGGTACTATCCAGGGCGGTTATATAAAACTTCTGGAGTGGCAATCCCGGCAGCCGCCTAAGGGAACCACTGAAGTCGCGACGGCCATAGGCAACAGAGGACGCGTCCCGAGCACAGGCGGCCGAGGAATACGCGCGGGATGCGGTTGCATTTGTAGTTACGCGAGCAGAATTGAGATGAAACGTCTGAGAAGAGGTTTATTGGCGGCTCCTAAGGCAAAAGCGCAGCGACCGGGAACGGCGAGACAGCCCGAAGCACTGTCCAAAAAAGGCGACAGTAATCAACAGCGCGAGCGGAGCCGAGCCGCGCGTTGGCGATGTGTCTGTGCCGCGAGGCGCGTCTTCTTCTTCACAATCTCCCCCCCGGACAAAAAGAGCCATCCTGGCGCCTTAAGAATCAGGAGGCAGAGGGTCGTGGTAGGGCTTCAGACGCGAGACGTGGACAATGTCACGTCCACGCCGGCGCAAGTCTTCAGGTGGTGACAGTGGCTCAACTAGAAAATTCACCGGAGATGTTTGCTCCAAGACTCGGTAAGGCCCTTCGAATTTTGGGACGAGTTTCGAGGAAAGCCCCGGAGTCTGGAAAGGCACAGACAACCACACAAGAACACCTGGAGCGTAGGTGGTGTTCGGAAGCGTGTCGGTGCGGTTTTCTTTCTGGCGCTGCTGTTGCTCGGCCGTAAAGGAGCGCGCTAGCTGGCGGCATTCTTCGGCCTGTCGGGCGATGTCGGACACAGGTAGACACTCGGAGGCGTCAGAACGGTATGGAAGGAGCGTGTCGATGGTATGCGTAGGCTGGCGGCCATACAGGAGGAAGAAAGGTGAAAATCCCGTAGTGGCCTGGATCGCGGTGTTGTACGCGAACGTGATGAATGGAAGGATGCGGTCCCAGTTACCATGATCAGATGCCACGTACATCGACAGCATGTCACCAAGTGTGCGGTTAAATCGCTCTGTGAGTCCGTTAGTCTGGGGGTGGTATGCCGTGCTTGTCCGATGAATAATGCGGCATTCCGAGAGCAAACTTTTGACGACTTCGGAGAGGAAGGCGCGACCTCGATCACTGAGGAGTTCTCGAGGTGCGCCGTGTCGAAGCACGAAGCGATGTAGAACAAAAAAGGCTACATCCCGTGCCGTAGCACTTGGTAAAGCAGCAGTTTCGGCGTAGCGTGTCAAGTGGTCGACAGCAACTACGATCCACCGATTGCCGTCTGGCGTCATAGGAAGCGGGCCGTATAGGTCGATGCCGACGCGATCGAAGGGTGTGGCAGGGCACGGGAGCGGCTGCAAGGCACCAGACGGGCGTAAAGGCGGCGATTAGCGGCGTTGACAGTCAAGACAGCACCGAACAAACTTTTGTACAAAATTGTACATGCCGCGCCAGTAGTAGCGGTGGCGAATTCGTTCGTACGTCTTGAAGACTCCGGCGTGGCCACACTGTGGATCGTTGTGGAAAGCGGCACATATTTGTGACCTTAAGCTGCGGGGAATCACCAGAAGCCACCGACGGCCTTCAGGAGAGTAATTGCGTCGGTGGAGCAGCTGGTCACGAATGGCAAAATGAACTGCTTGGCGTCGGAGGGTTCGGGATACAGGCATGGTCGATGATCCAGAAAGATAGTCGAAAAGAGAAGCGATCCACGGGTCACGACGTTGTGCGGTGGCAAAGGAGTCCATGTCGAGAGATGAGATGGAGTGTGCGGAAGTTGTTCCGCAGGCCGAGTCTGGAGGTAAAGGTGAACGAGACAGAGCGTCGGCGTCGGAGTGTGTTCGCCCACTGCGGTATACGACGCGAATATCGTACTCCTGGATGCGTAATGCCCAACGGGCTAGGCGGCCAGTGGGATCTTTCAAGTTGGCAAGCCAACAAAGCGCGTGGTGATCTGTGACCAAGTCGAATGGGCGCCCGTACAGGTATGGTCGGAACTTGCCAAGTGCCCATACTAAGGCCAAGCACTCTTTTTCGGTCACGCTGTAATTGGCCTCAGGCTTCGTCAGCGTGCGACTCGCATAGGCGACTACGTATTCGGGGTAGCCTGGCTTTCGTTGGGCGAGGACGGCGCCGAGACCGACCCCGCTGGCATCTGTGTGTACCTCAGTTGCAGCCGACGGGTCGAAATGGCGCAGAATAGGTGGGGAGGTGAGAAGACGACGCAGCGTAGCGAAGGCGGAGTCACATGCAGGGGACCAGGAGGAGAGGGTGGTGTCACCGCGCAGAAGCTGAGTCAATGGCGCCATGATCGATGCGAAATTCCGAACAAAGCGCCGGAAATATGAGCATAGGCCCACAAAGCTCCGAAGTTCTTTGATGGTCTGAGGCTTCGGAAACTCAGCGACTGCTCGAAGTTTTGCAGGATCGGGTAGAACGCCGCGCTTGGACACAACGTGGCCTAAAATGGTGAGCTCTCGCGCGGCGAAGCGGCACTTCTTGAGGTTGAGTTGGAGGCCAGCGTTCGTTAGACAGGTCAAAACAAGTCTGAGGCGGAGCAGGTGAGTCGGAAAATCAGGCGAGAAAACCACGACATCGTCGAGGTAACACAGACATATGGACCACTTGAGGCCACGCAGCGTGTTGTCCATGAGTCGTTCAAAGGTGGCAGGGGCGTTACAAAGCCCGAACGGCATTACGTTAAATTCATATAAGCCGTCAGGCGTAATGAATGCGGTTTTCTGGCGATCGGCTGCAGCCATCGGTACCTGCCAGTACCCCGAACGCAAGTCAAGGGACGAGAAGAATTCTGCTCCCTGAAGACTGTCGAGGGCGTCGTCGATGCGCGGCAAAGGATAGACGTCTTTGCGCGTTACCTTATTTAGCCGACGGTAGTCGACGCAAAAGCGAATAGACCCGTCCTTCTTGCGAACGAGAACGACAGGCGACGCCCAGGGACTGTGCGAAGGTTGAATAATGTCACGGCGCAGCATATCTTCGACTTGGGTGGTAATGACACGACGCTCTTCGGCCGAGACGCGGTAGGGTCGTTGACGTAACGGCTGATGTGAACCGGTGTCAATGTAGTGCTGCACTTCCGACGTGCGGCCCAGGTGAGGTTGTGAAACGTCGAATGAACTTCTAAAGTGGTGCAGGAGATCAAGAAGGTCGGCGCGTTCGGCAGGTGTGAGGGTATCGGCGATGGCACTCGAGAATGCATCCTTGGACGTCTCTTCAAGCGCGGAAATCGAAGACGACTGGCCGGAGTCGACATCAAAAGAGTCTCCGGGGACGTCAACCAAAGACGAAGAGTCGAGGAGTTCCACGATGCCAAGGCATTCACCAACGAGCAATGTAATCGGCGCACAGAGGGGATTGCAGAAGTATATATTGCTACAGCCGCCAGCCATGTCAAGTGTTGCGAAGGGTAGTCGGAGAGATTTACGGCTCATGAAGACGTCGGAAGGTGTGAAGAGGACCGTTGCATCAGTGATGGCATCGCAAGAGACGGGTACGAGAGCGAAGGAGCCAGGTGGAATATCTGTGTCCTCGCGCACGGTAAGTTTAGAAGGGCGGTCACAATCTTCGTGCGAGGGTGCGTCACAAGGAAAAAATTCAACTTCGGCGCGTGCGCAGTCGATCACGGCTTTATGACGGGATAAGAAGTCCCATCCGAGGATGACGTCATGCGAGCAGGTGGGAAGAACAATGCACTCGACTATGTAAACAATGCCGTGAATAAGCACACGTACAGTACAGGCTGCGTGCGGAGTGACGTGCTGAGCGCTTGCCGTACGAAGCGACAGTCCAGAAAGCGGCGTGGTCACCTTGCGCAGCGAACGGCACAGTTTGGCGGCTATCACAGAAACGGCTGCGCCGGTATCCACAAGAGCGAATGCAGGAACACCTTCTACACTAATTTCGACCACGTTAGCAGGACAGGCGCGAGGACTTGGACAGTTCGAATGGGGCGCAGTTCTTGCCTCGTGAACTGCGACGTTCAGTTTTCCTGGTCAGGTGGTGCGGGTCGCCGACGCATTGGGGAGAGCGAGCGTCGGCGAGGGGATGGCGAGCGACGCGAAGGAAATTCTGGAAGGTCAGCACGAGCATACGGTTGGTGGGAAGGAGTGGCGTATTGGCGAAAGGGCTGGCTGCCGTACTGGAAGGGCCGAGAGGCGTCGCCGAAGGCTTGAGGCCGACGTCGGCAATATCGGGCGACGTGTCCAGGAGTACAGCAAGAATAGCAGATGGGACGATTATCAGGCGTCCTCCAAGGATTAGCTCTCGGTGCGGTCCAAGATGCAGCATGGGCTTCCGGTGGCACCGGTTGGGAATGGGTCGCGAAAGACGCAGGCGGAGGCCTGCGTACTGCCTGCGCGTACGTAAGAGGCGCAGCCACAGGCAGGACTGGCTGCGCATAGGTGCGAGGAGTCGCGACAGGCTGCACTGCCAGAGCAGAGTTGAGATTCGTGGCTGCAGGCGGCTGATGGTGTGCGGAAGGGACAACTTGAGCGACCTCTTCGGAGATGAGAGTGCGGAGCGTGTTTGGAAGACTGGAGGTGGGCTCCTGAGTGAAGGGGACTAAAGAAAGTTGGCGGGCAACTTCCTCACGCACGAAGTCCTTGACCCGTTGAAGTAATGAGCATGGGTCGTACATGCTGTCAAGGCTTGCCACCAAGTCGTCGCTGCCCAGAGCACGCCGAGTCGAAGCGCGTTGCTTGCGTAACTCATCATAACTTTGGCATAGGCTGACGACTTCGGACACAGTGCGCGGATTCCTGGCTAGAAGCATCTGGAAAGCGCCGTCATCGATGCCCTTCAGTATATGGTGAATTCGCTCAGCTTCGGGCATTGCCGCGTTGACTCGTTTACACAGGTCCACGACGTCTTCAATGTAGCTCGTGAATGTTTCTGCCGTCTGCTGTGCTCGGGCGCGCAAGCGTTGTTCAGCGCGCAGTTTGCGAACAGTGGGTCGGCCGAACACTTCTGTAAAGGTTGTCTTGAAGATTGACCATGTGGGTAAGTCACTTTCGTGGTTGTGAAACCAGAGTTGCGCAACACCAGCCAGATAAAAGATGACGTGGGTTAACTTCGCTGGATCATCCCACTTGTTGTGCGCGCTCACCCGTTCATATGACGCCAGCCAGTCTTCTACATCTTCGTCGTCTGCACCGCTGAAGATCTTGGGGTCGCGTTGTCGTGCAACGCCGGTGCAAGTGACGGACTGCGGCGTCGGCGCCGTTTGGGATGAGCTGTCGGTCATGGCGGGCGATAGCGTTCTTGATCGCAGCTCCAGGGTTACAAGCGACGGGGTTTGAGTCCCAGCACCTCCACCAATTGAGAAGAGGTTTATTGGCGGCTCCTAAGGCAAAAGCGCAGCGACCGGGAACGGCGAGACAGCCCGAAGCACTGTCCAAAAAAGGCGACAGTAATCAACAGCGCGAGCGGAGCCGAGCCGCGCGTTGGCGATGTGTCTGTGCCGCGAGGCGCGTCTTCTTCTTCACACGTCTTTAAGATGTATATCAGCTCATGATCGTGTGTTGTTCTGGAAAAAAAAAATTCTGCATCCAGCTATTATCCCAGGTTTCGAGAAAAGCAAACGGCGGAACGCTTCGCCAATCACACTTCTTCGCAGTGTTACATTACGAGCGGTCTCCCGTGCGATGTGACTGCGTAATATTCACTACTGATTACCCGCTGCTTGGCGAGAAACATTCTAGAGCCACCGTTTGTGAATGCACTTTCCACCAACAACGTTTCCCTTTACGGCGCGGCCACTGTCCTCATTTATTGGCTTGATGTATCTTTCCTGAGTGCTATTATTACACGGCTGTGGAGTAACTGTATGTCGTATTAACGCGATATCGTTAAGGGCCCCCTGTCGCAGAAAATCCGGCATTGGCGTCCCTTGAGCGAAATTACCGTACATATTTATGTATATGTGTATGCCTCCCCTTGCTATATTACATGCGATATATGCGGGTCATATTGCCACAACATTCTATCACTAAAGTGGCTCATACCTTGTCTTACATTCTTGATAAAGTTATTCCTCGGAATTTTCAGGACAGCCCACTTATAAATGTCACGAAACAAAACACCAACAACACCTGGCATTATGGTAAATCTTCGCAGACTGAAATATTAAAAGTGTGAAACAATATCTCGGGAACCTGACATGATTTAATTTTCTGGTACGGCTCCGCACAATCTTCGGGAATGGCCCACGCAGGACGCCGCGTTTCTGCGAGAAAGCTCGACTTCGTGCATAGCTATCGGCGCCAGCGTTTCTCGGTAAGCATTATGGTTACATAAGCCGCAGTTGCCGGGAAGCGTGATAAGCCGTCAGGGATCTTCGAATGCTATCGCGATCCACTAGCTGTTAAAGGCGCAGCTTAAGCGTCCTCAAGTTTCTCTTTATTGCGATAGTAAATATATAGACACTCCAGGAGCATTCCTGCCGTCGGCGCGCCGTGAGGTTCCGCATGAAGTCCAAGGGCGATAAAATCATCGCCGCGCGCTGTATGCGCAAGCGAAAGCATGCAATGGTGAGTCGGCGATCGCGGATGAATCTCGCCCACGCAACGGCGGAAGCGGGGAGGAAGCGCGCCGCCTTCCTTCGCGCGCAAGTCTTCGACGGGAGGGTGAGGAGGGAGGGGGGGGGGCGGAGGCGTTCTACTCTGGGCAGCCGTAGGCACCCGGCCGGGCCGCTGTATCTTGAAAGCCATCTGCGACGGCTACAGCGTCCGCGCTGCGCTGTGTTCTCACACGATACTTCACGATGATGTAAGGGGCTACACGGCGGTTAATTCGCTCGCTGCTGCTGCCGCGTTTCAACAGTGCAGAGTTTTTACAGCGACTTTCCGCGGTCATCGAGTGAGATGTGTTCATGCTCGCTTATGCGGGCGTGTCACCATGCTGCTTAACTTACTTAGTGTGCCTATATTTACAAGTTTATACAGCCGATGAAACTACCATCCTTACTTCGTCTAGCTGTCTACTAATTTGCTATCGCCATCGATGCTTCGTCTACCGGGCGAAACTGTGGCATTTTTTAATCTGCTCTCGGCAGGTCCTAAGAGAAAACCTCGCGCCATTGGAGACTCTTGCAATGTATCTACACCTAAAGAAACTGATGCCCCTCATTCATGGCATCGAAAATATTTGTTTATGTAATATACGCATTGTACTGGCCCATTTGGAAGCATCCAGGCAGCGTAAACATATATATTAGTTACCAATGCATGCAGAAACGTAGGAACAGGAGAAACGATTTTCGGCCACACTTGACCTTTTTTAAATGTATATTGGTTTACCATAAGCTCAGTTGGGAACTTCGGTTCTGTGTTAATTGATTCTTAAATAATACAAGTCTCGAAAGCAGCGTTACGTACCGCTTATCACAATGCGTTCAATTACATTCCTGAGTGATGCGGTGTGTCCCAAACATTATACAACACTCTGCAACCTTGCAATTGGAGTTGAGCACAACCACTCTTGTGTTTAGGCTATAATACAATATCATCTTTTGCTGGCGAAGTTGGTACGTATTTGTGAATACACAGGAAGTCTTTGAGGCAAGCAAACACGTACTCAAGGGAAGAGCAGGGCTGGACTTTATATTCAATTCACCTGTTTTCCCAGATAATTATGCCAGGATGAGCACTGCACATCCAACCCTTCTCTTTTTTGTCATAAGTCGAGTGCTTGTCTTTCTTGTGCAGGCGTCTCAGCCGTTTCCTTATTACGAACACAGGCGTTGCGCTATACGTACAAACGAAGTATAGAATGTCGTTGAAAATGCGCACCACACGTCAGAACCCGATCTCGCCGCGCTAAATATTATCACTTGCAGTGACGTGCCAGTGGCTGCTTCAGACGTAAATTCTATCCGTTTACGTGCCGGCACCTTCCTAACCGCTGCAAACTAAAGCAAACCTAACCACAACGTCCGGTCGTGAACAAACAACGACAGCTTATGTTACAGCCGGAAGATTAAACCAGGGGCGTCTACTGTACGTGATTGCATGGCAGCCATGACGTACTAAGATGTTGTAATGCCGTCGAAGAGCATGCCACAATCAGTCAAACACTGTTGCGAATGCGTACAATCAATAAGCGTGACCAACGCCCTCAACGAGGTCCTAAAGCGGCTACGATTACTCTGACCGTGGAGGAAGGAAACAAAGCAGGAGAGGCCCTGACGTCTCGTATTGGAAGTCGGGCGTGCAGCCATGTTGGTGTGCCATCTGCCTTTGCGCCTCCAATCAGCTCGCCGGAGCAGATCGGCGCTAGCTTTGAACTTGCATTTCTACGAGCCACCGGAAGTGTGTGCTGCCGGCTCACGTCAGAACAGAGCCTACGAAACTTCTGTAACAGTTCAGTGAAGCAGACGCGCTCCTGTGCTTTCCTGTGGCACGTTGAAGACGACGAAGAACCACGCCGTAATTACTTGAGCGTTTCTGTTGCTTTTTGACACTCACACTCATAGACCCTAAACGAAACTTTGAAGCTTACACACCGTGCTCCAAAGTAAGTTTGTCTCGCGAACAGAATGTGCTGGTACAAAGACACGGGCCGAAAAATCTTATGTCACTTTTTAGAGGCCGAGAGGAGCAGCGAGAGCTTCAGGAGTGCGGTTGCCATGACAACGTTAACGTTTGGCATGCCAGTCCCAGCGCTCCTTTGTGAAAAAAACAGCACGTGACTTCCGCCACACTTTCTCCACGTTCGTACTGGCCGGGGCCTGTCCTACGCTTTCCTTCCTCCATGACTCTGGTTTTCGCCTCTAGCAACATGGCGGTGAACGGTCTCACTTTTGGAGACCATCCTCCGCTCCAGAAGTCTGACCTCCGTATTCGTAAAAGTACGCCAACTTGAAACCCATGCTTACCTTGATTTATATGACGCCTGGCATGAACGTGCTCAAGATGCTCATTGCGTTTCCTTTGGAGCGTTCACCACAGAAATAATTTAAATCAAGTCAAGCAAGGGCTTCAAGATGCATTTATGAATACGGGGGTAAGTGTATAATCTCCTTGGTACTATCGAGGCAATCCATGTCTACGCCACATGGACTGCAGGTTGCGTAGCGTCTTTGTTTCCACAGTCCACGGAGCGTCTGTTGTCGAGATGGGCCGTGTCGCCTTGCCTGCTCACCACGGCTTCGCTTAGACCGACTCCGACGATGCGCTTGATTTTAAAGTGACAGACGGAGAAGAATCTGGCCACTGTGGAGTTAAAGAAGCGAAAAAGAAACAGCATGCGCGCAATATTTGCGATGCCGTTGTCGTCACGCGGTCGTTATTACGTCGTCGTGATGTTGCGTTTGGTCATGTTTCCATCGTCGTCGCATCATCGTCGGTGTGCCGTCGTTGTCGTCAACCTGTCATTTCACCTACCAAAATATGCCGATATTTTGCAGCGTCCTCAGGAAATAGCATTGTTCACATCAGCTGTACACTTTGAAAGTGTTACTGGCGTATCCACTAAATATCTGCAGTCCGAATATAGTTAACCTATCCGCTTACATCCACAACTATCTTTCGCGTTTTCCACAACCATTGTATGTTTTTTTTTCTGATCTGATTACAGTTGCATTGCGGAGGCCTGAGGTTATGCGCACATCGCCGACGCTAACGTTTGTCATTCCTGACCAAAGTGAATACCAGAAACCTCTGCAAAACGAAGATAATATCAAGCATGGCACTGGGCTTAGAAAATAATGAAGGTATTTCAATGTGACCCTCCTGCAACCTCTACACTTAGAAAATTAATCTACAACTCTTCTAGGCAGCCGAAAAAAACTAACAAGAAACGACAGAAAGACAACACAGCGACATCGAAGATCTTTGTAGGAGAGCAGTAAGTCAACGGTGATGAAACCGTGTTCATTCTAGTTTTTTAATGCACAAGTCTTCAGTTATGTTTAAAGCTACCCGTGCGGTAAAAAATACTTGTTACGACTTCACCATGAGCCCCTAGTTTCGCTGAGGTGGGTCATGGAGCAAACTGCTGTTACTACCGACGCTTGAGGGTTATGGGTTCTAGTCCGCTGCTTTTCCTATTCGTTTATTTTTTTTTTCATCACAGCGTCTGAATTTTCTGTCAGGTGATGTAATAAAAAGGCAAATTCGCCCCGTTACTTAAACAATCTTTCACTGATGATGCTGACTGCTCTAATCGTCGTTTGTTTTTTAGGACATGTTTTGCTGTCAAGTGCTTTGAAAAACACTTGTTGTTGGGTGAAAGGCTGTTCAAAGCCAAAAGTGACGTGCGCGTATAGAAGTAGACCTAATTGCGTTTAAGCGGTTTCGAAATGCTTGACATGAAGAACTTAAGAATTGAAGAAAATGTACTCGTACTTTCATATATTTTCTTCCCATGAACAGCGGTGTTACGGAACAATCTGAATTCACTTATGGGACAGAGCGATGGAATGGAACCGGCGACTGAAATATTACCTCATGGGGGAACTATCAGTGGTTTCGCGTGTTTAACGGCTATATTGTGTACCGAGATTTTGACGGTGGGCCACGCGTATCCTGCACAACTTTAGGTGCTGGTAATGTAAACTCGTTCTTCTTTGGAGGCAACAGGGGAGCATGAAGTTTTTACTGTTTTGTTGGGCCTTAGAAACAGACGTAGGTGCGATGCTGGTGGGCCGCAAGTGAGGCCGGTGAAATACGTAATTAATAAAATTGCTCCAGTGCTGACGTATGTATTGAACTTACGTATTTCAACGGGGATTTTTCCACCCAAAACGCAATTGGTGCGTGTTGTGGCTGTATATGAGAAGGCCCGTTCCGATATTGTCTGTGTTTTCTAAAGGTCTCGGGAGAATAATCTATAATTGACTATGTCCTTTCTGTAACAAGTTCGTGATAAGGAAATGTCAGTACGGATATTCTCGACCAGAAACAACATGTATAAGAGAAATTTGAGGAAAAACTATTTGTTCTTGAAAATCTTTGTTGATTTTACGCGAGCATTTGATTACATAAATCATAAAGCTTTATTTGACAAATTAAGTCACTGTGGCATCCGTGCGCTTCCCCTGATGCTACAGAAAAGTCATCTTTCAGAAAGACGTTGTTTTGTATTGATAAATAAAACAGTATCCGACAGAAAGAAAATAATCTCAGGTGTACCGCGGTATAGCATTCTCTGGCCTTTGGTCTTTAATTTATACATAAATGACATAGTCTATATATCTTCAGAAGATAAATTTATAATATATGCGGACGACACCAGCATATTTGTTTCGTCTTCATAACATGCTGATCTTTTTCATAAAATTAATGCCGTTTTAGAGGGATTAAGCAAGTGGACAGCTAATAAGGAACAAAGATAAATATAACAAAGCGCTGCGATTTTCCGTACTATAGGTGAGCATGTTTCTGTAATAGGTAACCTTGTTTTTCTCTGCTCAAAGATAGAGCTAGTTAGGTCTATTAGGGTACTTCTTATGGATTTTTCAGTATCAGTGCAGTGGGATGAGCATGTCAATGCGATATTGGAAAAGTTAGGTGCAATACCGGAATACTGAACTGAAACTGCTACTTAATTGCGAAGTATGTAAAATTGTTTATCTATAATGCCCCGTATGCTTCGTTTATAAACTACTGTCAGTTGGCCTGGGGGATTATTACACACTCGAACCTCTCACGGTTATCAGTAATGAAAAAAAATGTTTAGAGAATAGTATTTTAGAATGTACCAGTTCTGCATTCCACTGCGCCGCTCTTTTAAAAAAATTAGAATAATTGGAGCACACGACACATATGAGTAAAATTGTAGCGTGAATATCGCCTAAATTATGACCGTCATAATTATCTCTTCCTGGAGTTGGTACATCTGCACCCAAAGGAAGTACCATATAACACAAGAACAACAGAACTATGGCATGTTCCGTATTGTAGCTCTCGATACGGTCAGCAAATGCTTCACAGCAAACTACCGCGTTTACTAAATGAATATAATAAAAAAAAATCGATATTCGCGAAGCAAACTTATCTGCCTTGTACGCGTTCTTTGTAGCCTGAAATTGACCTTTAGCGCTGTCTTTGGTTTGTATTTAATTATATTGTTAAACGTCACTATTACAATGCGTACGTTGTAATGAAGTGTTGCGCTGGTGCTTGGTGCTGATGTGAAGAGATGTATGCTAACGCATGGCGCTCTGTGTAGTGCGCTAACTATTGATGTGTTTAATTTTAACGCTTCGTCAAAGTGTAGGACAATGTAAAGAAAATGTGTGTGCCTCTGCTGCTGTCTTTGCCAGTATAGGGGCGAAGTATTCCCTCAAGCCATACTTGAATGGCCTTTGCGTTCGCCTCCCATCACATGCATGGCTATAAACCAATAAAGAATCAATCAAGCAATCAATAACTCAGTAAATAAATAAATAAATAAATAAATAAATAAATAAATAAACATTTTGCCATCAGTGCGGAACCGTTTAAATGACATAGTACGTGCAATATTACTTTTCCCGCAAGAATCGCGAACAATGAAGGAGGAATGGCTAAGGACTGCGCTTATACTTTTTTTCTGCTCTCGAGACAGTGTATATGTCCGAACGGTAAGAATGTCAGTACACGATGGCTTAACTCGTGCAACACATCAATGTACAGCACGTTCGGGACCCAAAAACAAGACACGAAAGGTCAGCGCAGGCACCTTTTTTCTTTCTTTTTCACAGAGTGTCTGCGCATGGAGCAACTAGAAAACACGAGCTACACCACTTGCCCTTTAAGTTTCCACGAAGTAGCAAGCGTCAGAAACGAGAAAAACAAATCCCCTACAACAGCACGGTTTTTACCCCGATTTTTTTTATCCACGGCCTGAGCCTAATTCTCGGGCCGTTTGCGGCTTCCTGACACGTGCGACGAACGACCGCTTCTCCAACGAATAGCGGGGAAAACGCATCTGAGAACGCCGAACGTTCTCAGATGCACGCGTTCTCAGAACGCGTGCAACCACGGAAAAGCCCACTTCCCGTTCCAGAAACAACAGCGCGTTCGAGTCGGTCCTCGCGCGTACAAGTGAAGCGGGAGCACTGGGAGAGGGGAAGAGGCGGGGGTAGGAGCGCCGCAGCCGCACCGGACCGGCTGGTTTAGTAGACGCGTGCCCTCGCCTGCCCTGCCGAATGCGTCGTTTTGTATGACGTTTCACGCTGCAACATTCGTTTGTCTCTCTCTCTCTCTCTCTTTCTTTCTTTCTTTGCTTCCCATGTCTTTCTGTTTTTTTCCCTTTTACTTTCCTACGAGTGTAGCGTCCGGTTTGCTTCTTGGGCGGGCCGCGTCCACAGCGCGGCGATTTTGAAAGCCCCGATACCTCCAGGATCCGCTCTCACGAGCCCCTCTTCCTTGATCTGTCTACAATGCGTCGTACTCGGCGCTTGCCTGCTATAAGCCTGCGTGGAGAGTAAAAACGGGAATGACTGAAATGGAAATGTCCCAACACTCTCCGCACATGATGTGGGTGGCAACAAGACTTCGCGCTCATAGCGAGTCTCTGTCCTCATCTCCGCTAACGTGCCGTCGGCTGACTCGGCGGAAACAGAACGCGCTTGCATGTTTAGACAGTTGCGGACGGCATCCTTTGGGCAGGTCAGTGCCCCGCCAAGACCCGGCCGTGGGCCCGAACAATACGTTAGACGCATTTCACTGGGACTTTTTCTTTCTGCATTCGCGCACGGAACCTCAGTTGGTTTTGGACTACGAGTGTCGCCGAAGAGCAGATCCGTGAGTACAAGCCCGTTCGTTTTCCTAGTAAGAGGGGAATTACTTATTCTGGGTTAAAACCACACTCTGCTTTAGTGAACGTCAAAGAGGTGGCGAGGGGTTATTGAAGCATTAGGAGTGGTCGTTTTGTAACTGTAGCATATTGCAGACGAATAGTTCCAATGATTCTCGTGCCGTATTCCTCATAAGCCTCCCGTAGTACTTCATTTGCAGCTATAGATTAGCGAGGTTACTTAAGGTGCAGGCCTCGCGCATGCCAATTAAATTATATTACCTGTGTGCCTTCCTTTTCATTCGTGGCTTTTTGTTTGTCGAAAGTTTTCCTCCGAAACCTTAACATTGTCGAACATGGGGGTAGGTTGATTTCGGGAGACATAACGGAGAACAGGTTACATGAAAGTTTCGAAGGCATAGCGCCGAATTCGGATCTTTTGAATTTATACGACGATAGAAATGATGCAGCGCGCTTGAACTACACGACCTGAAATAACGCATTCTTGTTTGTGTCTGTTGTTTTTACTTTTTCATTTCCTTCTTTCCATTTTTTCCTTCTCCACTGTTTGCCATGTCTTTTCGCGAGATCCTAATTTTCTAATGGGTTTATATACGAGGCTATGAACGCTCGGATTGTGTATAGGTATTGACATTTTGTTTCTGCCAGCTTCCTTCTTTGCGCGTGAGACTGTTCTAATTACATTCTTTTGGCATCATTAGTGTCAGCGCTCGGCTAGAACCTCATTTCAATCGCTTACCGCGTCACACTTGTACGCGCCCGTGCATTACAACTACACAACCGCTATGGACCTCACCTTGTACAATAAAGATAATAATCACCGCAGTTTTGCTCAAAAGACGAAGTACTCACAGCGATGGCAAAGTATAAAACACTGCTAAACCGCTCTGAATAAATAATATGCAAATAGACACATCCTGCGTGGAATTTCATTTTATTGTTGGCTGCATGCTCACAGCTGTTCACTTCCTGCTCGCATCGCAGGAGTATTGTGCCATACGGCTTCGTACCGACGCGCAATGTTGTTAATGTGCGCGCTCGCGCTCTTCACCGCGTTTTGTGGGACACTGAATACGTGCCAGCCGAGGCAAGAAGTCAAGGCCCGGAGACCCCCACCTCGCGATCGACGATTACGTTGTCTCTGGCATCGGCGCTGTTTCGATTACACTGTCTTCGGGGCAGGCAAACTTTATCGCACTAGAAATCGACCGAGCAGACGCGCCAAACTCCGCTGAGGCATGAAGCGGAAATTTTCGCTTAAATAATAGAATTTTGCACTTGGAGGCGTGCATTTGTCGCAGCGATGATATTTGCATACCGGTGGTGGTTTCTTTGCGAGATTCTGCACGGGATAGAGCCCGTCACTCACACATGTGTAGAAGAAGTACACATCGTTACATCAGCTGATTCATCAGCCTCGCCACCGTTGCGCCGCCTACTTGGTGAAAACCACACGAACTCACGTCGCACCCCTAAACTTCACCACGTCTCTCAGCCTAGGAACGCGTTTTACGTGAGAAACGCAGCTACGAACGAACGTACCCCTGCATATGGCCACATCGGCAGTACAGAATCCCTGCGTAGTCCCAGCTTCATATGTTTGTGTACTATGTAGCTGTACTATGTGTACTATGTAGCTGTTTGTTTACTATGTAGCCTTTGCGGGTTGCGTGACAGTGCCCACAGAAATAGTTCGTGTGTACGTGCGTGTGTGTGCTTAGGTTTTTTTTCCCTTTTTTTTTTATCCTTCTTTCTTTCTCACCTATTGCATCCCCTTTCCCCTCCCTCAGTACAGGGTAGCCAACCGGAGATAATCTCTGGTTAACCTCCCTGTCTTTCCTTTGCCTTTCTCTCTCTCTCTCTCTCTCTCTAGCTGTATCAGAGCCGATTGCATGCTTTCTGTTTGAAGAGCGCACTCAGAAAATATTTCATGTTCAGCGTTTCGCGTGGTTTTAAATTTTGGAAGAGAGGCGCAGAACGTGTCGTTATACTCACGTTAGTGCTGGTGTCACCGTGCTTGCGAGCTGATGTCGCGGCGGAACCAGCTTTAACATAATCAAAGCTATCTGCATAGCGGATAAAGTGTCTTCAACGCTGTAGTAGCGAGTGCGGGAAGAGCTTGGACAGGTGTCCTAACTCACACACACACACACACACACACACACACACACACACGCACACGCACACGCACACACACACGCACACGCACACACACACACACACACACACACACAACACGCACACGTACGCACATGCACGCAACACGCACACGTACGCACATGCACGCACACGCACACGTACGCACATGCACGCAACACGCACACGTACGCACATGCACGCAACACACGAACACATACACACGCACGCACATGCACGCACGCACACGCACACAGACACACGCACGCACACATAGACGATGCATCCCCTGCGTCGCACCCAAAGCTATAGGAAATATAACGAGCCCCATCCCTTACGTCCTACAACATACTTGAGCTGATTTCGCAAAGTTGTACAGGTAGGTATTTTTGACGTCATTAGACGAAACCTATTAAATCCCTGTTCACATCATAGTAAACATTAAATGTAATCGCATAAGCACTGAAAATCTCCTTAGTAGGCAGTATGCCATGAATTGTACATATATATATATATATATATTGTCACGTGGTAGTGACAGTGAAGAAAGCAGCCGAACTGGGAAAGATGAGACTAGCGTTTTATTGGGTGAACTTGTGCCCTCAAAAACAGGCTACACTCAAACAACGGCGACAGGGGCGAACACAGTCGGTGATCGTCGAAAATCTTATCAGCGGGTCAAGCGCGTCGGCTTTTATAGATCAGTCGTCGAATGTTCAAGAGTAATCGCTGGGACCCGCATGCCTTCCACAAAGTTCTACGCCATTCGCGTCGCGCATACATGCAATCAGATTACACAAGGTTCGGCGACAACAGACAGCGGATGGAACCATCGTAACATTCTAGAAACTTCCGATACATGGAGACGCGTCCTGCGCTGAGCGATAACATTTCGTGGACGGTAAAAGGGCTCACCCGTAAAAGATAAACGAGTTCACGTGTAAATATATATATATATATGTACAATTCCTGTGGTTCTGCCGATTTAGAGGATCATAAATTGAATTAGTACGCTAGACTCAAACTTTTCCTCGACGTGCAAACAGTGACCTCGTGCGCAGCTTTTGTTGACCGTCATGTTGCTTGCAAAATGCAGCAAAATGGCTGGTTTTTTTTTTTCACCCTTAAACACATGTGGCCGTTTGTGGCCTTCTAGAATGTTGAAGTGCTTCCATGCGTCAGAGTTTCTACTCAGCTCGTAAATCAAGAAAAACACGCATCAGAACTTCACATTATCGTGATCTGATTCTTTACCGCTTATACGAGAATACACGCCAAGCTATCCGTGATGCCTATACTCCGTTTCATACATCAGGCGCAACGCCGTGGAGGCTAGAGATACTTTTTTCAGTGGCCGTGTTCGCACTTAGAAATAGTTCGGCGTTTCTTGACCCGGCTTTCGCAAACGTTTTCTTTACGTAGGCGGTTTCACTCGAGCGATAACAGAAGCGGAGAGTGACCCCAATAAACTTCCGGTCACGGGCCTTATCAATCTGCTGCGCCGGAACACAAAGCGTGTTTTTAAGTTCTTTCACTGTGGGGAAAGCCTATTTTTAAGTTTTGAGATAAAAGACATGCGCATTGCGCCTCAAGATTAATGCATAAAATGTTTTTTACAGCTTACGGCAACCTTGACCTGTAATATGTCGTTATGTATAGAGGAAAAGTGTTGAAAGTCTGCGGCCTTAGATTTTAACGCACTTCTGCTACTCAACATAGCCGCCAATGCTTATGTTACTCGCTAGATTTAATGGGCTACGTCAGTGAGTAAAAACCGGAAGCCGTCCAGGGCCTATCTTTGTGAACAGTGAAAGGGTCTATAAGCCTAGTTCTGAATGAAAGAAAAAAAGAAACGTATTTACCCTTAGAAACAAAGGCCTTGCCTTAAATGAATTCGCTTTTCGTTATTTTTTACTGCAGTGCCCGTCGCGGCAGCCTCACGTGCATGCTCGCGCGTGCGGACGCCGCTGCTGCGCAGCGAAACATAGACGGAAGCACCCGGAGTTATACATTTTGGTGACCGGACTCCTTGCGTAGCTTCCGCAGCTTTGCACTGATGTATAAAACGGAGCATATAGTGCGGCACGCTTTATCACTCAAAAGGTTCATTTTCTCTAAGAATCAGGAGTAGAACGTCGCTACCAACAGACCAAATAGTGGCTCTGCAGATGCAGACACATATTTCGAGCAACTAAAACGATGAAAAAAAGAAAGCTTACAACAGCTTTTTTTTTTTTCAAGACTAAGCAGTACATTGGCTTTTGAAGCCATTTAATTACTGTACCTATGAGTGCCCGAAACAAATGTTTCTTTCCTATTTAATTGTGAGAAACACATCCAGAATAAGCATATTCGTGAAATCATTTGCGCAAATTTTTTTCAGCGATAGGAGGGCAACCAAAATAAGAAAACAGGAAGTAGGCCTCACCCCAAGCCTATTAAGGGTTCGTTGGGAATTTTCTTGCAACGGGCACTACAGAACAATGGGAAGGCATTCTTCGCGACGGCCTTTCCGAGGTCCGCCGGGCGCTGATCCGACGGGCACGAGTCATCAGCGAAGACGTCACATGAGCCCCGGACGAGCTCAATTTCCCTTTACCTGTAAATAAAAAATATTTTCATCATCATCATCTACAGACAACTGTCGTCGGCCGTGAACCATAGGCGAACACTTAATTTTCTTTACCCCACGTGCATGGCAATACTGCAGCCGCAGATCTTGAGTGGGCCCGTCCCCTCTTACCGTGCTTTGAGAAGTGAGCGAGTCGCGTTCAAAACCTAATTTTCGCCGTTCTGTATCCCTGCTATAAATGAACAAGTGGCGGTTTCTGACTTTCATCCAGTGTTCGCTGAATATATGTAGCTAGACACTTCGTACTCAATACCGAAACTCAACAAGAGAGAGAGAGAGAACTTTATTGAGAACCAGCAGTTTAGTTGGCTGGGCCTTCGCCGCTTCGTAGGCCTGCTGAGTCGCCCAGACTTGGTCGTCGAGATGGGAGCTGCGCAAAGCGGCGTGCCACCTCCACGAGAGGGTCGCAGGATTAAGGTCTGGGTATTGTTGTTTGCACTCCCATAGCATGTGGGGGAGTGTTGCTGATTGACTTTTACAGATCTTGCACGTCTGGCTCGGGTAGATGACGGGGTGTATGATGTGATAGCCTGTGAGGGAGGGGTGTGTATTGGTTTGTAACAGGCGAAGGGTGGTTGCCTGTGCTCTGTTTAAGTTGCGGTGAGGGGTGGGGAAGGTTCTTCTTGCGAGGTAAAATGACTTCACAAGGTCGTTGTACCTTGTAAGGCAGTCGCGTCCTGCGGGCGCACCTGCACCGCCTCCGGCAAGGTTGACTAGTCCTCGTGCTACGGAGTGTGTAGCCTCATTGAGGTTGGTGAGGTGCGCGTGGACAACCCCGGCGTGTGCTGGGATCCAAACGAGGGTTATTTGATTTTCAGACGAATGTGGAGCTTGTTATAAGATACGGAGTGATTGTTGAGAAATACAAGAAAAAAATATTCTGGAATGTTGCCTGTACGTTGCCTGTGTTGACTGTACGCAACAGTCATCAGTAAAGGGTTACAACTACCGTATGACATCTTCGAATCAATGGATGAGGGTAAAGACAGAAAGAGGCCGCGAGACGGCTCACTGGCTATGGAGCTCTGTTGCCAAGTACGAGGTTGGTGTTTCGACTCCTAGCCACGATACTTGCATTCCTATATAGGAACGGTACGGGGAAATGCTGTCGTAGCCTGCTTTGATTGCGTAGTTTCGCGACGCTACGCCCCTTATAACTTTTTTTTCGACACGACACCTCACTGCCTGTGCATCCCTTATACAGTTGCGTCGATTGCATTGCCCATTTTCACGAACGGTTTCTGTTATAGGGTGGGTGAATACTCGAAGTTTAACATACGAATCGAACATAACTAAGTGTTGGCGTTTGTATTCGAAAAGGAACTATACAGTCGAATGCCTCTACAACAAAATGACTTGTACAATGAAGGTTTTCTCACTACCGTCCAAAGTAATATCCTTTATGTGTATTGCGAACGCCCCTACAGCAAATTGGCCTGTCTGCACGAAGGGATATCGGAGTCCCCGATAGTTGATTTGTTGGTGGTAAAAAAAAAAAGAGAAAAAAAAACACGTAGCGACAGCACCGCTTCGGTGTGCAGCCACCACACAGCCGCGGTGCGCTTAAGAAGCGCCGCTGGACGCTTTAACAAATACCGTCTGGGAAGGTATACACGCCTTAGGAGCCATGCATAGTAGCTTCCTCCCCCTCCCCCCCCCCCCCTCAACTCTGAACCGATGCGTTTATCTCGTCGGAACTGAGCACTGACGACATGTTTGGGACCGTCAAGGAACGTATGAAAGCAAATATCGACGACGGGTAGCAGTGACGAAGACACTGTGCATTTACCAAGAAATAAAACATTAAATTTGATTTGATTTGAATATTGGCGAGGCAGGCGATAGTATCACTCGACAATCTTGAGCTGTAACATGCTTCAACTACCAATTCCGCTGATGAGCATTCCTCAAACCTCGATGACACTGCGTCTGCTGCAGTCGCGCATTTCCTCGCAGGAAGTGTGCGGGAAAATATTGGAGACTTAATTAATTCGCACAATATGTATTTAGTTCATAGTAAATGAATATTTTGACTTAGGTAAATTGCTTCGCCTGCCCTATTGCGAACGGTGCGGCACCCGATATTTACAAGGGAGTGACCTGCGTAATGAAAGATTTCGGAGGTGCGAAGCGCTTCGTTTAAGGCGTTTGGCTTTATTAGGTATTTTCGAATATTCGAAACTAAGAAAATATCTCGCAACAACCGACAATTGCCATCTTGTTGCTTTCTGCGTTTGCTAAAAAACGCGTAGCAAATTGCAAGAAGTAAAACTACGAAAGGAATTTCGAACCAGTGCAGTAACAAAATTGATAACGCAAATTTTGCTTTCGGTTTCGCCTTGGGAGCCTACATGACAACTTGTGTTTTTTGTTTGGAGCCTGCCAATAGTGCCTTTGACAGACTAGCTAAATAGCACATTTGTATTTTACGCTATGACCAGTGGTATTTTTTTTTTGTGGGTGTGCAACGGGCCTTCTCCGTGTGTCTAAGCCACCCAAGTCCTTCAGCAGCTCTTCTTTTTTTTTGTCTACAACTTCTGATCTTTTATCCGCAACCATTTATTTAGCGTTTTACGCCAGCCATTCATTGCGTTTGTAAACAGGCACTAAATATGTTTAGAGGCTATTGGCGCAATTATTAAATCAAAATTAGGGAACTTGTCTATAAAACTGATAATTCGATTCTGATAGATAACGATAATTCCTTGCACTAGTCACTTCAGGTGTATACTACCTAGTAACAGTGAAATAAATATTTTCACTGTAAATAGCTACGTGCGTCTTCGGTTGACTATTCAATACTATATTTGTATTTGAAGAATTTGGTATTCGCCCACCTGTACTTTCCGCTTGGTCACTAAAGGACTCACACATCAGCTTATACAGCTCTCTCTTTGAGCGCGCGTGCGCGTGTTTGTGTGTGTGTTTGTATTCCATTCTTCGGGTCAGCGTAGAAAACCACATCAACAAAAAAAGGGCAGAACACAAGACGAGCACTGTTTCTTGGCCTGAAATGCTTTGACTCTCAATCCGTATTGCGTATGAAGTACAATTATTTCGATTTATTTTTGTTCCATGCTAAGCCAACAGATGTGCCATAAAAATGATTATCTTTTTTTTTTTTTGTAATTCCGTCATTGCTACCGCCGAGCAACTTTTTGTGTAACGCCGTGTAAGCCATTTGTCACATAATCTACATAGCGCAACCTCACCCGGCATGTAGGCCAGTGTAGTGGTAAAGACAAGGTCCGGTTGGTTAACTCCGAATACGCATGTTGCCGAGCCCGTCCTGTGACGCACTTCTAGATTTGTCTTGTGCGGGGGTTCCCGCAAGGTAGTGGTTTTAGCAGGCCACGCCCTTGGTGCGTAGCCTGTTAGTGGTGGCTGCCATTGTCTCGCGATGTTTCCACAAAAGTATACACATGCAGTTGTGTGAGCTGCGGCACATTGAAGGTGTTTTAAAATTGAGTGTTTTTATTATGAAACAATTTTTGTGTGGTTGTCCACGCTCCAAATTTTTGTAGACAGTCTATATAGTCTGTGAACATTCTATTGACACATCTGTAGATTACTCAATAAACAGTCTATAGACTTATAGGCTGACATCTTTGATGAATTTTGGAAACAGTCGCACGCGAATGCGCTAGGTCTCGTTGGCGACACATGATATTCGAAAAAAGCAATTTTGAAATGTGGACCTCTTAAGCCATAGCAGCCGAGAACGAAGAAGGCAATGCTATATTTTTCAAGAGAAACAGACCTTCACCAACAAGTGAGACCCAATTGGTGTTTGTAATGCCAAACTTTCTACACTGCTGTTATAGTGTGCAGTAATTGCGAGCGGCTGTGATCGTGTCTCTAATGTTTCTCATTCTCTCTGCTTATATTTATGCACCCCCCTTTCCCCGATCCCCACGCGTAGGGATAGCAAACCGTAATTTCTTTTCTGATTATCGTCTCTATCTCTCTACTTTGCACATTTCTTCCCTTCTATTTGGGCCGGTCTTACCGTATCTTCTTTTATTGAACTATCCAATTATTCTAAAAATTATACGCTGGCCCTGCCCTTGCATCCTGCCATACCGATACTGAATATCAGTTTTTTGCGAATTCACCTGAGTTGATGAGAACAGTTTCAAAAGATGTTTTTCGACAGCAGTTGGTCTTATCAGAAAAAAATGTTGTTATAAAAACAGATCGTCACCTGACAAGCTTACTTAACAACAGCGCACTGCCCATCATCATGTAGGCTGCGATCGTTATCCGGAACTCGCAGTTCGCGATCAGCCGAGGCAAACACCAAAACCGACAGCTTGCCGCTTCCATGCGATTGTCGAGGACCGGGGCCGCATTCTCGGAGGATCACTTTCTGCGATAATATCGCGTCCGCGTGACGTAGTGCTCAACCATCCAATTAGCTCACCCGGACTTCTTCATCTAGCCAATGAGCGACCGTACGAGAATAAGCCCCCAGGCAGAGCCGAGTGAGATTATTCGAATCACATTTGGGGTTACTGGTGCTGCGGCATAGGGGCGCGTATTCACGCGGTGCTCTTTCCATTTCCCAAGCTACCAGTAAAGCTTGGAAAAAAATATTGACGCAGGACATAGCGAGCCGAAAATGATGCTTGATGTGGTATTACGTGCCAAAGCCGCGATTTTATCATCCGGCGCGCAGTAGTTGCAACGAACGCCGGTCACCGGAGTTGCAACGGACGCCGCATTAACTTTGACCACCGGAGTATCTTTAACGTGCCCACAATGCACGCGACACGGGCGTTTTCGCAAAACACCATATGTCCGCTAAACCAGCGCGGCAGGTCGAGCCGAAAATGACTGAATGCGATCTTTAAGGAAACGATAACAGATTTGCAATCGGAAGTCACGCCCCTAATTGAAAAATTAAGAAGTTTATGAATTGTTTTTCTTGAAATAGCCGGCTAATTCATGCGGAGAAATTATCTGGGGAGTGAAAGTGGGCTGGCAGCGACTACCGTAGTTCTCATAATTGTGTACTGCACCACTTCTTACTTGTGTCTGCCAGCTTGGCTAGCGTTAGCTGGGACACCCTGTATTATAGATCCGGAGCATCTCGTATAAGTCGATTTCGTTGCCAAGCAGGCGCGCTCTTTCCACCACTCTGTTTCTCTGTACCTGTGTACCCGAATGGCTCTCCTGCCGTTGCTTGGGCACCGAAGAGAGCCAGCGTACGAAGCGGCGCAGCGGGCGAGCAATCGTTTTTTGTCCCTCCACGCCCTGTCATAGAAGACGAATTTTGCGCAACGGCGCAGAACCAAACAAGCTTGCTACACCCCCATTCCCATTTACGCGCACGTCTCCAGCTTACGGCGAGTTTGGTCCGTAAGCTGACAGGACGTCTTAGAGGGGCAGTCAGGGAAGAGTGCAGACAGTTTGAAGGCTCCTACAGCAAAAACTCGTGGGCGTCTTGCACATATGCGGGCGGAACATGTTACTTCTTGTGACAGTACAATTGCTCAATAGTGTGAAATAACGCTGGCACCGTACCAAACAGAGCAGGCAAGACGGAGCGTGGATAATGTTTGGTTACCAAGCAGGGTCCGTCAGAAATGAATTGACGTGGTGTATCGGCGGCCGTTCCACGTGTTCTCATTCGACAAAGGCGCTGCGCATTGCGGAGATTGCTCCACGTGATGATTCGAGATTCAATGATACGGCCGACTGGCGGCACTCGCAGGTCGTAGTAGATAGGCTCTGAGAGCGTTGAAATAATTATTCGCGTGTTTCACCGCGTTAACGGTCATCTGCAGTGCATGGCCCGTGATTAGAAGCACCTGTCTTCCGTGGTCGCCATGACAGTCGCGGACCAGACGACCGCCTGTGCCGACAAGAAGAAGGGGCCCGCAGCCGCCTCTCCGAGCAACGGAAAGAAGGGAATACCTCGCTATGGTCCGGACAGCGTGCACAGTTGGATGACGGCAGGTAGGACGAAAGAGCTGTTGTCGCTAGTCATTAAAGTACTTGCTTTTTCGACTGGCGTAAGTGTAATAATATAGATGAGCCACTTGTTGTAATAAATGAGCATAAACAATTTTAAGTGCTTATTGAGCGCTCTACTTAGGCTTACTGTTTGCTTTGTTGGTTATTCCTAATTTTTGCTCTTTACCGGTATTCGCCAGGTAAAACCATTATAACTCCCGCGTTCCTAAAATGTGCAATGAGTTCCTACATTTATACATTATTATTTCGTTGCGACGAACACACATTCCTTTCTCATGGGAAGAAATAATAGGATATCATTTCGTCTAGCGCAAAGCTGCGAACTTGCACTCTAGCTGTATTTCTTTTCCTTCTATTTCGTGACATTTAATGGTATACAATTATGCCGTAAACTCGCTCTTGTTCTCATAATAAGAGATACTATGATGACACTGGCAACATCTGCCAGGTTGTTGCAAAGCCACTTGGCTCATTAACAAAAAATGTTACGATCTCTCAATCAGTGAGGAAAGCGGCAAATCCCGCGAGGACAGCATGTCTTTTCCTTTCGTGCGTAAGGTTGGGGGCTGCGATCTGGGCGTAAATACTACGTAGATAACATGCAACCACTCTTGACGCTAGCCAAACTGTAGTGTAAAAATGCCTGCATTTCACAAGCAATCATGACACGATTACACCTTCTCTTACAATGTCCGCACTCTGTACAGCAAGAATTGAATCAAATAAGGTGCACTTAATCGGTGTCCTGTAAAGGTTCCCACGACCGAGCAATTTCCAATAAAGCGCTAAATGACCTGCCACATCTTCGCGTGGGACCAAATGCCGTAAAGTTAATACTACCAACTACAGAGGAGAAGCTCCCCGTAGTGCCCGTGCATTGAAATCGGTAACTGAACGGGCGCCTCCATGTTGCTTCCTTGTGCAAGCGCGCAAGCGCAGACGACGAGATGCGACTTTGACGAGGTGCGCAGCCGACGCGATCCCGAGCCTTCCTTAATATAGTGGCGCTGTTTAGTTCAGGCGCTTGCAAATGCAACGTGTCAAGTACGGTAAATTTTACTTCGAAATTTACAAATAGTAATCGGATCGTCCACAAAAACATACGGAATGAATTTTACACATTGTCCACACGTACGTTTTACGTGTGAGCACTTCCTTATGCATGATGTTTTGATTACTTTAGGTTTCACAATAATGACATATAGCAACATTGTGGCGTCTTTGTGGTTTCCAGTTTTCTTGCAAATCTCTTTCTCTAGAATCAGCATAGCAACTGTATGCTGAATACTAGTGCTACGGAAAAGAAAATACGTGTGGGTATATCTATAATCTATCGTTTTGGTGTAGCGCGAGAGACGTGAGCCCAGAATAAGCACTATTTTCAAGATTGAATTATTTTTCCGAAATATCGTACAGACTCGTGTAAGGGCCGCATCCCCAAGTTGGAAGCCCAAAATTTGGGGAACATACATTTACAGCGCAGAAGCAATCGCGTCTGGTGCCCCGTTACCGCGCGCGCGCATCGGCCAATGTTCGCGCCCTGCGTAGTTCGTGCCACCATTAGATCGCGAGAGCCATTTGGTAGAGGCATATATTATCTAGAACCATGTAGTAGCGGTTCTTAGACAGGACGGAACCATTTAGTTCGGTCCCGTCTAAGGGTCGCACCTCGTCAAAATTGTGAAAAAAAAGTGCGGCCCTTACACGAGTCTACACGTTATTAGACAAGAAATATTTTGGCTGCTTCAGTGCAATCAGCATTGTTTCTGAAGTTTACCAACTTTGCAGTGCTTCTGTTTGTATCTAACCTCTTTCGCGTACCCAGAGACCCAAGTCGTCTACTAGCATGGACCACTAAGGAGGTCTATGGCCTATGTGCTGGCTGCTGTCTTGCCAAGCAAACAACATGGGCCAACACTGGATATGTGTCTAAGTGGATAACTTGCTGCTACCTGCTGCGTGACTTGGTAGACAACTTGGGTCACTAAGTACGTGCCCGAACAGGAAAGTACGGCACAGCGTATGTGATATCAGTATGCGCCCATTCTTGGCAAATTCTCCCGAATGGATGTGCTCTGAGAAAAATCATGTATCATGAAACCGCTACAATATCATTGCCTTATGGATGATACTTGCCGATATTTCGGTGGAGCCCAAAATACAAGAGTCGTGAACAAGCGACAACACTGACTTCAAAGCACTTTGTGAAAAGTATTAGATAAATGAATATTTGGTTGTTTTTAGGAGGATAAGGAAGACATGGTAAAATAGAGTCATTTTCGGTGTGATACGTAAGGAGCACTTGAATACAAAGACCGCCTTTCTGCAAATAATAGCCCGTACCATCCCATGTTTTCTAGGAGCATGTGCTTTTGCAACATTTTTCGGTGTCGGTGGAAGAAGGTCAAGCGGCTTCTTGTACGTGGCTATATTGGATACGTTCAACGCCACCAGGTCACAAGCTGCATGGCCCATCATATTACTTGGCGGTGTCCTACTACTCACAGGTAAAGCTCGCGAACGTTATTATCAATATTGGTAACAGTAGGATATCTATACGGAGGAGCTCAGGCAGAGCGTAATAATCTAGTATTTCTATCAATTATATGTTTGCCTCTTTCTAAAGCTTACTAAAGCTACTGGCATAATGAAGTAATATATCTGAAAATAACTGAGCCCCTTTTGAATTCTGCGCGCGCATGTTTTCATCTTCTTGTACGAGAAATTAAAAAAAATATTAGGTCAAAATGTATTTCGTCCTCGGAGTACGTCAATTTGTATGCAGACAGTGGCACAAACCAAACATGTGCATTGATGAACTCGCTATATGAACCAAAAATGTTCAATTTATGCATACCTAAAAGTAAAAAAGAAACAAAGCACCAGATTATTGAAGACGTCGTCCTTTCAAAAACTCTCTGCGATTGCGTATTTTCATTTGAGTAACACCATTTGCGACAAGAAACCTCGTACATTATGCAAACTATGGGTGCTCTTTCAGCACATACAGCTGCCAAAGTTTATTCGTTAAAGTTTCTGTAAGTAGCGTGCATGCCTACCTGCAGAATGTCAAGCATATTTGACCATGATTGAGCTAAAGCCAACCTTCCGTAAATGAAGCAGTAGCGTACGTCGTAGCATACTAACGAACATATTCCCGTGATGTGTGAACTCTGTGCCTAATAAGCTATACTTAAAGCTGTTGTCACTTTTCAGGACTCGTTGCTGGGCCATTAGCGCACCGGTACACAGCAAGGCCGGTGGCCATAGTCGGCGGTACTATTGGAGCCCTCGGCCTCATCGTATCCTATTTCGCAACCAACATTGAATACCTCGTTTTCAGCTTGGGCATTGTCCATTGTAAGTACGCCTTCTCCTTGCATTTAGGCTAATCTAACGGACACTATCGACGTAGGTTTATTACAGCCAATTTCGTAAGAGCTCAATATTTTGTGAAATTCATTTGGCAGAGGAAATACAGTTTCAGTTAAAACTCTTCTTTCTGTGTCATTTGTTTCGAATAATAGATGAAGAAAAATGCGCCATTTATTTCAGCAAATGAACACAAAGAAAGAACCCTGGTTATACCAGCTTAGCAGGTACACTAGGGCGACACACGTCAGGAACTGACAAACAACTTTTACGGCTTCCATGAGCAGATAACTGAGGTCTCTGCGCAGCCTAATTGCACGTCGTACAGGTGCTCTCATGCTTCCATTTAATTATATTGTCAACGTTGTGAAGATACCAGAGCAATTTAATCTGAGGTTACCCATATTTACAGTAGGCGCATCTCTGTAAACAACATTGTTCATCGCGTAATTTACACGTGAATACATAATTTTATCAGGCACTTTACGCACGTAATAACACCCTTGAGGTGTGACCTCGCGAATAAATGGTCACTTGTGTAGCACGCTCAATGGAATCAAAATGTGCAACTACCAAAACACTCACAAAAACAAAAGTGACGACAGTGTCGAGAACCGGCTTGCAGCGCGTCAGATACAAAAATAATGGACAACATGATTATTCTAATTCTTCTATGCCTTTTCGGTGTAGCGTGTTCGCGCTATCTGGGTTTGCAAGCGACGCAACGCGCAGGGCGAACATCGCGGCTGGGCTTCAGGCTACCTTTCCTTTTATCGTGCGGTGTCGGCTGCGTTTCTTGTTCGGTTGTTGTTGTGCAGCACACTTATCGAGCACATTCCGGAAGATTAGAATCTGCACAACAGGCACAAGGTGAAACGCCAATGAAAAGAAACAGGCGCACTCAGTGTGCGTGAAACTAGTCACCTCTAATTATCTGATTAGCATTCATGTTTCGGCCTGCTAAGTGCAGGTAACGCGTCAAGGACACGAACGCTCAAATAAATGCAGTGAGACCCTTGAATTCTTTTCTCTTTTTCTACATAGACAGGGTTGTGTTCCTGGATGCCGGTGTGGCCCACACAGTGCGCCACTGGAGAACCCCGAAATGGGACCCTAGATTAAAATGAAGTGTGTTTTCAACTGTCAAGACGTTAAAGTTAAAGCCACACAGGAGCTATCGCTTGTCGTATAAAAGGAATTAATGTCGTATAAACGGAATGTCGTGTATTACGGAAACAATAGCATGTTTATCTTGAGCAAAAGCGACGCGGAGGGCGGCACTTCGCCAAAGCCACCGTGTTTTGCACAACAGGTATCCTTTCTTACACTGCGAAACACGCTCAGGTAAATTTGAGCTATGCATAAAATACCGCTTTGCATACCTTCCGGCTTTGTGATCACATAACAAAAAAAAAGACACCGAATGACACAGAGGTTAAGCGACCAATAGGAGCTGTGCTTATCGGCAATTTCCTCAAAGTAGGCACATTCGCTGTGCTGTGTGAGATGCCGATATTTCGCGATGCCGTTCGTGACCACTCAGTCTGTATGCCGTTTACTGAGCTGAATAAGCTTGTGTGGGCGATTAAAGCAAAATAAAAACCTTCGGCATGGCAGATTTTGCGTGCAAGGAGGACAGACAAGTTAATTTCACAGATGGCGGTTTGCCAGACTTCTTTATCGCAGCGAATCTTGACAGAGAGGTAACACCGAAGGGGGTATGTGTCTTATATATTAAAATGGGCAAAGTTGTAAATACGGTCTAGCCATTCTGTTGCCACAGGGGATAAACGCTTGATATCATCACGAGAAAAGTACGAAGGTCGGTAACAGCGTCATATTCACTACGAAGATACGCATCCATACATTTACCCCTGCTGCAGCATACCCAAAATCAAGCAATTCGCATCATTACATGTAGCAGCTACACATCGGAAGCATCTCTCTTGCTCAGCTCTAAAGGTATTCTGTAGTTACAGAAACTAAATAAATACTAACTTCGAATACTTGTTTATAAATCTGTTAACGGAAAGCTCCCATGCCCTATAATTACTAACAGCTGGTATGCACATTCCACGTCTACCCGTTTCACTTCTACCAACAGCTGTTTACTACCAAAGCCTAGAAATAATTATGGTAAATTTACTACTAAAATTTCTGCCACACTACTTTGGAAGTCATTACCATGTCATATTAAGATACTCTCTCATCTTGCACATTCAGATCAAACCTTCGTAAATGTTTGCACTCAATATAATAATTTGATCGTTATCATTATATTAATAATTGCTTGTGTCATTAAATATTTTACGGCGTTAGCTAGTGACTAACTTAATATGGTGTCTTGTGCGTTTGCATATAGCTGCTTTCTATTTACATATCCTATTCACTTGTAATGGCAGGTCGCCTGCACAGTCTATTGACTATGGGACCTCCCTCTGTATCTATGTGTAATCCCCATTTGTAACCTTATTATTATGCACGATAAAGAAATTTCATGGTAACGGTAATTGGCTTGGAACACAGAAGGAGCAAGAACAACGGTTCAGTAAGTGAGGAACGACGAATTTGAATCAAGACATTGTTATGCAGTGATTTGCCTCATGCAGCTGCCGCTCTTGCCACAATGTGTTTATTTTCCACAGTCCAATTGCAAGTTCGCTATTCGTAACTGAGCAATCCAGACCCGTTTCGACGAGCGCAGTAAACGAGCAATGGTTCACGAAAGCCACTGGCATAAATAGCATGATCTCTGTCAAACGATGGTAGAAAAGAGGAGTGGTTGTCATTCGCTTGTCGTGCCAAAGGAGGTTCCTTCCCACTCAATGAAAGAAAGAGTAATTGTGAAAGTCATCGTTTCTTAGTTTAGCTTTTGTTGGCTCGAGGACGTGTTACTCACGAGAGCGCAAAATGAGGCATGTTGGCTGCTGCAGAGTGCGGAAGCAATCGGAGCCGGTACTGCTGAACCGAGAGGTTAAAAAAAAAAGCGTTTGGCTACGAGGTACACTCCGATTTGACGTGGCCGCTAAATAAGGCGTCGACCATGCACATCGCAATAAAAACATTGGAACCTGAGTCTGTGGTGTTCAACCTCTTGTTACATGTGACCCGTTTCACCCCAAGCACAGTCGAGCGGGTGGCTGTCGGCCGTGTACCAGACATTTGCTCTGGTCTCTTTTGTTGGGTTCTCCCGGGTGGCTCGGAGTTGTACATTAGGCACAGCAAATTCTCAAACCATTCGTCTTTTCCTTTTCAGCCATCGGGAGTGGCATGCTGTTCGTCGTTATTCCGACTGTCATCAACGAACACTTCGTTCGGTACAAGGGCCTTGCCATGGGCATCAATTTCGCCGGCGCCACCATGGGCACGTTTGTCTTTCCAAAGTTCCTCGAATTGGCGACCAACCAGTACGGATTCAAAAGTGCCCTTCTGCTCTTCGGTGCTCTTTGCCTCAATGCTGTTGCCTTCAGCCTATTCCTGCGTCAACCTTCATGGTTGAAGAAAAAGCTGAAGGAGCAGAAGGAGCAGCAAGTTCAGGCGGAGAAGTTGCGCAGCGTAAACGATACTTCAGGGCACCCCGTCAATGGCTGCCGCATCGCTATTCCGAACGGGCTAGCAGACGACAAGACAAGTGTCAAGAAGCTCGAATTAGTGCCTGGATCATTTCGTCACGGGCTCACCGTGTTCTCGTGCCCCATGTTTTACGTGGTGATGTACTCTTACATTGCGTTCAGCTTCGCGTTCGAGTGCTACATCTCGCTGCTGGTGGACTTCACCATCGACCGCGGAGTCAGTGTGTCTAACGCGGTGACCGTGCTCTCCACCAGTTCCGTGGCTGATCTGGTCGGTCGGCTAACACTTCCTGCGCTGGCCGACAAAGGATACTTCACTCGGCAAGCCCTGATGACCGTCAGCTTCGCGTGGATGGGATGCCTCTACATCATGCTTCCCTTAGCCGAGAGTTACGCCGTGGTGTTCGCCATGGCAGCTGCGATTGCTTTCTGCATCGGCACCACTGTAGTGCTTTTCTCTGTGCTGTGTGCAGAGTATGTGGGCATCGAGCGAGTGTCTATGGCCTACGGCATGGTGTCCGCTTCGGCAGGGATGACGTCGCTAGCGAAGCCACTCGTCATAGGTGCGTATTGTGGTCACGATATGAAGGCATGCTATTCGCTATAGGGCAACAGTATGTTTCTGGTTGGTTGCAAATGATATGGGGACTTATAAAGAACACAGATGACTACGCAAGACTTATGTCTGCATTCGTGCCTGGAAAAAGGCAACATATTAATAGAAGGGCAGCAGTTCAATACCGTAGCAGCAGAGATGACAATTCACCTGTCATAATCAAGATAGTGAGGACACCGACTCATAAAATATCACCTTGAATTTCACAAGTAACAAAAGTAACACCGAAACCCAATGTTCACACACCGGAAGTCAGAAGAAATATTGCTTTTTGCACTCGTAAAATGATGCAAAATGGGAATGTTAACTCTAATGGCAAACCCCGTATTCAGTAATGCATCTAATAATAATAATGTTTATTTGCCATCATACATGTTAGATGGGAGGGCGGAGGAAAAAAAAAAAAGCTGCTCGCAGGCAGCTTGAGAGCCGCTGCTCTGTTTATTTTGGCAAGCACAGCAACACATCAAAAGCACGCTAACAAAACAAAGCAGCAGCAGCTGCTGCTGATGCTGCTGACTTAAATATACAGAGAGGGTAATGATCGAACGGTAAAGGATTCTAATGACAATACAAACCACGGAATAACATGAAGTCACTGCGAAAGGAAGTATCCAGAATCGAGCACTATACATAGGGCGAAGATTCTGGTGAGAACACGAAAATAAATCAAATCTAATTTGTAGGCGTTCAAAAGAGAGTGTAACGTGTAGGATAAATGCCGTTGTCCGATAGTAAGACGAGAAGTATTGGCTAACCAGGTTTCTGCACATCTAGTTGGGTAGCATGGTAATCTGTTTTGCAATTCTGCAAGAAGTTGCAAAACTATTGAGGTTATGTCTCATTTCAGTTTTGAACTTCATGCTCAGTCGGTACTTACATAAGTCGTGTATACTAATTATTCTGGAATTGTGAAAAAGTTGAGCTGTGTGGGATCGGTATGGTGCATTACAAACATGACGAATGTATTTCTCTGCAAAAGATGACTGCGTTGCAGGCTAGAGGGCGCTGAGGTTTCCCATACGAATTGACAGTATTCCAAAAGGACTTCTTGGGCAAGTTGGTGCTTAGATTTCCAAGGTATACTTTGTGGCGCAAGATACATTTCGTGAAAAGGGACAGAAGAAAGGAAGACAGTGAAGCGTCAAACTGGCGCTTCACTGTCTTCTTTTCTTGAGCTCAAATATTTATCGTAAAAGTAAGGAGGATGAAAATATCGGATAGAGTGTCACGCGCCCCTGTCTGTGACTCGCCCGTCGAGAATTCGTAAAGGTAACCCTGTTGCTGAAAGTATTCGCGGCTGTTTATAAACAAGCAGGGTTCATTCTTTCGGAGCCGTAGAAGTGGGACGTCTCTCGCCTGTTAATTTAGGAGGTGCGAGCGAAGCACTCGGAACACAACAACACACTTGCTCCCACTTTTCCGATTAAAGTCGTGGGCCCGGCATTCGCGCATGCATCTGCGGCAGCAACAAAGCTGGCTAAAGTACAAGACGGAAACTAGGATGCATAGAATTCACTTTTCCTCGATCATTTCGAGTTGTTCACAAACTCTGTTTCATAAATTTCGACAATATCACGCAGGTTACTTCCGGGACAAGGTGGGATCCTACGACAACCTGTTTCGCCTGTGCGGCTCCACAGTGACGCTGGCCGCCATCATCTGGATCTTCGTTCACATCAGGATCTGCGCCACCTCCAAGCATACGTGGACGTTGGGAAATGGCACACTGTGTGGCTCCCAGGACGCCAGTGTAAAAAAGAAGAACCAACCTTGAATCGGCCGTTCTCGAAGCGAACGCGAAATATGAGCGCGTTGCGAATCACACATGCGCTTTTGAGCCAACGCCCCTCGTTGGCGCCTGCATTATCTGCATGAATATGCTTGCGCGAGATTCCTGTTGCTGAACCACCATTCGCGAGCGTAAATCATTCCGGCGCGTGCGGGTTGTGTGCGTTGGTGAATTCCTTCTTATCGCCGCGCGCTATAGAAGCGAAGGAGTGACCTGCTTTAGTTTCGTACAAACGTCTGTCTACAGAGCCACCCACACACTACTATTGCCTATTGAAAGACCTATCAAGAGTTTTGTTGAGTGCGGCACGCGCTATCCGTGGTTTTAAAGAAGACACTTCGACTCGCTTGGAGCTGCAATTATACGCAGTGACGAGTTTTGCGTAGAGTGAATGTTAGGTCGAAGGACAAGCTCAATGGGTGGAGACCACAAGCGTTGCATGCTGTACCACTGTACCTTAGCTCTTTTTCTGGCTGTCAGGCACTGAACGACTGCATCACAAATTACTTGCATCCCCGACAATTGGTGCTGGCCCATTTCCAGTGGTTCTCATGAATCGGAGATATTGAAATGGGGTCGGGTGTTGCAGCGGTCGGGTGTTGCAGCGGCATTTCTGTACACGAAAGTTTTTTCTTAAATTCGTATTACAGAAGGGTGTGTCCGAAGAAAAGGTTACAATAATAACTTCTATTAGTAACTATGCATACATGCACGACACTGCAGACAATCATCTAAGATATGACGAATGTCTTGCGCCATCATTTTTGTCATTAATTGTACGGCATCTATGGCTCTTCATCATAAAGTGAAGAACAATACAAGCGAAAACTACCTCCACACAATACGTTGCAATAAACACGAATAAAAAGAATTTGTTTGCCTCCCTGTGAGTTGCTATTTTAAGAAATTTTAATTGGTGCGTCTGGTACATGTCAATGTTAACATGTGCTATTACACTAATAGTTGTACTGAGGAATGACGGTTCTCCACAACCCCCGAACAGACGACGCATTGCTGTCATTTCCGTCCACTGTCCAATCTTCACGAGTGAATTTCTTGTATTATTTATTGTAGGATGTTCACTACCTAGTCGGACTTCGCCAGCTCGATCGGGGCGAAATGCTAAAACACCCTTGTACTTAGGTTGAGGCGCAGGTGAAAGAATGCCTGTGGTCCAAGTTATTTTGGAGTGCCCCACTGCGGCGTGCCTCAAATCAGTTCATGGTTTTGCCACATAACACCCCATAAATATTTTTTTCGTTCCGTACCCATTCGAATAGTTGTGCCCACAGTAAAAGTATTATTAAAAGTGACCGGCACAACATAATAGTTAGAAACAGAATGAAGGGCGTGGTTTATTTCTGTTTATATCTCAAATTTCAGATCGCTTTGAGCAATCACAAAGAGCAGTTTGTTATGTACGATGAGAAGTAGACGCTACGTCTACTTCTCATCGTACATAAATAAAAAAATATGTAGATAGCTAGATAAAAAAATATGTAGGAGCTTCTTTCTCCAGGGCAGGCTGCTACCATAAAACCCGGCTCCGGTTGACCGCTGATGATAGAAGACAAACTCGAGACAAATGCGGTTAATGTATTGCAAGATGAGCACACGCTGCATTCAGAAATGTGCCTCCCTGACGCTCGCATTTTGTTTGCTTAATAAAAAAAAACCTTGCTAGGTGTTTCCGGCAGCTCATCCATGGATGTCCCAAGCGGAGACATGTTTCCGCACTCGAAGCCAGGCAGAGTAACGCCTCCAGCCGTCGCGATGTGATACCAACATAACTGTCGCTCTGTCGAAGTGGGCAGAATCGCAGTGGCGCAGCCATAACTTTTTTGTTTTACGGGGGTGCAGGAGAGGAAGCATGTTTTGTTTAACGGTGTCGCGTTTAAGTCAAATGGCCCACGTGTAAACTGCGGAAAAGTTTCGCAAGCTTCCTAAATACGAGCGCGTCCGCTCTTTGCTGGTCCCTTTTCGGGATGATGTTTGCTGGAGTATCAGCTAGGAGAAGCAGTAGCGTATCCGCGGTGAGGTTATTTAGATGCGCTGTAATTGCTATAGCACGTTTTGAGGCCAATCAGAAGGGCAAATTTCGTAGCTATTTTCAGTAAATTCTACCTGCGGCCCTTGAGCCTGTGAAGTGGCAACGTGTCAGAAAACGGCTGCTGTAGTAGTTCGCACTATAGTCACTATTGCCACTCTTTATTTTTAGGCGCAGTTTAATCCGTTGTCACGAGTCCTTGCACTGACAATTGCGTCTAACCATCACCAAAAGAAGGGTAAGCTATTGTTGTAAATATGCCGGTCACCGTCTACTAAGTATTGCAAAGTATTTTCTAACTACTCAAGATAATGGCGACGTCAAGCTTAACGTAACGTTTCCCTTTTTTGATTAAACGCGCAATGATCACACAACAGAAATTCCTGTCCTGCACTTCCCTTTTTGTGCTTGCACGCCGCGAGACATGCGGTTACTGTGTACAAAGTCATTTAAATCAGTGGAACAAAAAAATGGCGCCGATGTTTCCGAGCGATCTTTTACAGACTGCTGCACTTACCAAAAATGAACGGCGCTCGCTCCATGAGTCTTATTAGCCTAATGCATAGCGGAAAGATATCAGCAGCCCCCTCTTTTGTTTCGCACAATACTAAGCAGGGTGACTTCAATAAATGTAAGCCATAGGGGCTTAGATTTCCATTCTATGCGCTACGGTGTTTTCAGTACTAACCATAATGCTATCGTTGCCTGTGTAGACGACGCTTTATGCGTGGTGCCAAGTGCGTTTCCGCGTCCCTTTCCTACGCCGTATTTCACAGTCGGGGCTACGTTAGCAAATGACGTGCAATGTTTGCTGGTTTGCGCTACATGGAGCGGAAAGATACCGATGCCTTCACAGGCGTTCGCCGCGTGGCTGCGAGCGCAAGTACGATTTACAAACTACAAAGTAGCTGTTCTCGGTATTATTTCGGTTTGATCCTGGCCTGATAACATGTGAATATCAAAGAAGTACGTTTACGATTCTCTCTGCAATACGCTCACAAGACTTATTTAGAGCCGTCAGTGATCAAAACAAGTGCCACCATAGGTAGGCTTGAGCTGCTGATAACTCGTGAATGTGCTGTAGTAGGCTACATATAACGTTTCGTTTAGTGTCGAATAACGTTTCTTCAAAAATCAGAAAATTACGCAAAAAGAGAAGCACACCAACCGCGAGAATTGATTAATAAAGGGAAAATGAGACATCCGCCCAAACGTAGCTTAGTGCTACAAAGGGAACCCAAAAAGGAAATTCGTCCCTGACCAGGACGAATTTTTACTCAACTGCGAAGCTATTCTTTCGAGGGACAAAGAAAAAAGGAAATTTGTCCCGGACCAGGACGAATTTTTCTGCAGCTGCGAAGCTTTTCTATCAAAGAACCCGTATGGGTTTCCTTTGTAGCTCTGAGTTACGTTTGGGTGGATGTCTCATTTTCCCTTCATTAATTAATTCTCTCCTCCTTGGGGGTTTCTGCAGAACTATTACGTCAAGCGAGAATTGAGTCCGCAATTTTCGAGTGGAAGGCAGAGACGGTACCATTACCCTAAAAGTGAGCTTTTCCTGTTTACTCCACGGGAAAAGCAAGAATAGAGCACATATTTACAAGCAATGTCTAACTCAAGATTGCGGCTCTCTGGCGAACATTTTCTCACGTTGTAAGGCAGGGTCTACACCCTTCACACCGCTTTGTTTTCGCCGGTTCTCGTCATCTTAGAACATTTTCCTGTTAAAACTCTTGGCAAATTATACACAAAACTTGGCTCCGGACGAATGCGCAACTTGCGCTTGCCGCTAAAAGCGCCTTTGTTTTCGAAGCTACCGGTGATAGCTGTGTTGACCAAGTAGGCTGGCACGACGTCGACGGTCTCTCTCCCGCCGCTGCTCTCACTGTCCCTCCTCGTAGGTACGCTGCTCTTCAGGCGTACGCATTACGCGTGGTCTTCCCATAGCAACGGCGGAGCGAAATGTTACAAAGTTCTTCTTGGGGGCCTTATCAAGCGCACACTACGTCACGCCCCACGCCAAACATTCACAGAGAGACAGCTGCGACGGAGCGCTATTTTAGTCACATCATCATCATCATCATTAGTCTATTTTATGTCCACTGCAGGGCGAAGGCTTCTTCCTGCGATCTCCGATTGCCGCTCTCCTGCGCCATCCGATACCAACTAGCTCCTGCGAATTTTCTCATTTAATCACCCTGTGGGATGTCGTGTCTGCCGAAGGACGAATCCCAAAATTAAAAACATGACGCTTCTTTATTCGACTAACGATGGCAGCGGACGGGCATACCAACGCTACGTTCGTCCCAGTAGCGGAAGGTAGAAGGCGGTCTTTCCCAGCCAGGCAGCCTGTTTTTATAGCCACCGTCGGTGACGCATACCTCGGGTGACGTGGCGGTGGCGCTATGTTTTATCGACCATGCAGTCCAGCGTGCAGCTGTGTTATGCTGGGCCAGATGATAGGAAGACGGAGGGTGCGCAGAAATATCCGCGGAGTGTGTCGCCACATCACCCCCCCCCCGCGGAGTGGAGAGCCGTCAGGGCTTGTAAAAATCTGGGCAGCGTACCCGACGTCCGCTGCGTGTAGTGACAGAAGCAGGCTGCGATGTCGGCGGTCGTGGATGGACGTCTGTGGATGCACTGGTATTCCCTGGTTCGGCGGAATCGGTGTAGGCCGGCTTCATCCGGTCGATAGAGACGCGAACGGCGTTCCCTTTAATGCGCAGGGTGAAGGTTTTGTAGTCGCGACGGAGAACTGGGTAGGGTCTGCTGTAAGGTGGCTGTAAAGGCCGGCGGACGGTGTCGTCGCGGAGAAAAGTGTGCGAGGACGTTGCCAGATCCTTGAAGACGAAGGGGGCGGTCTTACAGTGGTGAGCTGCAGGTGACGGGTGGAGGGCAGCGATGGTGCGTCGGAGCCGGGCGATGAAATCGATGGGATCTGACGTCGCGGTAGTGGATGGCGGTGCAGCAAGAAATTCGCCTGGGAGACGGAGGGGTTCCTCGTAGACGACCTCTGCAGGTGTAGCCTGAATGTCGGGCTTGAAGGTGGCGCGAAGACCTAGGGTGGCGGCTGGGATGGCTTCAGGCCAGGTTGAGTCCGGGTGGCACATGAGTGCTGCTTTGAACTGTCGGTGGAAACGCTCGATCATCCCGTTGGCGCATGGGTGGTAGCTGGTGGTCCGCGAGCGTTCGAACCCGACGGTCAGCCCGAGCAGCCGGAAAAGGTGCGATTCGAACTGTCGTCCTTAGTCGGTGGTGACGCGGCGAGGGGGCCCGAAGCGGGCAATCCAGCCGGCGAAGAACGCCGAGGCGACGTCTTCTGCAGCGATTCCCTCGAGGGGCCATGCCTCAGGCCATCGGGTGTACCGATCGATGGCGGTGAGGCAGTAGCGATAGCGTCCAGCTGGAGGCAAGGGCCCTATGATATCAAGGTGGACGTGTTGAAACCGACCAGAGGTCTGGGGGAATGCGCCGAGTGGTGAAGTGACATGCCTGGTGACTTTAGCGCGCTGGCATTGAATGCAGGAGCGCGCCCAGGTGCGGCAATCCCGCTGCATGGAGAGCCAGGCATAGCGCTCGGCCACGAGGCGTGCAGAGGCGCGTATGCCGGGATAGCTTAGGTTATGTAGCTGGTTAAGGAGGCCACGGCGATGGGAAAGGGGCGCGTAAGGCCTGCTTCGTGCTGTTGATATGTCGCAGTAGATAGTCGTTGTCGATTCAGGTATGGGGACTTGCTGCAGCTGTAGCGAGGACCCGCCTTTAAGAAGCTCGTGCAGTTCGGCGTCCGTAGGCTGAGCCTTGGCGAGGACATCAGCTGTTATCTGCGAAGGGCTAATAGCTGCCACACGTGAAAGCGCGTCGGCGACCACGTTGTCCTTCCCGCTGACATGTTGGATGTCGGTGGTAAACTGGGCAATGAACGAGAGCTGGTTCTGCTGGACCGGCGGGAGTTTGTCGCGGCGTTGAGAAAAGGCGTAGGTCAGAGGTTTATGGTCGGTGTAGATAGTGCAGTGCTGTGCTTCGAGAATGTGGCGAAAGTGCTGAACTGCTTCGTATATCGCCAGAAGTTCTCTGAAGTAAGCTGGCGAACTCGACGGGGCGGGGGTCATGGTTTCGTCGGTGGGACTGGCCGCAGAAGGGGTCGTTTTGCGAGTTGAGAGGTTCTTGGAGAAGAACGCCAAGGGATGCCAGGTGTCGTCTACGCGCTGCATCAGGGCGGCGCCTACGGCGATGCTAGAGGCGTCCGTGAAGAGCCCCAAGGGAGCGTCTGGCACAGGATGGGAGAGAAGGGTGGCGGTGCAAAGAGCAGCTTTGCATTTTTCGAACAGTTGCGTTAAAGCCGGTGTCCACGTGACGGCTTGGTTTCCTCGTAGACCAGCCAAGGCATTGTGGAGAGAAGCATGGTACTCGGCTGCGTGTGGCAAGAAACGCCTGTAAAAGTTCAGCACGCCAAGGAAACGGCGAAGGTCTTTAGCGGTGGTTGGTTCAGTGTAATTTTGCATGGCTGAGATGCGTTCAGGTAAGCGTCGAGTTCCCTCTGATGAAACTTCATGGCCGAGGAATTTGACGACTGAAGCGCCGAGCGTGCTCTTTGGGGCGTTGACGAGTAAGCCGTGGTCATCGAGGCGTTGGAAAAGCAGACGAAGGTGACTGTGTTCTCGCAGCCGTGCGCTTCGTTCCAGCAGTATACCGTCACGGTGTTCGCTGTTCTGGTAGGGAATTCATAACCCCCGCATTCCGCTTCTTCGAATTGCACTTAATCCAATGGACACTGCTGCATCACGCCCGGGTCTCCAGATGCGGGATGTCGTGTCTGCCGAAGGACGAATCCCAACATAAAAACGTGACGCTTCTTTATTCGACTAACGATGGCAGCGGACGGGCATACCAACCGTACGTTCGTCCCAGTAGCGGAAGGTAGAAGGCGGTCTTTCTCAGCCAGGCAGCCTGTTTTTATAGCCACCGTCGGTGACGCATACCTCGGGTGACGTGGCGGTGGCGCTATGTTTTATCGACCATGCAGTCCACCGTGCAGCTGTGTTGTGCTGGGCCAGATGATGAGAAGACGGAGGGGGCGCAGAAATATGCGCGGAGTGTGTCGCCACAACCCCAACTAGTCTTCTGCCGTCTTCGACTGCGCTTACCTTCACTTGGCACCCATCATATAAGCCTAATGGTAAACCAGTTATCTAATAGACGCATTACATGGCCAGCCCAGCTACATTTTTTGTTCTTAATGTCAATTAGAATATTGGCTATCCCCTTTTGCTCTCTGATCCGCACCGCTCTCACCTTGTCTCTTAACGTTACGCCTTATATTCTTTGTTCCATCACTTTTTGCGAGATCCTTAACTTGTTCTCGAGCTTCTTTTTCAATCTCCAAGTTGCTGGGCCTTATGTTAGCACCGGTACAATGCATTGACTGTCCATTTTTCTATTCAATGATAGTGGTAAACTTCCAGTCAGGACTAACAATATCTGCCTTATGCCATCCAACCCATTTTTATTCTGTAAATTTACTTCTCAATGTCAGGGTCCCGTGCGAGTAATCGACCAAGGTAAATGTACTTCTTCAGAGACTATGGAGGCTAACTGGCGATCCTGAACTCTTGTTCCCTTGCCAGGCTATTGAGTACTATCATTGTCTTCTGCATATTCATCTTCAACACCACTCTTGCACTTCCTCTGTTAAAGTGCTCAATCATTTGTTGTAATTCTTCCCCTGTGTTGCTGAAAAGGACAATGTCATCTACAAACCAAAGGTTGTTGAGATATTCGCCGTTGATCCTGACTCCTATGCCTTCCCAATTAAATAGCTTGAATGCCTCTTCCAAGCATGCAGTGAATAGAAATAAAGAGGTTGTGTCTTCTTGCCTGACGCCGTTCTTGATAGGTATCTTCCTACTTTCCTTGTGGAGAATTTATGTAGCTGTGAAATCTCTGTAGGTATTTTCTAAGACGTTTACGTAAGGCTCCTGTACTCTTTGATTACGTGATGCCTCTTTGACTGCTGGTATCTCTACTGAATCAAACGCTTTTTCGTAATCCATGAAAGCCATATAGAGAGGCTGATGGTACTCTGCATATTTCTCGACTATCTGATTGATGACATGGATGTGATCTATTGTAGAGTATCCTTTCCTAAAGCCAGCCTGTTCTCTTGGATGACTGAAGTGCAGCGTTGCCCTCATTCTATTAAAGTTATCTTGGCGAACATTTTATGCAATACTGGAAGTAAGATATTGGGCCTATAATTTTTTTCTATTCTTGAACGTCTTCCTTTTTGTGGATTAGTGTAATGCTGGCATGCTCCCAGTTTTGGGGAACCCTTGATGTTGTAAGACACTTCGTGTGAAGCACCGCAAGCTTTTCAAGCATGACATCTCCTCCAACAAGCACGATATCTCCTTCAACTTGTTATTCTATCTTCTCCTGCCGCTTTTCCCCGTTTCATGTCTTGCAATGCCCTTATAACTTCATCACTAGATATAGAAGGAGCCTCCCTAACCTGTTCATTACTACTTCGATAGAGGTATCATGGCCGCTCTGGGTACTGTACAGATCATTATAGAATTCTTCCGCTTCTCTTACTATATCTTCGAAATTGCTGTTTCTATTACCCTGCTTGTCGTTCAGTGCATACATCTTTGTTTGTCCTATGCCGAGTTTTCTTCTCACTGATTTTATACTGCGTCCATTGTCTATTGCTTCGTCACTCTTTCTCACGTTACAATTTCGAATATCCCTTCCTTTCTTCTTGTTGATTAGTTTTGACATTTCTGCTAATTCTATCTGATCTCTTGAGTTGGGCACTTCCATTCTTTGTCATTTATTGATTGAGTCCTCCGTTGCGTGAGAGAACCCGGAAACTGAAATGGAAATTGACCCTGGCAACGTCCAGCGCTCGAGCCCTCTTGAGTGAGCTAGCTTAGCAGGACTCTTTGAGGAACTATCAGGCATTGTTTGGGAAATGATTGGCCTTAGTGACGTTAGAACTGGTGGAGCTTATGCAGTTGTGACTAACGGCCACGTCCTCTGCTATAGGGTCCGCGTCCGGCGAGTGAAGCGATCGGACGCATGTCACCTCGGCTCCGTCATTTTTCGACAGGAGCCACGGACCAATTCATCGAACCCTGCCAATTTTGCATCCAACGGACGCAGCAAGTTGCCCGGCACACAGGGACATCACTTTCATCCAGGTGGGCCACATTTTTCGCCAATTTAGAGCGGACTTTCACTCGTGCTTGGCGGTGCCGCCGCTAAGCCTAACGGCTGCACCGGCACCCGGCGTCGAAGAAGCCGCTCTCCGCACCAACATGGTGAACTCCCCACCTCAACACGGCTACGACCCGGAGGCCATGGCCTGGTCGACGATTCCCCAAGCCAAGGAACCCAATTCGGCAACATCGGACCAGCTCCGGAACGAAAATCTCCTGCGTCTCGTTGAGAGCCGCTCTCAGCGCCGGAACGCCAAATTGACGGCAGACGCCACAACGACAACCGGCAAGTCGACCTCACCTCAGCACGGTCCCGTCTCGCGTGTGGCCAAGGACCGCCAACTTAAATCAACATGGAGGCCCAAACCTCTCCCCAAGTTCCAATCCGACGATTTCGTCGTGATCATCAAGCCCCGAGCCGCTGTGGGCATCGGGAGTGCCTTCCAATATGGTGAGCTGGGCCTGGCCTTGCGTGCCTACCTCGGACCGCAAATGGCGGCGGAACTCAGCTTCGTCTTTTCCCGCGAGCAAAATTTACTCATTGCGAGCACCAAGAACGCCTACGTGGCGGACCGCCTGCTTGGTGATTTCGTGATCAAAGCGGCTCAGGGAGACGTGCCACTGCGGGGCCGTCTCAAGCAAAATGGCGAAGAAATTTGCTACGGTGTCATCAATGTGGCAAATCAAGAAACAGGGGAAGCTCTGAAAGACGGTATCCAGTGGAGGCATGGCACCATCTTAGAAATTCGTAAATTTGGAACCTCCATTAAGGCTCGCCTGACTTTTGCCGGAAAGGTGAGGCCCCGGACAGTGAACTACAACTCGGAGATTGTCCAAGTGCAGCCCTACCTACGCACTATCCCTGCCTGTGGTGTGTGTGGCACCGTGGGCCATAGAGCAGACTCATGTCCAAATCCAATGCAAGACAAGTGCGGCCTGTGTGGACTGCAGGCTCCTTTCGTGGAAGGGTTGCGGGCCCCTCATGAGTGCAATCCGAAATGTGCTGTTTGTGGTGGCGGCCATGCCACAAACTCCAGAGACTGTACTGCCAAGTACCGCCTCGACACCAAGATGGCCGCCCAAAAGAGCGGAAAACCTGGCGCGACGAGGAAGAAGCCAGGTCAGCAGCATCGCGCCACCGGCGGTGACTCAGCTCCCCGCGGTGACGTCACCAACTCCAAGAAGCAAGCGCCCCCAAGCGGGCGTGACGCTAAGGGCGACCAAGCGCCACCACCGCCCCCACACGGCGGATCGGGGAAGCAAGCCCACTACCAAGGCGAGACCGGTGCCTGGGCAACTGCGGTGAAAAAGGAAAACAGGTGAGCGGCTCGAACAGGGTTCCCTCCTCCTCCCAACCACGTTCTGCTTCCCCTAGCTCGACGACTGACGCCGAGCTTCACAACTTGGTAGCATCTCTCCGGGTCCAAAACGAGATGCTACTTGCCAAAATTGAAGCCTTAGAAGCTAAAACCGCTGCTCCCCCCCAATCTGCACCCCTAGCAGAAGCCATGGAAAGCGACGCGGCGGCGCCGGTGACGTCGGACGCCTCTGTGGCCAATCTTGAAGCCCGTCTTAACGCCAAATTCGAGACCCTTATTGGGACGGCAATGGAACGCATCATTGCCAAGGTCATGGAGGCCCTTCCTACCATGATTGCCCAACATGTCGCGAATCTCCCCCGCACGTCTCGCAGGGCCGGTCCTCTTAAAGATGTATCCGGCCGGCCCGCCAAATCGTCGCGTCGAGCAATTGATCTGGAAGATGATGAGTACAGCTGCCCCCTATCAGGAGCTGAATTTCAGCCCCTGGTTGCTGGCTCCGGGACACCTACCTTCCCTCCTCTAACCCCTAAATCCGAACATGGCGGGACAACCTCGGTGTAGGCGTTCCCTCTTATCTAAATTGGCATATCCTGTCATTGCAACTCAATGGAACTGCCGAGGACTACGGTCTCGTACTAAGCGGGCCAACCTTCGGCTTTTCCTTTCAACTTTTGAGCATATGCCCGCCGTGGTGGCCCTTCAAGAGCCAGGAAGGGGCGCCACCGTAACAAACCATACGACGTTTCAGCAGGACCCCTCGTCTTGTATATGCGTTCATAAAAATTATACTGCAAATATGGTCGACTTACACCTCCACCTTCAGTTTTCCCATGTAATGGTGACTCTCCTCCCCCTCCGCAAACAGGACTCACCATTGCACATTCTAAATGTCTACTGCACACCCAAATTGCCGAATGTATCATTCTCCGACCTCTTTAGCCGTGCGCTAAGAGTTGCGGGTCGGGACCCCCTCTTGATTGTTGGCGATTTCAACGCCCCCAGTCGAGTCTGGGGGTACCAGCGTGAAGAGAAACGGGGACGCAAGTTGGCGGAGCTTGCGTCAACGTTGGGCCTCACTCTTCACACGGACCCCGTAAACCCAACCCGTATAGGCAATTCCGTGACACGGGATACATGTCTGGATTTGACCTTTACCCGCAACATTCAGTATGCAGACTGGGTCAACACAGAGGAAACCCTCGGTAGCGACCACTGCATCCTAAACACTACAATTCGAACCAAGCCATTAGCAAAACCCACAACACAGGCCCGACTCCCAGATTGGTCCAAGTTTAGGCAAAATTACAACACAGCGACATCTATACTCGAGCAAGGCTACCAGTCATGGTCCCAACAATTGGTTTCTAGCCTTCGCTCCACCGAAACCAAAATTCAGCTTTCCGAGGCGGTATCGGACGTGGATAACTACCTCCTCCACCTCTGGGGAGCGCGGCATTGCCTCGTCCGCCGGTGGCGCCGACAAAAGCATAACCGCAAACTTAAGGCTCGAATTGCCGAGCTCACCCAGCGGGCGGCCGAGTATGCGGCCCAGCTCGCAGACGCCAACTGGGTGGATCGTCGCAACACGGCGGCGCGGCAGATGTCCAGCAGGAATACCTGGCGGCTCTTCCGCGCCCTTATCGACCCAACGCAGACACGCACAGAAACTCATAAACATCTACAACGTGCCATACACAGTTTTCACGGCAACACAACTCAGCTAGCGCACAAGTTACGGGACCAATACTTGGGCACTACCCAGGACCCCTGCGGATCGGCGTACTCTTGTGCAGGTTCGGAGAACGCTGAGCTGGATCAGCCGTTCCAGCTCCACGATTTGCGGGCAGCCCTGGCGAAAATGAAACGTGGCACAGCCCCGGGTCGGGACAAAATTACAGTCAAATTACTCGCTAACTTACCCGACCCGGCCTACCAGTCCTTATTGGATTACATCAATTCAATCTGGCTCGGGGACGCGCCACTCCCCAACGATTGGAAAACCGCTCTGGTCACTTTCATTCCCAAACCTGGCAAGGCCATCAACACGGACAACCTTCGCCCCATCTCTCTCACCTCGTGTGTGGGCAAACTAATGGAGACGATGGTGCGTGACAGGTTGTCCGAGTTCATGGAAAATCAACACATCTTCGCAGACTCCATGTGCGGATTTCGCCCGCACAGGTCCGCACAGGATGTTCTGCTACAACTCAATCGGGACATCCCTGACGCGGTCGAATGCCCCCACAACGATAAGGTCGTACTCGCCTTAGACTTGAAGGGGGCCTTCGACAACGTTACTCACGAGGTAATACTCACCCATCTTTCACAAACCGGCTGCGGACGCAACGCGTTCAGATACATTCGGCAATTTTTAACAGATCGTGACTCCTGCATTAAAATCCAGGACACTGAACACGGTCCCTTCCGACTTGGAACCAGAGGAACACCACAGGGTGCAGTGCTGTCTCCTCTCCTATTCAATCTGGCTATGATGCAACTGCCGGCCCTATTGGGTGCTGTCGCTGGTGTGCAGCATGCGCTGTATGCCGACGACATCACCCTGTGGGCCACGCAGGGCTCACTCGGAGACATTGAGGCCAACCTGCAACAAGCGGCGACCATAGTGGACCGTTATGCTCGCCGCTGTGGCCTGCAATGCTCCCCTCAAAAGTCTGAATTTGTACACATGCGCCCCTCACCAAAGTGTACAGCCAAAATTGAGCTCTTTCTGGAGACAGGACCAATTCCTGAACACACTGAAGTCCGGGTACTGGGGCTTTTCATTGATCAACATAGACGGTCGAACACTACCCTGGCCCAGCTCCGTAAGGTGGGGGACCAGGTGGGCCGCATGGTCCGCCGGGTTTCCAACAAACGCGGGGGGTTGCGGTGCAAAGACGCCTTGCGGCTGGCGCATGCATTCGTGACCAGTCGAATCTTATATTCGACTCCTTACCTCCACCTTCGGAAACAAGACGAGGATGCACTCGAAGTCATCCTCCGCAAAATTATTAAGAGAGCCCTCGATCTCCCCGTGAACACCTCCAACCAGCGACTCCTGGGTCTAGGCATGGTGAACACGTTCCGGGAGCTCCGAGAGGCTCACTTAACTAACCAATACACACGCCTCTCTAAGACACTGTCGGGTCGCCGCCTCCTTGCCCGACTACACATCCAACACACCACCCTTATGGAAGAGCGAGTACGACTCCCTTTCGAGTGGAGATGCGCCCTCCACGTACGCCCTCTTCCTAACAACATGACACGTGAGGACCATAATGGTCGGCGCCTGGCACGGGCGGAAGCCCTGGGCCGCCATTATGGGTCGAAACCCGGTACTTATTACGTGGACGCCTCCGGGCCCCACCATGGAGGATGGTACACGGCCGCAGTCGTCCACCAGTCCAAAACAGTTAACGGGCTTACATTTCGCGCCCGCGACATAACTCATGCTGAGGAGGTACGCCATTTCACTGGCTGCTACCCACTCTGATTCCAAAACAATTATCTCCGACTCGCGAGGGGCCTGTCGGAACGTCGAGCAAGGCTGGGCTCCATACTTAGCCTACCGACTACTTCAAAGTTGCACCTACACCGGGGACCCCGCTCACCGGAACATAGTATGGGCTCCTGCTCATATGGGTCTCGAGGGGAATGAGGCAGCCGATGCCGCCGCCTGCGCACTCTCTCTCCGGGCTTCCTTTCTCGACCCCCTAGATCAGGATCTTGAATTCAATCCCGCATATTCTTTTAAAGACATTGTCCTGCATTATCAATCTGGCCATAGCCTTTACACTCGCCCAAGTAAAGGTCTATCTAAGACGGAGGAGCGGCTTCTACTCCGTCTCTATACGAACACTCTGCTGTACCCGCAGCACTTCGATCGTTCTTTCACGGGCAGTTGTCCGCACTGTGCGGAGAAGTCTTCGGACATCTACCACATGGTGTGGGCCTGCCCATCTAACCCAGCTATTGCCCCTCACCCCAACCCCACTCGGGAGGACTGGGAGGCGACCCTGCTCGGCTGCTATGACCTGCAGGCCCAAAGGGCCTTGGTCGAGCGCGCCCGGGCAGCGGCCGACGCCACTGGGGTCCCGTACTAGGGATTCCACCCAGTATATTAAGGGCCGGGGCCTTAAGGACCGGCCCATGTGCGTGCCTCCATCTGCTTCTCGTCTGAGAGCAATAAAAGTTTTTCACCACCACCACCTCTGCTATAGAGGACTTGCAGATAAGAAGCAATACGGTGTAGGATTCCTCATTCATAACGACGTAACGGGCCACGTTGACGAATTCTGCAGCATTATTGAGAGGGTAGCAGAAGTCTTAATGAAACTGAATAAGAGGTATAAAATAAAGGTAGTACACGCCTACGCTCCGACCTGCAGTGTCGATAACGATAAAGTAGATCAATTTTGTGAAGATGTTGAATTAGCGACGGGAAAAATGAAAAATCTGTTTACTGTAGTCTTGGGCGACTTCAAAGCGAAAGTGGGGAAAAAGCAGGCTGGCGAATAACTACTCGGTAACAACAGTATCGATTTAACGAACACTAGAAGAGAGATGTTAGTTGAATTCGCAGACAGAAGTAAGCTGTGAATAATGAACCCTTCTTCAGGAACCGTCGCAAGAGAAGGTCGACCTGGAAAAGTCCTAATGGCGAAACAATAAATGAAAGGCGTTTCATGTTCTCTGCCTATCCGAGCGTATTGCAGGATGAAGAAGTGTTAGGTAGGGTAAAGTGCAGTGAACCTAGGTTAGTGAGGTCTTGCATTCACCTCAATATCAAGAGGGAAAGTGTACAATTGATCAAGAAGGAAATGCCAACCTAGACGCAGTAACGATAAAAGCAGACCAAATCAGGCCGGTGCTTGCAAACAAATATGCAGCCTTACGATACAGAGATGAAGATGACACAGGGATAATGAATGAAACCGTAACTAGGCTAGCTTCAGTGGTGGCAATTAAAGTGGGAAGTAAGGCACCAAGGCAAGCAGTAGGTAAGCTCTCCCAAGTATTAGACACAGGTGGCCGATAATCCGAGTTCTGACACGAGCGGCGATACCGCGCAGACGCCATAAGATCCCGCATCCTACTCGTAGACAGCTACGCTGTGAAATATGTGAAGCATATCAACGAGATTGCTTGACCATGGGTTCATATCTAAGAAGGACCACTCAGCGGTGTTCAATTGGACAATAAAGTAATACAGAAGAAAACTTTTGTCCCCTAGATTTCTAGCCCAAATAAAAGGTTTGGTGCTGAAATTGGTTTACACAACCTTGTTTTCAGACAGAAACTAGCGGAAAATAATGCATTAAATGCATTTTTCGCGTGATACCCGGTAGCGTCTAGCGGCCGTGCCGTGAACTAGAGGAAGTGACGTTTTTGCGACGTTGTCTGTGTTGGATACCGGCGTGCCAGCCATATGCCGCGTCTCTACACCCGCATGGACGGCGCCGGGTGGCAGCGAACGACGTGTCAACTACGCAAGTGCTCGCGGCCGCATAGTTGTTTTGGCAAGCAGAACTTCTGCAGAAGTCTTCGATATTTCATATCGCCGTTTCTGTTGTGTGTTGCTTTGTAATGTGACCAGTAAAGCACCTGGCCCAACGCAAGAGAATGCCCCTACGCTGCTTCGCGCAACGTTGGGACGAAAGTATTGTCGGGCTAGATAAGCGTGCACAACTTTCGGGTAGATCCGAAGCTTCATTGGATATGGTTTCGCGCTGCACGCCCATCGCAGCCAACATGGATGCAAACGGCAAAGCGCGCGGACGCCAGGGAAACGCCGGCTGCCCACCTCAGTTGCTGCCATAGAGTTTCGTAAATAATTACTAAAGGGAACTGTGGCGCTTGAATCTACGGGAGCTGCCGTGGAGGTGTTTGAGGCATCATGGGGATTACGGGAAGTACATGGTTTCATCGAAACTTCGGCCCTCTAGCTTCAAACGGCTTCGGGACTTTGTAAACTGGTTATGTTCAACAAAGTACTGCGTAATAAATGATGAACATTCTCAAAATTGTCCAAAGCCAGAGTCGAGCGCAGGACTTGTTGCCCAGAAGCCCGATATTAGACAGTTCTAGAATAGGGGCCCCAAGCGTTTGGCTCCCCAAAGAAATAGCGTCCAAGCGACGGCGCATGCGCGAGACGCAGCTGCGTTTGGGTTTTGCGTCGGGCACGCTATTTTATTCATTTAGCGGGAGCCCAAAAAGCTGCCCTAAAACATCTGCGTAAATAAACATGGTAGCACCCATCGAAGCGGCGGCTCTAACCTTGCACGAAACTGGGCTCGATTCGTGGTAATGCGTGAAGTTCGCAAGCTAGGAGAAGTCACTGCGGTTATCGCTTTCTCTCAACTAGCGTGTGTTATAAAGATTGGTTCATTAGACGCCGCTGATTGCGAATTCAATTGCGGATTTCATAGCTCGTAGGCCTAACACGGCTTAGCTTGGCTGGTGAAGGCACGTAAAGTTGGTTACTCAAAGCGAAGCGCAACTATTTGTTTGTTGCTAATAGAATAACCTGTAAATCGTAATTTAACGCTAAAACACGAACGTCAAAATTACTGTTCTTATCATAAAATGGTACATTTTATTCAATTATTTCTAATAGCTTCTCTTTGACCCCGTAGTGGCGCTGTCAGCGCGAGACACTATCCGCAAACGCAGAGCCCTATTCTAAAACACTTCACTTCTGGGTGTCCCGACGCTAACACCCGCAAAGCTCTTTTGGGCCCCAAACTATTGGGGCCCCTACTCTAAAACTCTCTATTGAATCATTTACGGCACAGACGCATGGATCGACAACATAGACTTTCTCACTATAATACCTAGAGGGAAATCTGGCGCTGCTGCGTTGTGGTATGCATGGGATTATCGGTATGTTGTGACGTCGGATTGGCATCGTTCTCGGAGAGCCAGGAAACCTTGAAGACGCGCCTGGCAAGCACCATTCCGTCTGTAACTATCATTCATTTTCTACTAGAACAGCACGTAAAAATCTGTTTTAGCTTTGTTACACAAAAACATGTTTTGTTTAAATATGAGAACTTGTTATTGCATGTACAATTATATGAAACGTAAGAAGTATCAGCTGGCCGCTAAAGTTTGAGGACAGACGACAAGATTCGCGCTCGCTTTGGAACAGTTTGTCGTCTGTTCTTGCTTTTCTTCGCTTGGTCATGCATTGTAGGTGAGTAAAGATGTAATATGCGTGAATGGAAACAATTTATGAAGATTTTACTTTGAGAACGCGTTATTTGTGTAGCCATATCCACGCATTAGACGAAGCTTCTTACAACACCAGCCAACACGAGCCTCGCAGACACATATACCGTCATTCCTATGACGGCACGGTGCCCCTTAAGAAACTCCCATGGATGGTGACGCCAGATTTCCCTCTAGGTGCTATAGTGAGAAACTCTATGATCGACAAGCAGCATAAAATGCCCTCTTGCATTTATCGCGGGCAAGCGAATACCTTGACACGCTCGGCGCGTTTCCATTTGGCCACCTGTACAAGCGAATCGTCGCAACAAGTAGCGTCTGTGCGCGTTCGCATCGTCTTCTGCCCTTTGAAGAGTATAGATTGCTCTGAAATTTATGACAACGAATGCATAAAAAGCGTAACAAAGCCACATGAACGTCTGAATCCGCAAGCAGAAAGATCAGATAAATTCATGTACTTATCATTTGTATGGTGGTTGAGCGATCGCAGCGCAACTGAGTTCCTTTGTACGAACATCTATGGTTGCTGCTGCTGATGCTGCTACTGAAATCCAGTACACATGATGTCAAGACAGTGGACGCGCAGCCCCATCTGTACCATCGTGCAGCCGCCGCGTGCTCACAATCCTGCATAAGTGAAGCCATCCCGTCAAATATGTGTGAAATAAACAATGTGTATCGGAAGAGTCACGTCTGCCGAGTCAAATCTCAATGCTTCATTCATTTTTTTTCATTTTTTGTTCGGTATTTCCCTCATATTTTTTATTGCTTTCATCTTAGGCTTGTCAGCTGCTTGCTTTCTACGATAGACCACGTCTTCCGCGGCAGCCGTAATTTCATGGTACGCCCCATTGAAGAAGTGGAGTCAGCCGATGTATGACAAGTTTATCAGAGCCCCTGCAATCTGCTCTGCTCAGAGCAGTGTGTCCGAAGGATTTTCACACAGCTGCCAAGAAGAATGGCAGCGTTTGTCCGCATAGCGCTCAGGCCGGCACCGATACTTTGAACGATGACATCGCTCCCCGAGAGAGCCGATTGAGCGGAGCGTGAGCGTGCGTCCACTTGATTCCTTGACGTTTTGCAGAGTGCGCATGCATCGCATATCCGGCAGACGCGCTAGACTAAAAAAAAAAAAAAACATTTAGCGGTAAATGCGAGACGAATGCTTCACAATAACGTTACACCTCTTTGAGCTACTGGACTCACGTTATAAACCACTTACCGCGCTTTGCAAAGTGCTGCAAACGGTGGTCGGAAAAGACCACCTTCACTTGGGCACACACACACACACACGCACACACACACACACACATATATATATATATATATATATATATATATATATATATATATATATATATATATTGGATTATTTAGAACTGTCACTTATCACGTGACAGAAATTAGGTTTCATCGTCACTGAGTCCTATCTATTTATCTGAAACTGATCGCAATGAATCATAAGCTTGCTGTAATTAACGTAGCTCGCGGGTGTGCACACGTCACCGCTGCGCCGGCACCATTTTCTCCAAAAGGTTCGGTCCCGCGTAAGAGCCTCACTTCGTCAACGTTGTGGTAAAAAAAGTGCTGCCCTTACACGAGTCTATTATAATCCTTTCTAGGTGGCGCTGACGAACACCGACAGTATCAGAGGGCTGCCCTTAGGCGCCCCTTCCCTCGGCGAGCGTAGGCGTCGTGCCTGCGCGTCCTCGTAACCGAGCAAACGAGCACAGCGAAGGATAAAAGAGCGGACGCGGAGTGCTGAAGAAAAAAAGGTGATAACGAAGAGAGCGCGAGAATAAAAGTGGAGGAGTGAAGTGCATGGAAGCCTCGTGGCTTAAAGGGGAGGAGGGTTTGGCGAAAGCTGCCTTATGTCTTTTTATTTCGCGGTTTATTGGCTGGTGCGGACAAGCTGTCTCATACGGCACGTTCCGAATGGAGCGAAGTGTGGTACGAGTGCCTCACTGATCGAGAGATCGCGAGCGGTGACGTGTTAGCATGATTCAGAGCAACCGCCGCAGACATATCTCCCAGCTAGACGACGGGCGCTACACTGACTCCATCTCGTAGCCATTGACGCCACAAAGCTCGTATTACACAGTACTACGATTTTCTTCTCACGAGTTCGCCATACCCTCCTCCTCCCCTTTCCACCACATAACTGTGCTGCGCCTTCCTCCTTCGCTTTCCTCCTCGCGCTGTCTTCGCTATCGCCGGCTTTCATCCGCCGTTGCGCTCCGCGTTCGCTCTTTCATCCTTCGCTGTGCTGGTTCGGTCGGTTGAACCGGAGCTGACCGCAGGACCGGGCACCTAAGAGCTGCGCTTTAAAAAATACGGCAGAACTCGTCTCACCATGACAGTCGACGGTTATGCGATAGCATTCAAACAATACGCACTCACATGGTTTCCCTGAAGTCACGTTTATTTAGGATCTACACTGGTTATTCTGAAACTTCCGTTGCTTAGGCTATATGCGACATACGCTGTCACTGGTATCGGCTTATTTTGGTATGGCACTCACATGGCAAGGTTGCCCCTGGCCACGAAGGCATGACTGCGAATGTATGACGACGACGCAATGACGACGATGGAATGCCGACAAAGGAATGGCGTCAGTAAAACAACAAAGGCGGTACGAGGATGGCGATATAACGACATTCACATAACGATTCTGAAATGATCAGGATGGTATAACGATGGCAGTGCTACAGCAACGGCATAATAACAGTGAGACGTCTACCAGTGTATGACGAAAGGAATAACGAAGCTGAAATGACTACAAACGCATGGTTACAGATGCCTGACAGCGACTGTATGACGACGATATAATGATGGCGACACTACGACAACCGCGGCACCATCATGATTGAATGACTACGATTGCTCTAGAATGACGGAAGAGAAATCACATCAATGCAACGACGAAGGCGGTATGACAATGGGATGACGATGTGGCACGACATTGGACAATGTTTCTGAAGTGTTGACGATGGTAGAATTACAGCGTGGCAACGACGGCATAGATAGGATGGTATGGCGAGGACTGTGGGATGAAGATTGTGTAACGATGGCAGCGTGGCGAAAGCGGGATGCCGAAGTTAGAATGACGACGATTGAATGGCCACGATGGAATCACGACGACGGTATGACAATGAGTGCATGAGGACGAGGGTCTAAGGACGACGCAATGATGACGGTGACATGGCAATTGTGCAAAGACAATGGTACGATGACAAGCGTCTGACAACGATAGCGTGACGACCATTGTGTCACGAAGACATTTTGACGACGATGGCGTGACGACTACAGCATGATGAGAACCGGATGGCGAAGCGGAAGACGATACGGGATCACGACGACGGCATGACAGCAAATGCCTAACGACTACATGACGACAATGGCAGCCATCATGGCAGGACAGCGGATGCATGGCATCGACATTCTGACAATGATGGCATGACTGCGGCAGCATGTTCACGATTGAATGACGACGGCATGGTAACACTAAAATAATGAATAAAGAATGACATGAATCAAGCAAGGAAACCAGCATAATGACGATAACGTAACGACAATGGAGTGGACTTTCTGAAGGGCTGGCAATAGTTGAATGGAAGCACGACAACATAGGCACGACGACAATAATTTGACGATGGCTGTGTGACGACGAAGGCGTGATAATGATGGCATGGTGAGAGCGGCCTAAGGAAGTCAGAATGTGGACGACGGGACTACCACGAAGGCGACACTACGATCGCATGTCATGGATCGAATGCAAGGCAACGACATAATAACGGCGCTCGCATGAAAAAAGTATGAAGACAATGGGATAACAACGAGTGCAGGACGAGGATGGCGTGACAATGACTGTATCACGAGGACTGCATGACAACGTCGCCTGACGATGAAGGCTCTCCACATGCCGTCGCGATCACGCCTTCTCCTGCGACACAGTGGCCCAAGCTGGAATAACAACGGTGCAATGACCATCGTGGCATCACCACCTTGAGCATATATATATTGGCCAATGCTATTAGATGAAACTTGGGCCACTAGGCCAGTGTAGAAGGCGTGGCGACGATGAAATGGTGAAAGTCAGATAGCGCTACTGGAATGACAATGGAATTAGAACGCCGATATCACGCGTGCGACCGTGCACGTAAACGCCCAAGCTGCTGAACAAGTTCACTCACTGGGCAAGTGCAAAAGGATAGATAGATAGATAGATAGATAGATAGATAGATAGATAGATAGATAGATAGATAGATAGATAGATAGATAGATAGATAGATAGATAGATAGATAGATAGATAGATAGATAGATAGATAGATAGATAGATAGATGCTCAAAAACGCCTGATATAGGCCAAGAATGCTATTCGCATGAAATGGAGTGAATTGTCGTCACACTGTCACATACTCGACAGTGTTTTGAGTTGAGAAGTGTATTTGAGGAAATCGTAGAATACGAATTCCGGAGGCCCTTCATCTCTCAATACAGAGTGCATTGTTTGTCCAGAAAACTCGACACCATTCACAAATCCCGTTCGACCAGTGGATTTTCCATGGTGAGGAAAGTGCTGTGCGTACATTCTCTAAAGCTTAACACATTCATCATGTTTCTAGGTTTTCAGGCGTTTCAAAAGAGCAAAGGGACAACCGTCTGGCATGCCGCGGCTCTTGCACGCCTCGCGGACGAGGCTGGACAACAAAGCACTGCGGCCGACCACCTGACCCCAGCTATGAAGCGTGTAGTGCAGCAGCATGATGAGTATATTTGCGGGAGCTCCACCACATAGATGCCCTGGCGCAAACTTCGAGCACGTCTCACCAATACATTTTTGTTGTGAACTGTAATTCTCAGCAAATGTTAACTGAATCATCTCAACTGGCAGGTATTTGGATCCGACTGGTGTAGCAGTGAAATTGACTAAGGACAATGTGTTTACGGGCTCTCTGTATATGGTCACATACTACATGTAGACACTAGCTAATTCCTTTATATGCTGTGCATGTTACAAGTGATCTGCGTCTCTCAGTGGTTTTGTTTCTATTTCACCAGAATCGAAAAATTTGATGCAATAATTACCCTTTTCTATCTTACTTTTTCAAATGTGGCTTCCTCATGGCAGGTCACTACATTTCCACGCAGCTTGCACGTTGTACATGTTCTGATAATTGTGATTTTTTTCATGGTTGCTCAATGGCAGAAGCGCGCTGCTTTATAATGCAGTATTCTGGCGCAACGCTTATGCTGCTGTGGGCTGTGATGCTTGTAATGCTGCTACGCGGGTTTAGGTGTTTGAAGCTAAGACAAACGTTTTGCGTTTCGAAATAGTATAACTTTTAGCTTTTACAGACGAGTGACGTGAAACATTTCGTCTGAAATTTCGTTTTTTATTTAATGCTGCGGGATGCAATCAACAATCATGGTGGCCTGCTGGCTTTGTACACGAAATGTAGCTGGAGTAGATGGTTTATTCATTTGGGTCATTTTATTTCATAGGGATCAGGCTGTCCTCACAAGGAAGCATTTAATGAAAAAATCGCGTTACTACTTTTTGATTTTGAGATTAAGCTGCAGCCGTAAAAAATGGCTATAAAATAATTGCACTGCTTTGAATTCACATTTCTTCCATGCCGCAAAGAAAATAGTGGCGCATCTACATAGGCAACAACTGTAAGAGCTGTGTTATTCATGCCATATGAGCAGTACAAGAACGAAACAAATCTCAAATGTTGTCACAGCACCAGACTACTATATTGTGCAACAAAATAACTGCTAATTTTCTTTCCACCTTTTACACAGAGAAGCCCTGCCTTCGCACCAAAGCATTTCAAGCTTAATTTTTCCGTGTTGAACAGGTCTAATTCCACATCAACATAGGAACATTCGTTATATAGTGTATAATGGAAGCCTTGGTAAGCTGCACACTGCACACAATAATAGGTTGCACAAAAGGGCTACACACCAGGCAGATACCTAAAGATGACTCCTGTGGTACTGGTGGGATTGAAGGAAGCGGTGGTGCGACGTGGGCATATTGCTCATTCCGTCGTCTTTGAAAGAGGTTACATGTCGCTGCGTTGCTGCCTCCCCCTCACATAAATGTCCCTCAGTGGCAGCATCCATTCTTCTTCAGGCAGCGCTCGCGAGATGCAGCTGTGGCAGGATACATGTCCCCAGAGACGTCATCGTCCTCAAACAGCGGTTCTGCTGCCTTCAAGGTAATATTGCGCAGAGTGGCGCAAGCAGCAATGATTGTCGCTGCTGTCTCGGAGCTGCAGAGCATCGAACTATAGCGCTGCAACGATGGACCTAACGATTGTCCATCCTAACGATAACCTCCTAAATGGACCTAATGACAACATTGTGCGTGGAGACGTGTTCCTTGTTCTAACGGCCCTCGGGGGTGTCGCCAGCTGGATGACGGGCATTAGCGTCAGCAACCGTGGCTCCAAAACATACCCAGAGTCTCATGTTTCATAAAAAGATGACATGTGCTCTCTCATTGCAAGAGGCACTCGGTTATAGCACTTACCCAGCAGATGTTCACGAGCCTGCAGCTGTGACGCGCGATGGCTGCTCAGCTGGCTGTGTCACCACATCCACGAGTCGTACGTGGCGCCCCCTCCCCCCCCCCTCCCTGTCACCGGGCTAACGGAGATCACAACTACGTTCCGCAGGTTTGCAGCGCACTCATAATCAATAAAAAAATTAGCGCAAAGCGTAGTCACAGATTTCATTAGCCTGAAAGCATTTTCTTCTATGGGCCTTCCAAAAAGTAACAGAATGTTTGTATATTGTGACAAAACTACTGCATACTTCCTCAGAAAAAAGGCGTCAACAGCTTGAAACCAAGGTCTTGGCCAGGGAAGCTCACCAAGGCTTTGACAAATGCAAACCCACTTGTAAATCGGCTCCAAGTTCTTCATCGCTCATTACTTCATAGTTACAAACGTTCTACCGGGGTCCTCCAATGCCTGTCTTATACCCAGGAAAGTTCCGCGTAACGCTGCGGGAGCGCTTCATATGTCGCTAAGAGTGGATTCACCGCGGCGCTGACGCATGTAGAGGGGCATCGCAGCAGGCGCCCGATGGGCGTCACACGCGTTCTGTGCATATGCCCGCTTATTCGCAAGGGTCGACTACCATTATCATCGTGTTAGTATTGCCAGCAAGACATGCAAATCATCGTCCCGATTGTGTACTGTGACAAATAACTTAAACGTTAATAATTTCCAAACTATTACAATGGTTTGTTTCATTTTTCCAGGTTCGTATGTATATGTAACGGCGGCTTGGTTCCGAATTCAAAAAGTACACTTGGGACTACTGGTTATAAACCGGCTACAAACGGATTGCACATCACACGTTTCTGTAGTTACACGTAGGCCTGTATTTCCGTTTGTAGCTGCTGGTATTTCAACTTTCGAACTTTATATTTCTCTCTGCGTTATGACAGCATACAAGGGCCACTGAACCGACACTAACTAAACGAAGTAATACATGAAAAACGGAGCTTACAAAGTAGCTAAACTAATTCCATAACTAATACCGAACTAATGGAGTGAAAGAATGACTAATACCAAACTGACTAAGCGAACTACCAAGGCAAACGGAACAAATTACTAGTTACCAAATATTAAATAACTAAGGTAACTAAATAATAAATAAGTACCTCAGTTACTAACTCGCTACTAACAAAACTAGCCAAAAGGTACTTGAATCGGTAAGTGATCTAAGTAAACTGACAAATGCCAATAAATTATTTAACTAACCAAGCATAAGTAAGTGTAAATAATTGCCAAACTGAGCAAACAACAAATAACAAAATTAAGGCAAATTGAGTAACTATACTTAACAATTGACAAACTAATGTCATTACTGATATATACCTGAGCAAACTAAGTAAACTTACTAATAAGTAACCGAACTGCATAATAACTAACGTAACTAAGCATAGCAATAACACTAACTGAATTAGTAACCTAATCCCTAACTAAAAGATATCTAACTGAAATAACTAGTTACCTAACAAAACGAAACAGTTACCTAAGTTCAGCCCATAACGGAGCTACCTAATCTAAATGTCCTACTCAAACCTAACTAAAGATTATTCACCAACCAAACTAATAAGTAACCTCATATCTAAAATAACGATGCATATATAACTAACCTACTAAGTTAACGACTTATTAACTTACCAAACTAAGTAACGAAGTATACCTGTCTTATCTAACTAGATAAAAGTGTAAACAAAGACAGCGGACCGGTACATTTTGTGCGAGGAATGCTATTAGGTGGGGGGGAGGGGGGGGGGGCAGGGGTAAGGCAATAACGAAACAATGACGTGAATAATTTAAGCAGAAACCCTTCGCAAGCTGAATGATTCTGCCAACAGTTCCCATTGCGAGGTGGCTCTGCAAACATGCTAAAATGTGGGAGGGGTGCCTCACCTGGTGAAAGATTCACATGATCACGCAGCCCAGCCCTCTCGCGCAGCAGATTGATCGCCTTCTACTTGCGCCAGCGCCTCTGATGCCACTTCATATCTCTGTGTGAAACTTTCGATGAAGTTTTGTGATCAGAAAGAAAGTATAGAAGCACCCTGGTTCTATAGTTCGTCAACCCACTGATGGATCGTAATTGATACTGGTCTCACGCTGTGTTCTACAATGCGTTCAACATGCAGACCTTTATGTAGTCACGACCAGCAGAAAGGTGTAACATACGTATCTTGCGCCATCAGAGACACACGTGTCCTCAGAGATAACGCTCATCGTGAAACGTGACCGTCAACCCTCGTTGAGCACGCACGAGGCCCGAAGCAATGACAGTATTTCGTCGCGTTGTACTTGTGTTTAAGGTTTACGTTGCAACGGGCCCAGCAGAATTAAAGATTTCTGCGATGGGCAAGTGAGAGAGGTGACCATGGATTCGAAAAACACTTCAAGAATGCTTGCGACCATGTTGTTAAGTCCGTAGTACTGAAACTCACAGGTCATGAAACCTTCGGTGCCTCGTGTCGCTGCTATGTCGCCATCAGCGTGCCGTGGACGCTTGCGAGCATACCGAGCAGACCAGCGTCGTGTCAACGGAGGCCTTCGGACTCGCCTTGACATCGCGGTTCAAGGAGAAGTTAACCCACTTATTCCGTGTGCCGACAACGATGATGGCCTTTGTGACATCGTGATTTGTGTCACTTAGGGTTGACGACGCCATCCCTATCAATTTGAGGAACCGACGCTCTGTCGGGAGCTCCCTATTGCGAAAAATTGTCAAAGCGCCCAGCACCCCTCCTCCCCGTGGAACTGTCGCTGGCTCGCTGACATTCAGTAATACGGTAGGGTTCATTGCACACACACACAAAAAGAAAGCGCTGTTCATTTTGAATGATGAAAATGACACCGGAATGATTCTTCCATTTCGTTAAACGCATGTGGCACCTGAAACCGTCGTTTCTGCGCGATCGCGCCCATGATACAGATGACGAAACAGTTTAGTGCGATGGATAGCTACATTTTTTCAAAATCTTGGCAGCATTAAATTGAAGCAGATACAGGCATACCTTTCTGAAGCAAAATTTGCCCTTCGGTATCACGGTGTCTACGCTCGGATTTAATGCGAACCAACATTGGTGGTTTCGTCAATGTCTGCCAATTATGGATGGACTTCGCAGCCTCTCCTGGTCCTAGCAGATAACTCATTCCGTTTCAAAATGATTGACAGCAGCATTTTATTATTGTGACGTCACCAGAAAAAAAGTCGTCTCGCTCGCCGCTTATGACGATCAGCTGGCTTCTGGCCAATCGCATGAGGGAAAACCCGAAGGTTTTGTTTTTGAACCCTATGATAATTGCGACCCTGGAGCCCTATTTTGTAAGGTAAATTTTCCTTTAGCTTCAAAAATTTATATTCTTCTGTCCAAACATACAGCTGATGTCGACAATAGCTAGGTGCGGTTTTCTGCGAGGAATTGACCAAGGAGAAAAAATAATGGGAAAGGAGAAGCATTGTTGAAGAAATGGCCTCTTGTCTCCTTTTTGTGACCTATAATTACAATAAAAGGGCAGTGAGGCCCGTTTCGCGTTAACGTTCGATTGGCATTTCTTTAACTTTTATGTTTAATTTACGGGCCTATACATTTTATTTTATTTCTGTTGCTACTTGTTTCAGGAAGGATACTGGTCTCCCCTTTGCCTGCGCATGATGCGCTGTTTATACGTGTGTTTTTTTACAGCGAAGTCTTCTTTGGCTCTGCTTAGGGTTTTCGCGTTCGTCATCATTTCCTGGCGGCATATTTTTGTGGACATATGTACAAACAACTTGAGATACTGGATATCTGCTGGCTGTTGTACTGCTGAATAGACAACTTGGATCACTCAGTACCTGCCATTATTTATTAGCCCACTATTGGCCGATTACTCAAAATGGACCTACCACGGTGACACAAGAGGTCTATAGCCATGAACGTATTAGGTATGCTTCGTAGTCCTCTGCGCTCACACCTCTAAACATTGTTATCCCGGCGTGCCTCACACGAGTGTATATCTAAATTTTCCCCATCAAATAAAGTTGCTCTCTCTCCCTCATTATATATATATATATATATATATATATATATATATATATATATATATATATATATATATATATATATATATATATATATATATATATATATATATATATATATATATATCACTCGGGGTAGTGTATGTGCTAATCGGAAGCGCTTCGGGCTGCTGAGCTCAGTGAACCGGGTTCGAAACCAACCGTCAGGACATCTTCGGTCACTGATTATGGGGCACTGGTTATGCGCGCTTTTTAAGAAACCTCTTTACCCGCCGTGGTTGCTTAGCGGCTATGGTGTTGGGCTGCTAAGCATGATGTCGCTGGGGACCTAATCCCGTCCGCGAAGGCCGCATATGCGAAAACACCCATCTACTTAGATTTAGGTGCACGTTAAACAACCCCAGGTGGTCAAAATTGTCAGGAGCCCCCCACTATGGTAGGCCTCATAATTAGATCGTGGTTATGGCACGTAAAACCCCATAATCTTATTGAATAAACCTATTTAAAGCCAAGTTGTCCACTATCAACTATGTGCGACTTGGTATATGCCCCTCTTGAAATAACTTCTTTGACGCCAGCATTGGTCACCGAGTATGATCCACTGGTTATGTGCCGCACTTTAATATGTCCTACATCAACCTGTGGCACCAGGTACCTGCGCTCTTCAATGAGCCTCTCTGATGGCGTCTTGGGCATCAGAGAGGCTCGTGTACGGGCCGATAAGTATATGCTGTTCATCAGTGACAATGGAAAACTTTAAAACGTATGCATTGTTTGTCGAAACCCAACCCACGTCGTGAATACTTAGGCAGCCTTCTCTGAATACATGTGCACGCATTTTTCACTCACCGACTTTGTAGCGCTGCCGCCAGATGGCACAGCGTGTCAGGAGAAGTGTGAAAGAGTAACCGAGCTGCAAACAGGCATGATACCTGGCGCGTTTCGGCACTGGGACTACGTTGCGTGGTGATACTTCTTCTGTTATAATTGTCTTAATATGGGCATGCATTGTAAGATCGGTTCTGCAGAACTTTTTTAAAGGTTTTTTTGAAAGCTCACGGTAGTCCCTAGTGATCAATTGACCATGGCTATTTTGCCGGCTAATTAGTTCGTATGAGTTAAAATTTTGCGCAGTTGTATACCTGTAAACGAAAGCTGCGAGCGTTGGTGAAATTTCTTTGGTGCAGCATTGCACACTGAAAAGTTCAGCACAACTCTTTAGAACAAAGCTCAGTCACTCTCCTTTAAAGTATAATTATTTCCATGACGCCAACGTAAACGTCAACAATTCTATGACGTACATTCCCACGTAGTCAGTCGTTCTACCTTCCGCGTATTCATTCCCATTCCCCGTGGAAGCATACGACAGCTTACGTTATAGACTCACAGAAAAACGTTTAGCAGGCAGGTGGGCTTTTCCTCCTCGGCACGTTAAGGGGGCCGCTCTTCTAGCGGTGCTGCTAAGGCATGGTGAACCTTAATGTTGCAGAGCTAGGTCTGCAACATTAAGATGCACACGCGCACTCTTGAAATGATTACATCGCAGATACATGAAGGAAACCATTCGGCCACGATTGCCATACTCTCTAATGCGAATTTTTAGTGCCCGTTGTTTAGGTGTCTTGAATTCGCGATATAATGTGGCAAAGAAGTTGATTCTGAATGGCAGGGTCCTCTCCGGGGTGGCGCTGTGCCACTGCTCGGGCAGCTTCTTTAGCTGCAGCGGCAGACGAAGCATTTCCATCGCTTGCGTCACTCACTGTCTAGAAAGAAAGCGTGAACACGGGAAGGCGTGACCGGCGCCGAGCGCATTCTCCAGCGGCGTTGGTGCCGGCAATGTAGCGCACCTGCAGTGGTCCGAAGTGCACGCCCAGCGCTCACGCTCTCACCATACTCTCACCATCTGCTTTCTTCCTGCCACTGCGCTCTACGTTCGCTCTTTCACCTTCGCTGCACTAGTCCGCTGGGTTACGCCGATGGCCGCCGACGGCCAACGCAGGAACAGATGCTTAAGAGCTGCGCTGCAAGAAAATAGTCAGGTTTGGACATCGAGACACTGCATTCAGCGCTTTCACGTCTTTGTGATCCGGCCGCTCCAACAAACTGAACTGATATGGCCATCTTTTTGAACCTACAGGACAACATAGCTATCGTTATTCGATGGAGAGATATTAACGTTTGTTCGTTCAACTGCGTATATCAAGTACGTTCCCGAACAGACCGAACGAAAACCACCCGTAGCATTTGCCCTTGCAGAGCTGGAACCACAGCTAATGTGCATTAAGCTTTAGGCGAAGCAACAAATGAAGAAAAATGAAGGGGTGACGTCAATCGTACTTGGTTTAAGCAACGCGTGACAAGACAATAAGTTTTGTCACCTCCGAGATTTCTAAGCGTCGTCGTACTTGGAATGTCAATAACAAAAAAAGCCATCTGATCTGTAAACATCCCCCACGCGGCTCTACAGCAGTTGAAGAACCCTTGGGAAAGAAATGCAGCCAACCACCTGTGTGCATTTCTTTCTAGTGGTCGCAAACAAAAAAGAACACACCTTGCACACTTCAGTTCATTTCGCGAGACTGTACACAGCGAGTGCTGAAGAGAGCTCGAGTCGGCGTCTGGCTATGCGCGACCAATCTATGTGTTTATGACGGGGTTTTGTCTCGTACAAGAGCGGACAGAGTGAAGCAGTGCCTAGCAGAATGTCCGATAAAGATCAACTGAAGAGAAAAACGAGGCTACAGCGCTTCGGACCGGACAGCGTACACAGTTGGATGACTGCAGGTAGGAACTCAGCCACATTAAGCCGAACAGAAAATAAACCAAAACTGACTGATGCCTTGAGGCTTCAGCGCATGAGGCACTGCTTCGTCAGAACATCTCGCGAGCTGGTGCGGAGCTCGCTTAACCCTCGTTGCCATATTTCTTGGATGCTTTGATGCGCATACCGACAATTTATAACCAACCGCTTTGAGAAACGTCTTCAGTATAAGCTTTCTAGACCGAAGTCAGCGTTAATATAGAGCTGTGTGTTGAAATAAGCCTAAGTATTCCTCGTTCTTGATATTACATGCTACAGGCGTGTTTAAGTAACGCCCTATTGTAATATAACTTACGTTGACGATTAAGCCTGATTTGAAGTCAGACTCCTAAGTTTGCAGTCTAGAACGAGTCTGGGGACTTCAGATAGAGTCAAAAGATAACAGCTTTTACACGCGCCAGTGGCATTTAATATGAACGGATGCGAACGGAACAGAGCGATTGGCGATCTTTGTTCTAGAGACTGACTGTTGTGCCTTATAGGTGTAGCGTTCGCATAAAGTTGCGTCCTTGTTATGGAGCTTCTTTTATATTGTTTTTTTTTTTTTTACGGCGAAGGCGTTGAATCATCTATCTGTTCACCTAAAGCAGCTACACGTCTGGCAGCCTTGTCTTCCCGTTCCCATTCCTGAAGTTTTCTATCTTCCCGTGCGCAAACTAATGTAGCAACGGTGATGCAAGTTCTGCTTGTCACTGAAAAGCCTGTATTTTAAATTCTAGATTACCCCATCCTTTCCTTCTTGGTCGCCTGGTTTGCGAGTACGTTCTGTACTTCAAATTCATTTCTTGCGTCTTCCGATCACTAGTTATTCGGTGATCGTAGCGGTGATACGTAAGTAAAATGCCATTTCTTCCCCGCCTTTGCCCGAACTTCGCTTATTCTGCCATGCAGTGCCGCAGTGGCCGGCCAATTCATCGGTCACTGCCGTCGGCTGATTGTCGTTGAATGAGCGTCGGGAGTGATACCAGGGGTAGCATCCTACGCTACTGGTAAACATGCAATGAACCTTTCAATTATTTAGGCTAAGTTGTTTCTTTGAGCATAATTATAAAATGACCGTTTTCTTCCCTTTGAGAGACGTTATGCGAAGCTTGTAGTTTGTTTGCTCTGCATCGTGCAACGACTAAACACGGCGCCGACATTCTATTTGCTTAGAGATGGAGCATGTCATGAGTACGGTTCTGTGAACGGTGCAGGGCAATTATAAGTGTTTGCGAGTGAAATACAGCCACTATACGTAATCTTTCCTGGGGTACTTGAAGAACTGAATGCGGCTATGAGTACACCTTTGCTGGAAATGTAGGCATTTCTCTGTAGGCCTTATTCGTAGGTTAAAGACTTTGCTGATTACTGAAGATACGTGCTTTCCTTAAATTTTAAAATAAATTATATATGTTATGTGCCAAAACAAGGATCTGATTATAAGGCACGCCGCAGTGGGTGACTGCTGATTAATTTTGACCACCTGGGGTTCTTTAACATGCACCTAAATCTAAGCTCACTGGTGTTTTTCCATTTCCCCTTCATCGAAGTTCAGCTGCTCTGGCCAGGATTTGATGCCACGACATCGTACTTAGCAGCGCAACACCAAAGTCACTAAGCAACCATGGCGAGTCTTTCAATTTTCAGCAGGGACGTTCGAATAGCGATTGTCTTGTATCAAATTGAATATGAATATTCAAGAAAAACTACCATATATTATCGAATCGAACATCGAATGATCACAATTTTATAAAAACGAAAATGAAAAGTTCGGCAAAATTTGCCGGGCAGCAATAGTGTTGTTTACATTGTCTGGTACTACTACTGCCCTGTACAAGGCAGCGATAGAGGCCTGGTCAACTGAGAAGCTTGTAAATGGTAAATGTGAAAGGAAAGTGAAATCATATTGGGAGCACAATAAACATTACAGCAATTATCAAAACAAACAACACGTATTAGAGCGTGCTGCTTGTTGAGGGAGCTAACGACAATACAGCAGCACCAAGCATCGTATTCAAGGAATTCAGACGTGCTGAGATTGGCCAAAAGTTAAGAGCTTTGTCTTGATAGAGGCAGCGAATTCGCGGGCTAACTAAGATGACGCATGCTTACTCAAGGAATGATAACTACTCGTATTTTGCAAAAGTGACCTCCTCCATGCGTTTGTTGCTGCAGCCTGCCGTGGTGAGTCCATAATTCTAACCACCGTAGTGATGGCGCACGTTATCGCTTATGTTTCTGTTTGCTTTGTGCGACTCTTGGGTCATTTCAATGAGACTTTGCTGCACCTTGTCTTCTTCTCCAGCCTGCTTTTCGCCTCGACGATCAAAGCACAATCTTAATAACCATATGGCCTAGGTCTGAATATAATTACGCGGAGCTTTTACAGGAACTTATACAGAAACCTGTATTCATGTTGGTCACGAATAAACAAGAGATACACGTTGCTTCCGTACAAGGTTGCTGTCCTTGGTATAACGAAAGTCGCTGGTGTAAGATACTCCACTAAAGGCTCTTGATAAAGAGTGTTGCATGACGCGTTCAGAAAAGAACTATATCAGTGGATTTTTCATCAAATCAACAGAAATGCCTGCTGTAGCATTTCATAGCTCTTAAAAGCCACATGTCAGAGACGCTTTCTTTAGTAAGGTATGTTGCTGTGCTAGTCACTTCATATATTCAGCCAAACTTGAAAGTGCGCAAAGAGTAAAAGACGTGAACAAAAATACAGACGCGCGCACCGGGATTTGTGTGTGCGCCTATGTTTCTGTTCGCGTCTTGTCTTCGCGCAGTTCAGAGTTTTGCCCGACGCTTTCTTTGCAGCTGTTCACGAAGCAGTTTACGAGGTCAACGGACGCCTGCCTTTTTTCATCTGAGCCTTCGGGTGTATTAACACTGGGTACTGAATGTCGCATGTTTCATTCCAACGACTTCTGCACTTTCTCGCGCAAGGCTTCTTACTTTTTAAAGGGAGATGAAGGTCTTTGACCGAAAGTTTTGAAATTTATTCTTCGAGGTGTGGTGCTAAAAACTTGTATATATATAAAGGTAATGATATGTCCATATTTCAAATATAACGTCCATTTTGTTTGCCTTTTTGGTTCTCACTTTTTTGCAAGTGTCTTGAATAATTTTCTGCAATGATTTGAAAAATATCTGATGCGTATGTTTCACTAAACAGGGCATCAATGACTTCCGTATTATTCAAAGAATGCCGTAAGACCAACCTTATTGTTCTGCCATACCTAGAACATGAGTTGCCAAAATATCAACTAGGAACTTAAAATAGTGTTTTCCTGGTGCTTAAATTTGAAGTCTCCTAATTCGTGTTCTAGGAGATAGAGCACTAAGTTTGATGTTACGTTTTTTTTTTTTTTTTTCAAATATACCGAAGGCATTGATTCCTTGTTTAGCTACATCTAAGGAGCAAATATTTTGCAAATCTTTGGAAAATATATTTAAAAGAGCTCTTCCGTGGTTGCAACCTGAGGATGGATGGATGGATGGATTAAAAACTTTATTAGGGTCCTTTAGGGCGCGCACTAGCGCGCAGCGGGCCGCTCCCACGTCGGGACAGAGAGGCCGAGTCTCTCCGCCGCGTCGCGGGCCCTTTGGACAGCCCATAACTGTTCTTCGAGGTTGGGGCTGTGTAGGACCGCATCCCAACGTGAAGAAGTGTTGTTTTCATCGCTGTGTAACGCGGGACATCGCCAGAGCATGTGAGGTAAATTCGCTAAATCAGTGCATAGTGCACATGCATTTGTTGTCTGAATTTCGGGGTACACCTTGTGAAGAAGTAGGGGGTTTGGGTAAGCCCCCGTCTGTAGAAGCCTTAGTGTCAAAGCCTGAGGTCTATTGAGTTTGCAATGTGGGAGGGGGTAGATCCTCCGAGCCAAGTAAAAGTGCTTAGTAATTTCGGTGTACGTGGAAGGAGAGTCCCGATTGTCAGTACCCCCAGCGTCACGCTGCCCGGTAGCTACGCGGTTGATGATCCCTCGCGCAGCTCCGTGTGCCGACTCGTTGAGGTTGGGCGGGGCAACCTGAGGAGACAAACAAAAATAGACTGAATATTCAAAATGAGCACACATCATTACATACACGTACAACTTTTCAGCACCATATGTTGAATAATCTGTGATGTCATAACTTTATTTGGAATCCGGCGATTGGGAGGCCCGGGCCTGGGGCCGCCTAGATGGCCACTGGGAGCTGCTGCTCCCGTGCGGCCCCCATGGCCTGCTGGACGGCCCAAAGTTGGTCTTGGAGTTCTGAGCTGAGCAGCGTGGCCGACCACCGCGCCAGTATATTTTCTAAGGAGACTGCAATTTTATTTTGCTATATTTCAAATCCCCACAACATGTGTTGAAAGGTGGCTGTAGCAGACTTGCACAGCCTGCACATATCGCTCTCGTATATATTGCTACGGCACAATATGCGCGATCACGAAAGGCCAGCAGTGTGAAGACGACGACGACGATTAGAAGCTAGCGCGGGCTGTTGCCTCTTGGCCAAGCGCAGCGTATTTTCCTTGTAAATATATTTGTACATAGCTTTTCGTCTGCGTCTTCCTACGTAACATATCTGGTGGAGGTGGACGTTCCCTGTACCTCGTCACGGAGCTTCGCAGTGGACGGTACGTCGAGCCTTCCTTCATGGCTCCCGGCGACGACAACCCGACTCCGCCGGCTCCGACACCTGCTGCCACTTCGACGACCTACATCACTCTCCCCGCTCCCCGTGATCCTGGCGTATTCTCGGGCCAAGATGGGGAAGACGTCGATGACTGGATCAGCCTGTATGAACACGTCAGCCGCAATAACCGGTGGGACCCTACTATTATGCTCGCCAACGTAGTCTTTTACCTCGGTGGCACACCTCGAGTTTGGTATCGCACGCACGAAGATGAGCTCACCAGTTGGGATTCACTTAAGACACAGCTTCGAGACTTGTTCGGCAACCCCTACGGTCAACAACTTGCCGCGCAGAAGGCGCTTTCCGGCCGTGTGCAGACGTCAACAGAGCCCTATGTCACGTACATTCAGGACGTCTTGGCTCTGTGCCGCAAAGTTGACACCCACATGACTGAGTCAGACAAGGTTTCCCACATCCTCAAAGGCATTGCCGATGACGCCTTCAACTTGCTCGTTTGCAACAACGTAGCGACGGTGGATGCTGTTATAAGAGAGTGCCGCCGCCTGGAACTCGCCAAAAGCCGACGTATTGACCAGCAGTTTGCCCGTCTGCCCAACACCCCAGCGACATCTTCCTGTGCCGACGCTCCTCGTCCCAACAACACTGCCGATGTTACCAGGATCGTCCGGCGTGAGATCGAGGCCGCCTATCCGGCTGCCTTCGACTCCAGTCCCACCAACACATCTGCAGTCACGGTCTCACTGATCCAGGCAGTTGTCCGCCAGGAGTTTGAAAACATGGGTCTTCACACCATCTGCTCGGCCCATCGCCCTAATACCCGCCCGGCTTCTTCGATTTCGCCCCGTCCCGCATCTTACCCACCACGTTTCCGCAACCCATCTGAATGGCGCACTGCTGACGACAAGCCTATTTGTTTCCACTGCCATCGAATCGGGCACATTTCTCGGCACTGTCGTAGTCGCTGGAGTTCCCCGAGCCGGCCTACTTATACTGCCTACTCTCGCCCCTCAGGTGGCCCTTCTCGTCCCTACGCCGCACGCTCCGATAATGCCGCCACTGATTCTCCTGCAACGAACCGCCCCTATTCTCGTTCGCCTTCGCCCCAACGACGACAATCTCGCTCTCCCCAGCCCCGTCGCGCCTATTCGCCGACTCCCTTCGGACGCCGCTCCCAGCCGGAAAACTAGACGATGCAGCGCCTCGAGGTGACGCTGCATTGCTCCCTACGCCGCCAAATCCTCTACTGACTTTGCCCACTCATCTGAACCTTCTTGACGTGCAAGTCGACGGTGTTTCTGTGTCTGCTCTCATAGACACTGGGGCGCATTTGTCCGTAATGAGCGCTGACCTTCGTAACCGGCTCAAGAAAATTATCACGCCCGCCACGACGCCTGTTGTCCGTGTCGCCGATGGCGGAACAGCCCCCGTAATTGGTATGTGTACCGCCCGCGTCTCCTTCGCCGATCGCTCAACAATCGTGCTATTCACAGTCATCGCCCACTGTCCCCACGACATCATCCTCGGCTTAGACTTCCTTTCCGCACATTCTGCTCTCATCGATTGTTCCGCCAGTACTCTCCGCCTTGACCTGCCTGTTCTGGATCCTGCTGAACCACACCCCAGTCGCCTCAGTTCCGCCGACTTCGTTCGCTTGCCACCTTCGGCACTGACCTACGTTGACCTAGTGTCATCCCCACCAGTCCCCGACGGTCACTACATCGCGGCTCCTATGCAAGACGTCCTCCTTACACATGGGATCACAGTACCCCATACAGTTTTATCTATTACGGCGAATTGCGTCTGCCTGCCAGTGGTCAACTTTGGCTTGACGACACAAGTGCTGCCACGTGGGATGTCTTTGGCCCAGCTTTGTTCATTCGAGGATCACTCAGTAGCATCCATTGCAGTAGACGACACTTCATCCGATACTCCTCTACCATCGCAGTCGGCAAATTGTACCATCGCTGACTTACGGAAAATGATTGCCCCCGACTTGCCCTCCGAGCACGCTCGTGAACTCTACCGCGTTCTGTTTTCCTACCACGATATTTTTGACTTTAACGATCGTCCTTTAGCCCAAACTACAGCTGTGAAACATCGCATTAATACCGGCGATGCCCCTCCTATTCATCGCCGCCCGTATCGAGTGTCACCAGCTGAGCGTCAAGTTATTCACGCAGAAGTTCGCAAAATGCTTGCCAAGAACATTATTGAACCATCATATAGTCCATGGGCGTCACCTGTAGTACTGGTCAAAAAGAAGGATGGCTCATGGCGCTTTTGCGTGGATTATCGCCACCTTAACAGGGTTACCAAAAAGGACGTGTATCCCCTACCTCGGATTGATGACGCCCTTGACTGCCTCCACGGTGCTCGCTATTTCTCTTCTATTGACCTTCGCTCCGGCTACTGGCAGATTGCCGTGGACGATCTCGACCGCGAGAAGACTGCTTTTGTCACACCCGACGGTCTTTATCAATTCAAAGTGATGCCGTTCGGTCTATGTAACGCCCCTGCCACTTTTGAACGCATGATGGACTCCCTTCTTCACGGTTTCAAGTGGTCCACGTGCCTGTGCTACTTGGACGACGTTATCGTATTCTCCCCAACGTTCGCTACGCACCTCGAGCGCCTCTCAGCAGTCCTGGACGTTTTTCGGCGAGCCGGTCTGCAACTCAACGCATCGAAGTGCCAATTCGGCCGTCGCCAGATTACCGTCCTTGGACATCTCGTTGACGCGAACGGAGTGCAACCGGACCCAGGCAAGATCCATGCTGTTACGCACTTCCCTGTTCCGAAGTGTGTCAAGGATGTGCGCAGCTTCATCGGCCTTTGTTCGTACTTCCGCCGTTTCGTGAGAAATTTCGCCGCCATAGCACGACCACTAACCGACCTTTTGAAAAAAGACGCTCCTTTCCAGTGGGGCGATAACGAGGCCTCTGCATTCTCTCATCTAATCGACATTCTCACAACGCCTCCCGTTTTGGCCCATTTCGATCCTTCTGCGCCTACCGAAGTCCGTACTGATGCCAGCGGTCACGGAATTGGAGCAGTACTGGCACAACGCCAGCGTGGCCACGACCGTGTTATCGCTTACGCCAGCAGGCTCCTCTCACCCGCGGAGCGCAACTATTCCATCACTGAGCGTGAGTGTCTGGCCCTAGTTTGGGCGGTTGCGAAATTCCGCCCATACTTATATGGCCGATCCTTTTCCGTTGTCACAGACCATCACGCGCTTTGCTGGTTATGCTCACTGAAAGATCCTACAGGAAGACTTGGTCGCTGGGCCTTACGCCTCCAAGAATATTCGTATACTGTCACCTATAAATCTGGCCGACTACACAAGGACGCTGACTGCCTGTCTCGCTACCCGGTCGACGAGCCTGACGACGCCGACAGTAGTAGCCTCAACGGCATTTTCTCTGTCTCTGCCTTCGGTAACATCGCCGATGAGCAGTACCGAGACCTATCGCTGCGAGCACTTATCGAGCGTCTGCGCTCTACACCTACCGACGCATCCGTTCGCCGATATGTCCTCCAGGGTGGCATTCTGTATCGAAGGAACTTCCTCCCTGACGGCTCTGACCTTCTTCTTGTCGTGCCAAAACAGCTACGACAGACTGTGCTCTTTGAGATGCATGACGCACCCACTTCAGGACGTCTTGGGGTAACCCGCACGTACGACCGCGTCCGCCGCCGCTTCTATTGGCCTGGTCTCGCTCGCTCCGTTCGACGCTATGTTGCTGCCTGTGATCCCTGCCAGCGTCGGAAGACACCTCAGGTGCTACCTGCCGGTCATCTCCAGCCGATCACCGTCCCTGTGGAACCGTTCTTTCGTGTTGGATTAGACCTGCTCGGTCCCTTTCCCACGTCATCTTCTGGGAACAAATGGGTAGCCGTCGCGACTGATTACGCCACCCGATACGCTATCACTCGGGCTCTCCCTACCAGCTGCGCCACTGACGTCGCGGACTTTCTCTTGCGTGACATTATCTTGCTTCATGGCGCCCCGCGACAGCTGCTTACTGACCGTGGTCGAAACTTCCTCTCGAAAGTTATCGCTGACATTGTGCGTTCCTGCTCCATTCAACACAAACTGACTACTTCATACCATCCTCAAACCAATGGCCTGACAGAGCGGTTAAACCGTACTCTTACCGATATGCTGGCCAAGTACGTTTCCAAGGACCACCCCGACTGGGACATTGCCCTTCCTTACGTAACATTTGCGTACAATTCTTCCCGGCACGACACCGCCGGATTTTCTCCCTTTTATCTACTGTACGGTCGCGAACCTACCTTGCCCCTAGACACGGCACTTCCTCCTGCTGCGGTCTCAACAAGCGAGTATGCGCGCGACGCCATCGCCCTCGCTGACCATGCACGCCAGCTTGCCCGTGCTCGACTGACGGCCTCACAGACCACTCAGCAGTGTCAGTACAACGCCCGCCATCGTGACGTACAGTTTTCACCTGGTGCGCTCGTGCTCCTGTGGTCGCCCTCTCGTCACGTCGGACTTTCAGAGAAGCTCCTTTCGCGATACACAGGGCCCTACCGCGTGCTGCGCCAGGTGACGCCTGTGACTTACGAAATTGCTCCTGTGGCCTCAACCTCGTCCTCTCCTGTGGCATCTAGTGATGTCGTACACGTCAGTAGGCTCAAGGCCTACTACACTGCTTCCGAGTCCGATCTTTAGTCGCTCCGGGACGGCGCTTTTGCAGCCGGGGGTAGTGCTACGGCACAATATGCGCGATCACGAAAGGCCAGCAGTGTGAAGACGACGACGACGATTAGAAGCTAGCGCGGGCTGTTGCCTCTCGGCCAAGCGCAGCGTATTTTCCTTGTAAATATATTTGTACATAGCTTTTCGTCTGCGTCTTCCTACGTAACAATATCGGGGTAGAACGTTTTTAGTTTCACGGGACTCGTATAAGGTTTTGTTGTAATCGCCTCCAAGTAACAGACTCAGCCCTGTTCAGTTTAGTGTGAGGCGGTGGTAATACTCGCCTCCGATTCTGATAGAATTTAGTAATATCGCTAAATCGTTTTAATCTACATTTTTCTCTCCAGATCTCCTCCTCCGTGTTCTCCTGACCGATGGAAGTCACTCTTTGCTCAGCTCGGCGAGTAAGACTTCGAGCTTCGCGGTGTGCTACCTCGTTGAGGTTGATTGCGGGAATGCGTGGAGTCGTATGCGCTGGGAAACAGCAATTGCCTGCCGTTCTTCTCTGCTTGGCGAACTTTGCTTCATTAACTCTGGTGATGTGCCATGGCTCAGGAGAGATCCTACCTTTTGCATAATTTCTAATGGCCGCTTGAGAATCGCTAATGATGTACTGAACATTCGTGGAGACCAATGCTAGTGCATTGGCTACCTCCTCTGCTTTATCGGAATGTTTTGTATTAACTGACACGCTTGTAAGGGGTTCTTGAGTGTGATCAACGATTACTGCGACGTAGCTATTTCTGAGTGGGTAATCAGCCGCGTCTACGAAGGTTGCTCTGTCATCTGACCCAAAGCGTCGGATCATTTCGTCTGCTCTACTGTTGCGTCTGCCGTCGTAACCTGGACGCATGTTCTTGGGTATAGTTGGTACTAGGAGTTTGTCACGAATTTCTCTCGTTCTCGTCTTCTTTTCCCCGTATATATTTTGGTAAGTTATTACTAGTTTGCTTAGTATATGGCGTCCCGTTTTGCTTTTGGTTAGTCGTTCTGCTTGAGGTGTTTGCTGTGCTTCTATGGTTTCGTCCAATGTGTTGTGGAGTCCTAACTTAGCAAGACATCCGTGCTCGTACTGATGGGAATCCCTAGTGCTATTTTGTATGCCTTTTTGATCAGGTTCTTAATTTTAGTCTTTTCAGCTGCAACCCAATTGTGGAAGCCTGGTATGTATATGATCTGACTGATTACGGATGATTGTATCAGCCGTATGATACTTTCTTCCTTCGTAACCTGGTGCTTGTCAGTAATTCGTTTGATTAATCTCGTGGTGTTTGTTAATTTTGGGTCTAACTTCTTTATGGTTTCCCCATTTGTGCTTTTGTTCTCGATTACTAGACCCCGCACCTTGAGCTGGTTGACTATTGGGATATTCAGCCCGTTCTTGGTGTGTAGTTTGATTTCCTCATGAACCTTATTTCTGTCGCATCCTTTGGGAGGCCTGCCCCGAAGTGGGGGGGGGGGGGGGGGGCGGTATAAGAGAAGTTCATATTTCTCTGCAGAGCATGTGAGGCCTGTTCCTATGAGGTTTTCCTCTACTGGGGTAATTGCAGTCTGGAGTCGCTGTGATATCGATCCATCGCTGATATCACAGGTCCAGATAGTAATATTGTCCACGTAGATTGTGTGATCCAGGGGCTCTATGTGATTTAATTTTTTGGAGAGTCCCATCAAAACGAGATGAAACAGCATCGGGGAGATGACAGCGCCTTGTGGCGTGCGCCCTCCCCCCCCCCCCCCCCCCCCACGTATGTCGATCTTGGGCGACGTGAGCCCTCCAACGGAGATGACGGCTTTTCTATCTGATAGGAAGATCTTGAGGGTAGTTATACGTCCGTTGCCCTAGTCATATTCGTTCGATGTTTTTCAATGTGGTTGCGTGGTTGGCATTATCGAAGGCTTTTAAGACCAAGACCCAAGATGGCCCTTGTAGAGCGCGTTTTATGACTGATTATCTGATGCTTAAGTTGAAGCATCGCAACGTGTGTCGAAAAGCTTTTGCGAAATCCTGTCATTGTATGTGGGTACATGTTATTATCCTCTAAGAAGTTATCTACTCTGTTTAAAATGACGTGTTCTATTAATTTTCCAACGCAGGATGTTAGGGAGATTGGTCTGAGGCTGTCGATCTCAAGGTTCTTACCAGGTTTTGGAATGAGCGTTATCGTCGCTTTCTTCCATTGAGCTGGCATCTCTCCCTTTACCCAACACTCGTTTATGTATTCTGTTAGTTTGGTGATCGATTCATCATCGAGGTTCCTGAGAGTCTTGTTGGGTGTACCGTCCGTCTTTTGCAATGCACCGCACTCTAGTACAGTACGAGGAGCGTCCGACATTTAAATTTCAATGCGATTATCATTCTTTGCCTACTTCAGGACTTTAGGGCCTGCTATCTATCTATCTATCTATCTATCTATCTATCTATCTATCTATCTATCTATCTATCTATCTATCTATCTATCTATCTATCTATCTATCTATCTATCTATCTATCTGTCTGTCTGTCTGTCTGTCTGTCTGTCTGTCTGTCTGTCTGTCTATCTATCTATCTATCTATCTATCTATCTATCTATCTATCTATCTATCTATCTATCTATCTATCTATCTGTCTGTCTGTCTGTCTGTCTGTCTGTCTGTCTGTCTGTCTGTCTGTCTGTCTGTCTGTCTGTCTGTCTGTCTGTCTGTCTGTCTGTGTCGCCTCTTACGATGACTCAGTGCCCCTAGATTTCTATTATCTTGGTTCACTTGGTGTGCTCCTGATGCCGTCAGGTTCATTTCGTAGTCGTGATTCCAGCTTTGTCATCTAAATCACGTCACGCAGAGGTGGTCACGCCTTCTACGTTCACCTAGTGAGCCAATGTGTCTAATGGCTTGGACCTCTAGATATATGGTTGTGGCCCTGATGCCGTCATGGTCGTTTCAACGTCGTAATTTTAGCCTTGTTACCTGAAACTCGTCATGCCGTTGTCATCGCGCCATCGTCGTCAGACCATCATCTTCATGCAGTCTTCGTGATACAGTCGTCATTTCGCTATTGTCATCAAAAGTTCATCGTCATCCGATTGTCCTCATACCTTTGTCATGCCACTGTCGTTATTGGGTCGTCGCATACAGTCGTCTTCATTCATTTGTTGTCATAGCGGGGTCATGATGCAATCGTGGTCGATCTATCCTAGTCATTCAAACTTCGTCATCCAACTTTCTTCAAGCCGTCGTCGTCATGATGTTGTCATATCATTGTCACCTTGCCGTTGTCCTCGCACTGTCGTTTTACCATCGTGATCACATCAGTATCGTAAACCCATTGTCGTCATGCCGTCGTCGTACGTCGTTCCATCAACACCAATCCGTCTGCGCCATTCCTTCCTAATTGTGCCATCGTCATACAATCGTGATTACTTTGTCATGGTTATACAATCGTACTCGCGGCATCATCGTCAAACAGCCGGCATCATGAATTTTTGTCTTACCACCGTCATCATGAAGTCGTTGTCGTGAAATCATAGTCACTCCTGATTGGTCATGCAATTCTCGTCATGCCGTCATTGTGAAGACATTATTGTCATGCAGGCTTCTTGGTACAGCCGTTGTCACGCCACTGTTCTCATATGCTCGTCATCACCTGATTGTCCTGATCCTCTTGCCATGACATTGTCGTGATTACGTCGTCATCATACAGTCGTTGTGATGCTTTGGTTGTCATACCAGAGTCGTAATGTCATCTTGGGCCTTCCATATTCGTTATTGTAACTTCGACGTCATACTCTCGTCATGTAGTCATCTTCGCCATACCGTCATCGTTGTATCATTGTCATATCGTCATCGCCGCGCTGTCGTTTGACCATCGTCATCAATTGAGCAACTTCAGCATATTTTCATTACTCAAAAGACTAGCGCAAATAACAGGGACACAGACAGAGAAGACGACAGGACGAGCGCTGCCTTGATAGCATATTTTCGTCATCCTGTCGTCGCCATGCCGCCTTCTTCCATCCATCGACGACATTCCTTCGTATTGACTTTTTTATAATTATGCTGTCTTCACCGAATCGTCATTATGTCACCGCTGTGACGCCATGGTCGTCATTGTGTTGTCGTCATGCCTTCATCGTCATTCCAGCTTCGTCATCCGGTCATCATCATACCGTCATCGCCACAGAATTTCCCCTATGTCAGCGTCGTCACACTTTGTGGTTATACCGTCGGGTTCATTGAAGAATGGACATTTCATTTATTTCCATCATGCTGTGTCTTCATAGCGCATTTGACTTTTCTACCGACGCCATTCCTTCATCGTCATTCGATAGTCATCAGTGCATGGCGTCATACAGTCGTCGTCATGTCGCCGTGCTGATGGGCGAGCTTCGCAAGGGAGCGCCACAGCAACAACGGAGCGTACCGGAATAAGTCACATAGAGCCAAACCAATGGAAGTTCCATAATGACAACTACAGAATACAAATTCGGCTTCCTAAATACGGTTTTTAGATACATTCCTCGGTTCCTAATCGCATTACCATCGAGTCATCGTGGCATGAGTTCTGCCGGAATATTTTTGACTGGAGACACTTCGGTATCACTTCCATTTTATTGAAATAGCAACTGTATGAACATTCCAGGCACATTTCTGCCGTCGGCGTCAGCGTCGCCGCGAGGTTCCGTGTGAAGTCCCAGGGCGATAAAATAGTCGCCGCGTGCCGTATGCTGTATGAGCGGGTCAAAGTGTGCGAGGGTGAGCCGGCGATTACGGCTCTATCTCGCTCACGCGAGGGAAGAAAACGGGGAGGTATCGCGCTGTCTTACGTAGCGCGCAAGGCTCCGGGGGAGGGCGGGGTGGGAGGTGTGCGCGTTCTACAGCGTGTGGCCCGCACAGCCTTGCAAGCCCGCCCGGGCACGACTTCACAATTACTTCTGAGTACAGCGGGGCGTGGCACTTGCGGACGCACCGGACGTTCGCGCGCATGCGCGAGTAAGAGCGGATGCAAGAGAGGAACTGTGGGAGATTTTGCTTGAACTACACGCAGTGAGGTTCACTGAAACGTGGCTCTCTGATAAATCTGCTAATGTGCATTTTCCTGGCTACACGTGTGCTTCTGTGTCAAGAAGTGGCAAGAGAGGAGGGGGCGTAGCAATATATGTGCGAAATAATTTTCACTTTGAAGTAATATCCGAATACTCGCTTGTAGATCGTCACAATGAAAGCTTACTGATAAAATGCACCAATTCAATGTTACTTGTACTTTACAGATCTCCTTCTGGTAATGTTAATGAGTTGTTTGCATACCTTGAACAGATTTTGCATTACCTGCTATGTATTGGCCTCCCCGTCATTGTTACCGCCGACTTTAACATCAACTTACTCTCAGAGGACAGCAATAAGCAACGTCTTATTGACACATTTTATTCTTTTGGTTGCCAAAGTGTCTTTGATATACCTACTAGGGTGACCAATAAATCTGAAACTTTGCTTGACCTGCACTTTACAAATTACCCAGTTGCTCAATCAAATGTTGGTGTATTAACATCAGGAATAAGTTATGATCATTTGCTCATTTTTATGTTTTTCATGCCGCACTGTTCCCATCATAACCGCTTCAAAGACCATTATCCTATCTTGTATAGAAAAATACCAGCAGACAAAATTGTATTTTTCCGGCAGCTTCTTGAGAAAGCGAACTGGAGCACTGTACTACAAGAGACTAACCCTGTCGTGGCATATGACACCTTTATAGAAAATGTCAAAGGATTTTATGACTTAGCATTTCCTCTTGTTGAATTTAAGAAGCATAAAAAGTCCAGAAAACCGTGGATTGACGTCTGCCTTATGAAGCGCATAAGAGAACGTGATAAGATGTTTGTCTTGTTCATAATAACAAAGAATATTTCTTATTTACAGGAATATAAGAAGCTCAGGAACAACTTAACATCCAATTTAAAGCGAGCTCGAGCCATCTACTATGAAAACAAGTTTAAGAATGTTTGCAATAATTCTAGAAAAATTTGAAGATGTGTCAAAAGCCTCACGTCGACAGAAACGACCAATGATATTTCGGAACTCATGATACAGGGTACGCATTACTCAGGTGCAGCGCTTGTCGACAAATTTAATGAACATTTTTTAAAAGCCGGGATATCTTAGAACCCCGACACAAGCAACACTGATTGCACGTCATACCTTACGCGTTGTGCTATGTCGTCGATATTCTTTGCGTCCACTACTGAATTAGAGATTCATGATCACCTGCAGAAAATAAAAAATGATAGTGCATGTGGCATAGACGAAATGAAGCCTCAGCCTATAAAAGCGATTTCTCATATCATTGTTCGACCACTCTCTCACATATTCAACTCAATTCTTTGTACCGGAACGTTTACTGATAAATTAAAGATCGCAAGAGTGACAGCAATTTTCAAAGGAGGCGACAAAGGTGACCTTCGCTCTTACCGTCTGATCTCGGTCTTGCCAATATTCGCAAAAGTTTTTGAACAGGCCATTTATTCTAGGTTTTCTAAGTTTTTTTCAACAAAACAACATAATAACTAAGCAGCAGTATGGCTTTCAAAAACAAAAATCTACTGAAGCGGCCCTATTGGAAACAAAAGACAAAATTATTGCCAACTTCCAGCACAAGCTGTTCACTTGAGGCTTGTTCCTTGATTTCCGTAAACCATTTGACTCGGTAAAGCAGGACATCTGGTAGCATAAATCATGACATCTGGAGATCTGGTTGAAAGCTACCTTAAAAATCGCGTTCAGTATGCTGTCATTATAACTTCAAATCTGGGATGGGGCATATAACATGAGGCATTTCTCAGGGGTCACTTATTGGGCCACTTCTTTTTCTAATTTATGTAAATGATATCGCAAATTTACCACACACGCCACATTTAACATTATATGCAGACGACACCAGCGCTTTTATCTCCGGCACGGAATTAAAATCATTACATGATCAGGCTAACGATTGGCTGCACGAGCTGTCAAAATGGCTTAAAGTTAACAGTTTACAATTAAACATAAAAAAAAAATTACCGACGATTACGTTACTTCCTAATGCGAAATTTGAGCGCAGCAAATAAGCTGTTTCACCTTTTCGATAGATTGACGCAAAGAAATCGAGCAACACATGTATGCGCTATCACAGAATTTTTTTTTTATTTTTCACACGTATTCCTTTAACAAAGACACACACACTTCCAAACGGATTGTCTGTAAACTGTCGCCGGAAAGCATTTGTTGCACCCTGACTGTTTGCGAGCCTTTGTTTGCGTTTGGCCTCGGCCTCGGCCGCGCGAACGGTAGAGTCTTCTCTGCGACGGCGATGAGCTTCTGCTTCAGCCTCGCTTACTGCTGGTTGCTCTCGACGGCGGCGATGAGCCTCCGCTTCGGCGGTGCGAACGGCAGGGTCTTCTCGGCGGCGGCGATGAGCTTCTGCTTCAGCCTCGCTTACTGCTGGTTGCTCTCGACGGCGGCGATGAGCCTCCGCTTCGGCGGCGCGAACTGCAGGGTCTTCTCGGCGGCGGCGATGAGCTTCTGCTTCAGCCTCGCTTACTGCTGGTTGCTCTCGACGGCGGCGATGAGCCTCCGCTTCGGCGGCGCGAACGGCAGGGTCTTCTCGGCGGCGGCGCTTAGCCTCTGCTTCGGCGACGCGTACTCCTGGATCATCTCGACGGCGGCGACGGTAAGCTTCTGCTTCGGCGGCACGCACCTCTGGATTCTGACGGCGACGGCGCTGGGCCTCTGCTCTGGCAGCTCGTTTAGCAGCAGCAGCAGCAGCAGCAGACGGAGGACTTCCATCGGTCGTCTCGCTCATGGCTCAGAAAGAACTGGCAGATAATTTCGCAGTGGCGAACGGCAGCGGCAATTTCGGCTCGGGCGGTGCACATATACAGATCCGTCGCCACCGATCTGGCTCTCTGATTGCCACCGCACAGGGCGAACGGCAGCGGCAATTTCGGCTCGGGCGGTGCACATATACAGATCCGCCGCCACCGATCTGGCTCTCTGATTGCCACCGCACAGGGGTTGCATTGGAGGAGGAGCGAAGAAAGGAATTAAGTTCGAGCCGGCGCTTTGACAACCGGAGACTCGCAGGAAGAGGGGGGAGGGGGGCGGCGTGTACACCCAGCGGCAAACGATGGGGGCAGAAGCGCGCGCAGCAAGCGGACAACACGATAAAGGGAGGAGGGAAGAGATAGCAGCGACTGACTGATGCCGCTGACGCCGATAGTGAGTCAACCCCAGCTGCGGAGTTGGTTTCAGGGACAACGCCGCCGATGCCGACACAAACAATATATACCCTCGCTTCCGCAGCGCTAAGAACCAGGTCTAGCCGTGGGAAGGTGGTCACGTATTCGTCGACGCGCCGGGGCCTACGTGAAATAACCGGCGCGTCGGCAACTGAAGAGCACCCTATCCGCCACACAAGAACAGGGGGGGGGGGGGGGACCCTTTCCTTCTCTTTCTGCATGGCGGCGACGGTGTTCTATGCAGTCACGTTATCTTGACTCTCTAGCGGCGTCAGCGGCATCCAGCGGTATCAGTCGGTCGCTGCTAGCGCTGGGGGGATGAAAGGGGGGCGGAGCTGGTTACGAGGCCGACGACAACGCCGACGACGACCCGAAACCCAGGAACGGACGCCAAAGAGCTGCGCTCTAAAAACAAAGTAAGTTATATTTAGACCTCGTAATAAGCCAGCTCCTGACGAGAACTTTCTTCATTTTCATATTGAAGTAATCGACCGAGTTACACCATACAAATTTCTTGGTATACTTTTTAACGAGTACCTAGATTGGTCTATGCAGACAAATGTTGTCCGTTCAAGTGTGTCGCGAGGGATTGGTATTATACGTAAATTTCGAAGCTTGATTCCAGTGTGGTTAAAGGAACAGCTGTACTACACTTTGGTACACTCACACATACATTACTGTTTATTTTTGTGGGGTACCACGGCAAAAACGAACCTGAAAAGCATACTTATGCTCCAAAAAAGAGTATTGTGTATTATTTTATTTATTTATTTTTATTTTTATTTATTTATTTCACAATACTGTCAATCCCGATTGGGATTATTACAGGAGTCGGCATATGGTCATCAAAGAAGTACAATGTGAGCAAACACTGAGCAAACAAGCAGTTAGCATAGAAAAACATCGACGCTTTCATTTATTGAGTAACACACTGGTCTTCACACAATTGCTCTTGCAGAAGAGAAAAAAAAATAAAATGACTAAAAGACTAAATTGTGATTGCGATTGCTTCTTCTAGATGATTGGTAAATGTTTCTAGTGTGGGCTGGGCAGTAATAGCAGGGTTTAAGCAGTTCCACTCTCGCACAGCTCGCGGAAAGAATGAAAAGAAATAAGTATTGTTGTTACAAAAAAATTCCTCTAGCGTGAAAGCGTGTTTATGCCGAGTCGGTCTAGTGAGCTTGTACTTTAAAAAAGTGGCGGGATCCAATTTCAGCGCACTGTGTAATACCAAGTATAGGAACTTCAATCGTTGAACCTTGGCTCGAATTTCTAGGGTAGCGAGGCCTGCGCGAGAAATAAGTTCGGTTGGTGAATCTGTGCGTTTAAAACGGTTATAGATAAATCGGGCAGCTTTTCTTTGTATGCGTTCCAGCGTATGAATGTGGTTTTTGGAATGTGGAAACCATACTATGTTGGCGTATTCGAGTGCCGGTCTGATAAGGCTGACGTAAGCAAGCTGTTTTGTCTGGCTGGTGGAATGCGATAAGGTGCGTTCGAAGGTGAACCATACCATTGTCACACAGCTTCAATATTTAAAAAGAGTATTGGTAATATATTCAATAAGAAAATAGCTACTCTAATATATAATCAAAGAGTATCTGATCCATCTGGTTTCGTAAATAAATACCTCCGGAGAGAACACTGCCACGACTTGCGACATACGTTTTAGAAAAAGTAAAAGCTGCACACAAACTACGGCACCCACAAGCTTGATTACCTAATACCAGATTTCTTACACAAACACCCCAATTCATGGCCCATTATCGAAAGAAGCACTACTGTCCACGCTCTGAAAAAAAAACTATGCATACCTACCTATTATCATTTCAGTAGGGACGGACTATGTAGGAAAATGATCACCTTTGTTTTACGGAATTGTTGTTGTCATCTATTCAGTGTTGTTCATTACATCGTCTACTGTTCGTATAATTACCCTTGAAGTCATCATATTTTACACATATTGCGTATCCTTGCTGTTATATGTGGTTCCCACAACTTTGTTACCTTCCTTAAACTATGAATTGCTGTTTTTTTACTGCTCTCTTTTTTTTTATTATTCTTGCTGAGTGTTTGTGCTTATGGGTAGCGAGCGCTTTGTCAGGCATTTATTTGCCTTTTCGCCAGCGTCCACGGAAAATCTATACATGATTGTCTGAAAATAAACAAACTTCAAACTTAATTATATGACTCTGCCTAAGCACTACGGAGGAGAAGCGCTAGGCGTGCCGGCATTGCAGAGTGAGCTCGAGTTTGTTTCACCTGCACGTCAAGCAACCAAATCTCCCGTCTAGAGCGTGCCACTTGTAACAAACAATACTTTGGCGAGATTGGACCACATATTCTTGCAATACTCAACGATACAAAAAACGCAATTTACCTAAAGCCAGTTATTTCAAGGACCATAGCCACATATTCGACAAAGCAACGTTCTATGTACTACAAGTTTCCGCTGACCTCGCGAGCGGAAATACGCGGAGTCATATTTTATACGCAAGTTTAAATGCCTACAACCGACAGAAATAGATTTCGCTTGTGGCAACTTAGAACCGCTAAAACGTTTAACATAAAACTGAAATTAACATATGAATAATACAGGCACAAAACACGTTATGACACGAGTTAACGTGGATTTTAGGCTCAGCAATTCCTCCGTTTTGTGCTCGTCGTCCCCTCTCCCCAACCACTGAATGCATTCTTCTCTTCAACGCTTTTACGGATATATCAAGCACATGAGCCCTTTCCCGATGCACACCTACCCTTTCCCGCTTTTTCTGCTTTAACCCTCATATTTGTTAGTCCGTTTTTACAGCGGAGTGGTCATACGCTAAGTTTTGGTGGTTTGTGCGCGTAGGCAAAAAAGATGGCGGCCACCGCAAAGCTAAAATAGCTAAAGCATAAAGCAAAAGCGTATCGCCGTATTTGCCGCAACTGCATTTAATCGCGAGAAGTGCCACAACGAAATTGACAAAGAATATCTTAATGAAAAACATAAAACCGGAATAGACGCTGTTTAGCATGGCTTGCGGTTTAATGTCACGGGGTCTATGGGCAAACCACGCAACCTTATCTAAGTTCCCTTCCAACTGTGCCATGGCTAGGCCGCGTGCGGTGAGAACTGCGGAAGAACATCGCGCATACGAAGAACACCATCGTGAACAGAGGCGCGAGTGCGCGCGGCGACGGCGGGTGCCACGTAATGCGGACGAAGATCGTGCAGCAAGCTCCAGGCGCACATAATGCACCTATATGGTTGGATCACCCCTACCCACTCCACTCCAATAGTATGTATGGGTGATTTCAACATCGGCGTGTCTCGGCCAGTCGAAAAGTGGTTTGTGGCGTTTCTCTTGGAAAGATATGGCATTCAATGTTACACAAACATGAGTGTGCCCACGACGCGTTGTCGGTCGTGTATGGACCTCGCATTGGCCTAGTACAATTAGTGTCGCCACAGAGCGACTGGCCGTATATTGTAGCGATCACAAAGCGGTAGTCACCATGGTGACCAAATAATAAATAAAGAAAGCAAAAAAAGAAGGTTAAAATAATAAAAATACATTGAGTGTGTAATTTAGGAAAAAGAATCGTAAAAGAAAACTAAAATTATTGTGGTATGTCTCTTCTTTTAAATGAACATATTTATCACCATATATAGAGCTCCACTGGTCATCCACCTTCATAGAATGGAATGGCTCTCAATATTTTCTTTCCTTTCCTTCTTTCTTTCTTTTTTTTTTCTTAAGGATCCCCACCAACACGTTTTAACGTCCTAGACAACAGAATACTTTTTCGGCCCCTCCACCACACAGGGTCGCACCACTTCTGTGTACCACCGTGACGACGCCTATGCCTAACTACGGAGGCTAACGTCCCATGAAAGACCAAGCCGCTGCCTTCCACTATCGCATCCATTGCCCCCAGAATTCGTGTCGCCACTTTGACACCTTCTTAATTACACGATGCACTGTTCGTGCGCTAATCAAGTCATGCTTTAAACTCGTATTTTTTTCGCTACTCGCGTACTGACCTGTCGACCGGCTCTTCTAAAACCAAAAACGCACGCTGCCTACGACTACAATAAATTCTGTTCCAGACATGTACCCAAGATTTTTTTCCGTAGGGAAGGGGGGAGGCCTACCCCAAGGTAGCTTTTCTGTGCAAATCAGGGGGGAGGGGAGTACCTTTACTAGTACAAATGTGAATAATGCCCACCGTTTGCCATAAAGACGCGTAAGCCCGCAAAATTGAAAGGAAGTAAGGTGTATCTCACAGCTATGATCTTATTTTCCACCTTGTCTAACCCATATCGCGGGCATATGATTCCGACGATCTGCCAGCGTTGCAGCGAGCCGTCACTCAAGGAAATACCGAAGCAAAAGAAAAAAGTTAAACACAACTGGCGTTTTCTCCCATCACAACTAGTTCCACGAGCAATACAGACTAGCTGACTTTCTTTCTTTCTCACCTATTGCATCCCCTTGCCCCTCCCCCAGTACAGGGTAGCCAACCGGAGATAATCTCTGGTTAACCTCCCTGTATTTCCTTTGCCTTTCTCTCTCTCTCCCTGACCACGAACCGAATCCGTTTCCTGGTCCCTGGATCAGTCTAAACGAAGGAGGTTGAACAAACGAAGCAGCAACGATGCGCGTGACCATTGAATAGGCGGTGACAACTGAATGTATCTTGAGTTATTCGCGCGGGCGAATTGATGAGGAAACTGGCCTTCACATCCGAGGAGATGCCTATAACTACCGCCATCCAAAATAAGTCGAAAAGGCAGCAATGTGTTTTACCGTTGAGATTTGGCGGTGATTTGGCGATTCCGAGGATCTGCCAGCGTCGCGGCGAGCCGTCACTCGAGGAAATAATGAAGCAAAAGGAAAAGTTAAACGCAGCTGGCGTTGTATCCAGCCGCGAATCGTTCATCGAGCATAAAACACAACTGACTACGAAATGAATTCCTTTCCGAGTCCCTGGATCAGTCTAAACAAAGAAGGTTCAGCTAACGAAGCAAGAGTGATGCGCATGACCGACCGTTTCAATAGATGCTGAGATCTGAACGCATGTCGAGTTAATCGCGCGGGCACCGAATCAATGAGAAAACTGGCCTTCAGACCCCAGGAGAAGCCGATAACTACCGCCATCCAAAAGGAGTGTAAAAGGCAGCAAAATGTTGACCGCCGAATTGCTGTCAAGTCTCAAGATTGATGTGGCGGCGCATTAGGAATGTGTGTGAGCAGTGATGGCACAAGTGGAGTGGGTGAAGGGGTATGCAGCTTAGTTTCAAGGGGGGGGGGGGGGGGGGACCCCACCTGCCCCCTCCTCTTGAATAAGTGCCTGTTCTGTTCAGTTCCGCGAAGGCTTCCTAACCTTCCGCTGCCTAAAATGCCCTCAGAGACCCTCTTTTTTTCTTTTTTCTCTTCCGCCTTCCCACTCTCCCACACTTGCTCTCACTACTTAGAAACAGCGACAGTGCTTTCTTTTTAGTTTCTTCCTTTACGGCCAGCGGCCACTGAAAACGACCGCACGTGAGGTCACTCGGCTAACCTGTTAAAACTAACTTGCTGACCGTAACGAGGCCGTCTTTGACGGAGATAGGTACGCCTATCAAAACGCTTGCGCACTTTTCTTGTACCCGTTTATAATCTTTACACCATATTGCGCTCCTCCATCTATCACGTTCCTCCTCGGTTTTCGATATCTTGCAAACTATTGATTCTTGAAAGTATATTTTTCCTTAGAAGCTGCAACACTTCTTAAGAATCATGGATCAGACTGCATATTACTCTTTACAAACCCGAAAACAGCTTTGTTAAGCGCATCCTGCTGTAGGCTGAATTTTCTCGCCTAAGAAAAAAATCATTCGAATTGCACATAGGAACACTTCTATGTTAGGTTAGAATATCCAAAATTTTTGCCTCGCCATTTGTGACCTCAGAGTGAAATTTGTGGGCTCATTGGGAAACGCTGAAACCGGTGCCAAGCACGATATTATGCCTTTAATTTCCACCTTCTCGCAAAGTGCAAACCCTGATTCGGCAGGTGCACCATCTCGCACCTTATCGCAGTATGTAAATCATTCATTCCAGAGATCTTGACGACTGCCGTTTACGTAACTTTCCGTGAGTTTCTTGGAGTATCCACCATTTACGAAGCAGAGCAGTGTTTTTCTACATTAGAGTTGGCAGCACTCCAACATATCTTTTGCTGAATGACTACACGTAGCATAGAAATCTAGATTTTTGTTTCTTTTCTCTTAAGCGTTCCCTTACGCTTTATCAGATCACGTTCGGTATTTCGCGAAACGCGGCGAGCTACGAGAGGCTAAAAATTCTACTCCACACTTGTACAGCTGCAACGGTAAGTTTCAAAGGGTGCGCTTAGCGCTTCCTAAAGGATGCACCTAAACACCTGGCATATATTGTGTTTCAAGGCTGCACAAAAGGATCTACCCTTAAGAAACATTTGCCTTCCCTTAAGTTTCTAATGTGGTTATTGCTTATGTGTTCATGTCTTACCAAAATACGAGCAACTTCCAGGCTTCAGCGGTTTCGTGACTGCGCTGCCTTCACGCCGTGCAACAAAGCAATGTTTTTCTCTTCCTTCGCCATTATTCTCACGTTTTCAGGTTAGGTTTCCCATGTTTACTCATTCTTGCGGCGAGCGTTCTTGCAGCCAGAGGTTATCCTTATTATATTCTTAACGCCGAAGTGGTTCTTTTTCCCGGAATTTCACTTCCCGCGAATATGGCGAGCGTAACTTCATCACAAGTAATTAGCGATCAAATTATCATTTTTTTAACTGAGACGTAGAAACGTGAGCTTTTAGTTTTCCTATTATTCGGGATAGAATTCCAGGGAAATCTCTTCGTCTACTGGCTTCTCCGTCTGTTTGTAATGGCGGATAGAAGCGGCATGTCGTCTTTCTTTGTTTTCGTGTCCCTATAACGACAGCAAGAGTCGTTCAGAAATAAGAAGTGCACTTACACGCCTAACGCAGGTGCGTGTGGACTGTCCAGCTTCTTTGCGTCTTGCGCCGTCCGCTCCGGTGGCTTCGTTTTCGTGGCCATCCAGGAAAAGTGGCAAACGAGCCGGAGGGACGCAGCATGGCCAGTACTCATGATGGCCGCAGGGATCCAGGCTTCCGGTAAGACAGCGCCGATCACCCGGCAAACGCCAGCGCACTTGTGAGGTGAAGAACTGAACTTCATGTATTTCTGCAAAATGCAATAATGCATGTATTAGAGAGGCGTGGTAGGGAGGGATTGTCACGAAAATGTCTCTCTGATGAAACGGTTCAGCATGAACTGTACAAAATTTGGTCGCTCCTTCAAATCGTTTTGGAAAAATCTAAAACGAAAAATCCTAAAACGTACAGTGCTATTTACGAAGGACGAGTCGTTCCAGAACTCTAAAATTGCAACTAAATTTAGCTGCATCCAGCTTTCGGTAGACAAATCCTAGAAGTAAACCAAATAAAAACCTACCCAATTAGAACGCTGATTTTCCATTGAGAAACTGCTGTATGTAAAAAGTCAGCAATGCTTTGGGAAAATTATGCCAGCGACCAATAGCCCGTGAAACTGCAACACAATTATAAATAATCAATAACAGATTTAAAATTTAAGTTAGTATTTGAGACTCTTAATTCGTGCTGCTCTTCAGAATGATGTATAACTGAGGTGTATGATCTTGCTGTGAAAAAAACTTCAAGCAATATATGTTCGCGATTCTTCAGATGGTAGATGCATATTGACCATTGTACTCGTAATGTGTGCCGGTAAGCTTAAGTGAGTCGCGTTGGTGAAGTTACTGCTGCACAAACGTAGACAGCGAGCCGCTCGTCTGAGGGTTTGCTTCCCTCGTACCCCCCTAATATCTTCATGTAGCTTTACGTTGCAATACATTTCGCACAGAGCTTAACTTGCATAAAAGTACTTAAACGAGTAATTTTCCTGTTGTTCTGATACCTCCACAAAAATCTCCGTGAATAGTAGCAGCTTTTTCAGAGTTTCTCCACAAAGAGAAAACTGATTCTGCTGATGATCCTGACAGGCCACAGGACTGAACGTGGACACGCTACAAAAGAGCTAACTTTTGTTCAAAACTCACGAAACACTAGAGTTGACATACCTCCGTTGGAATCTTCACACGCGCATGCACTCCGCAGGCAGAGCATGCAGCCAATCACAAAGTGCTATCAACTTCGCTTCGTGCATGGTCTCTGACTTACATCACTTAATTAAACGCATCACTACCCACATTACTGCAGCGTGCGCCCTTCATAACGTATCAGAGAACAGGAGGTGGATCGTAGTTATGGTAAACGGATCGTAACTGGAGTGTTTTAAGTGCAGGCAACTGGGAGTCAGCAGAAGAGAACAAGGTGGTAAGATCGCAGTCTCTAAGCGAATAATTATTTTATTCTATATCACCCGCTATAGGCAAGGAGTGCTTCCAAGCGCACTCAGACATGGACTTGATTACCGCTGAATGAAATAGGATGGAAACTGCGCAGCTGGGCAGCTGTATGTACTGATATAACTTGATAGCTTCGTTTCCTGAAAATTTTTGATATTCGCCAATTTTTAATAAAAAAATTGACAACTTAGATGGAAAATTTGAAACCAGAAGTCACTGTATATTAAGCTTTTCTTTTAAATGGAACAAATCTCGCCAAATTCGGTGCACTGGTTGCCGAGAAAAACGAATGCTCCTTTTACATGCATTTAGATAGGAGCTCCCGAGCTAAAGCTTCCTCTTAATAGATATTACTGATTCAACGCCTTTTCGCCATCAGCCCTCTGCAATTGGTCAAACGTCTTCGGGCTGCGCCCACACGGCGCCACAACAGCGTCAGAACTCACCGTGTCAAAATGCCGTGTAAGCGTTAAAGATGCATTAATATGCTGAACACAACTGAGTATTTTTGAGAGTATCCGGAAGCTATCCCGCTCCGAATTAAATGGAGGATGGCTGCCCGCCGATTGCTCAGGCTTTGGCTTTTCGTACCTGCAAGCGAGCACAGATTTATTCACGTATAATAAACTTCTTGCGTGGAAATATCCCCTTATCAAGCCATTTCGGCACGTATACGACATCACTCTGCCACCTTTCTCTTGTTGAGGACCCATTTTGGCGACATTCCTAACTTTTCGTTGCGCGCCGCAACGAAAAGTTACAGACGCCGGCACCATACAGCTTCATATCATATTTGCTAGAGCGAACTTTGGCACTAGCGTCTACGATTGACCAAGCATGGAAATTATGGGAAGTACATGGATTAGCCTTAACTTTGTCCTTCTAGCTTCAAACGGCTTGGTGACTTTGTGGAGAAAAAAAGAAAGATATACATCTTCAAATATGTATGGCCTCACATGTGCAGGTCATAAATACCAGGTTCTCTAGCCGAGTGCCATCCATGCGGTATAACCGAGCTCAGATTGGTCCACCTTGACTGATCAAATAGGGCACCACTGTAGGTTAAATGAGGCGTACAACTCCTGCGGGACCCGCCGTGGTTGCTCAGTGGTTACGGTGTTAGACTGCTGAGCACGAGGTCGCGGGATCGGACCCCGACCACGGCGGCCGCATTTCGATGGGGGCGAAATGCGAAAACACCCGTGTACTTAGAATTAGGTGCACGTTAAAGAACCCCAGGTGGTCGAAATTTTCGGAGTCCTCCACTACGGCGTGCCTAATCAGAAAGTGGTTTTGTCACGTAAAACCCCATAAATTAATTTTTAATTTAACTCCTACGGGGACGGTAGAGTATCCGTCTCCAGTGCAAGAGGACCGTGATCCAAATCCCGGTGCTGCGCAATTCTCCACCGGAAAATACAAAAAAAAACCGTGTGTTGAGAAAATTGCACAAACAGGCCTGGAGTGCGGCCTGATCCCGGTGACCAGAACCGGTAACGCACTCTCTCACCAGAGCAGGATTGGCCACCCTGGTGCAGTACTTGGCCACAACCTCCTATATGAATACAACAATCGAACCCCGGCCCTCAGTCCCCAGCAGCCGCGAAGCAACTGACCACGGCGGCGGTCAGACCTGTGACGCTGCAGAGGGTGCTAAGAATACCTGGCTCCGGACAGGCCGCCATTGGAATCTGAACCTGGCAACGTTTAACGTTAGAACGCTATCTAGTGAGGCGAGTCTAGCAGTGTTATTGGAGGAATTAGAGGGTAGTAAATGGGATATAATAGGGCTCAGTGAGGTTAGGAGGACAAAAGAAGCATATACAGTGCTAAAAAGCGGGCATGTACTGTGTTACCGGGGCTTAGCGGAGAGACGAGAACTAGGAGTCGGATTCCTGATTAATAAGGAAATAGCTGGTAACATACAGGAATTCTATAGCATTAACGAGAGGGTGGCATGTCTTGTTGTGAAACTTAATAAGAGGTACAAAATGAAGGTTGTACAGGTCTACGCTCCTACATCTAGTCATGATGACCAGGAAGTCGAAAGCTTTTATGAAGACGTAGAATCGGCGATGGGTAAAGTCAAAACAAAATACACTATACTGATGGGCGACTTCAATGCCAGGGTAGGCAAGAAGCAGGCTGGAGACAAGTCAGTGGGGGAATATGGCATAGGCTCTAGGAATAGCAGAGGAGAATTATTAGTAGAGTTTGCAGAACAGAATAATATGCGGATAATGAATACCTTTTCCGCAAGCGGGTTAGTCGAAAGTGGACGTGGAGGAGCCCGAATGGTGAGACTAGAAATGAAATCGACTTCATACTCTGCGCGAACCCTGGCATCATTCAAGATGTAGACGTGCTCGGCAAGGTACGCTGCAGTGACCACAGTATGGTAAGAACTCGAATTAGCCTAGACTTGAGGAGGGAACGAAAGAAACTGATACACAAGAAGCCAATCAATGAGTTAGCGGTAAGAGGGAAACTAGAGGAATTCCGGATAAAACTACAGAACAGGTATTCGGCTTTAACTCAGGAAGAGGACCTTAGCGTTGAAGCAATGAACGACAATCTCATGGGCATCATTAAGGAGGGCGCAATAGAAGTCGGTGGTAACGCCGTTAGACAGGAAACCAGTAAGCTATCGCAGGAGACGAAAGATCTGATCAAGAAACGCCAATGTATGAAAGCCTCTAATCCTACAGCTAGAATAGAACTGGCAGAACTTTCTAAGTTAATCAACAAGCGTAAGACAGCGGACATCAGGAACTATAATATGGATAGAATTGAACAGGCTCTCAGGAACGGAGGAAGCCTAAAAACAGTGAAGAAGAAACTAGGAATAGGCAAGAATCAGATGTGTGCGTTAAGAGACAAAGCCGGCAATATCGTTACTAATATGGATGAGATAGTTCAAGTGGCTGAGGAGTTCTATAGAGATTTATACAGTACCAGTGGCACCCACGACGATAGTGAAAGAGAGAATAGCCTAGAGGAATTCGAAATCCCACAGGTAACGCCAGAAGAAGTAAAGAAAGCCTTAGGAGCTGTGCAAAGGGGGAAGGCAGCTGGGGAGGATCAGGTAACAGCAGATTTGTTGAAGGATGGTGGTCAGATTGTTCTAGAGAAACTGGCCACCCTGTATACGCGATGCCTCATAACCTCGAGCGTACCGGAATCTTGGAAGAACGCTAACATAATCCTAATCCATAAGAAAGGGGACGCCAAAGACTTGAAAAATTATAGACCGATCAGCTTACTGTCCGTTGCCTACAAAGTATTTACTAAGGTAATCGCAAATAGAATCAGGAACACCTTCGACTTCTGTCAACCAAAGGACCAGGCAGGATTCCGTAAAGGCTACTCAACAATAGACCATATTCACACTATCAATCAAGTGATAGAGAAATTTGCAGAATATAAGCAACCCTTATATATAGCTTTCATTGATTACGAGAAAGCGTTTGATTCAGTCGAAACCTCAGCAGTCATGGAGGCATTACGGAATCAGGGTGTAGATGAGCCATATGTAAAAATACTGGAAGATATCTATAGCGGCTCCACAGCCACCGTAGTCCTCCACAAAGAAAGCAACAAAATCCCTATAAAGAAAGGCGTCAGACAGGGAGATACGATATCTCCAATGCTATCCACAGCATGTTTACAGGAGGTATTCAGAGGCCTGGAGTGGGAAGAATTGGGGATAAAAGTTGATGGAGAATACCTTAGCAACTTGCGATTCGCTGATGATATTGCCTTGCTTAGTAACTCAGGAGACCAATTGCAATGCATGCTCACTGACCTGGAGAGGCAAAGCAGAAGGGTGGGTCTGAAAATTAATCTGCAGAAAACTAAAGTATTGTTTAACAGTCTCGGAAGAGAGCAGCAGTTTACGATAGGTAGCGAAGCACTGGAAGTGGTAAGGGAATACATCTACTTAGGGCAGGTAGTGACCACGGATCCGGATCATGAGACTGAAATAACCAGAAGAATAAGAATGGGTTGGGGTGCGTTTGGCAGGCATTCTCAAATCATGAACAGCAGGTTGCCACTATCCCTCAAAAGGAAAGTGTACAACAGCTGTGTGTTACCAGTACTCACATATGGGGCAGAAACCTGGAGGCTTACGAAAAGGATTCTGCTGAAACTGAGGACGACGCAACGAGCTATGGAAAGAAGAATGATGGGTGTAACGTTAAGGGATAAGAAAAGAGCAGATTGGGTGAGGCAACAAACGCGGGTAAACGACATCTTAGTTGAAATCAAGAAAAAAAAAATGGGCATGGGCCGGACATGTAATGAGGAGGGAAGATAACCGATGGTCCCTAAGAGTTACGGACTGGATTCCAAGGGAAGGGAAGCGTAGCAGGGGGCGGCAGAAAGTTAGGTGGGCGGATGACATTAAGACGTTTGCAGGGACAACATGGCCACAATTAGTACATGACCGGGGTAGTTGGAGAAGTATGGGAGAGGCCTTTGCCCTGCAGTGGGCGTAACTAGGCTGATGATGATGATGAATTTTCAGCATTGTACTGCGTCATAAATAACTAAATAAACATTATTAAAATTGTCCGACGGCAAAATTTGAGCACAGTGCCTCTAGACTGATATTGAAATCATTAAGCCACGGACGCAAGCATCGACAAGCGACGCGAAACGCCCTTATGCATGCCAGTGCCTTGACGCGCTTGGCACGTTTTGATTTGTCCACCTCGACAAGCTCAATTGACGCAATTAGTAGCGATTGCGCTTGTTCGCAGCGTCTTCTGCACTTCGAAGAGTATAGATTTCTCTGAAAGTTAGGACAATGAAGGCATAAAAAGCATAATAAACAAAGCTACAGGAATGTCTGAATTCACAAGCACGAAGATCAGACAAATCCATGTACTTCCCATCATCCCCATGGTAGATCAATATACTAGAGTTCCCGCTAGTATATTGTAGGAAACTTCCTCATCCGGTTATCTATGTTCACTGCGCTCGCTCGGCCCCATCGAAACACTCTGCAACTCAGCATGCTCCTCGCTTGTTGTCAGCCAATCAGATAAGAAAAAATCGCTCAATGTAGGCACTTTTATTCGTTTGGAAAGCAGATAAAATTTACCTCCTATAAACAAGAAGACTGTTTTATTAGGCTCTTCAGACAGCACTGCGGGTCACCACCCGATGCTTGGAATATGCTTGCAATAAATTTACGTTATAGTGCCCGTGTAAACTTCGTGGTTCAGGCAACATGGAAATGATGGCTAGTATATGAATTTGCCTAAATATCATTCTTCTTGTTCAAACGGATTGGTGACTTTGTGGGCTAATCGTTTTGAAGGAGATATAATGTTATAAAGGCTGCTATTGGCAGTGATTATTCATGTGCGCAGAGTTTTATTGCCTTTCAAGCTTGAAAAAGCGAGATTACTTCGAAATTTAAACAAATAAAGGGAGATAAAGCCCAGTAAACAAAGCCACATAATATCGATCCACAAACCAGAATATTAGCCAAAATGGCGCGCGAACCGTCATTCCGATCAATGATCGCTACTCTAGAGTTCGTTCTAGTAACTATAGTTGGAAACTCTGTGGCTGACACAGAAAATTCGAGACTGAATGCTGTTTTAAAACACACGTTAAAGTTTCCATACTTGCATCGACTGACGCCGTAAGCGGCTGTGGTAGAAGCTCCACGCAAACTTTTCACGCGCCGTTTGTGCCGTTGCTGACTTTTATAAAATACGCAGGGGTGCTCTCGGGACCACTGGCGCAGCGCTTCACCGTGAGGCCGGTGGCCATTGCGGGAAGCATCATGGCTTCAGTTGGTCTCATCCTTTCATCCTTCGCAACCAGCACAGCCGTACTCACCGTGACGCTTGGTGCCATACACGGTAAACTGTAATTTGTCCCGTACGGCTTCATTAAACATAAACGTCACTTCTTGGTTCCTATTGTTTTACGCATCTCATAGTTCTTATACTTTGATGTGTCGGGCAAAAAGCTTTAGTTTAATATGTTGCGATTCAAAATTCCATATCCGTAGTAATTACGTCTAATTGCTACTGGACAGCTTTTTTTTTGTACCGTACAACTTCGTACATCATTAATATGCTTATGTCACGGGAGCCACCAAACTGTTAATTCCGGGCAAGTAATATTTTGTATAAGGATATGATTTGTGTGTTTTACATTGTGAAGCACGTCTCGCAGTCGGATTCCTCGTTCTCACTATCGGAAGCCTTACAGAGGATGATCAAAACTCTTTTAGATTGCAGAGAAATTTATGTTGGCCCTGTTTAATAATTATTACGCTGAAGTGGCCTTTTCATTTCGATGCCTTGAAAGAGGCGTCTGTATAGTAATTTTTTATAAACAAAATGTTAACAATACCAGGGTTGTGCGAAACTTCGAAACTTTCGAATAATGAACCCAATATCCACTATTCGTAAACGCGAGTATTTTTCGAATACTTTTCGAATATGTTGAAACATCAACTGCACACAATTTAGCACAAACTTGGAGCAAAATTCCAGTAAATGTTCACCCCCGTGGCCATATATACGTAGACATGGAACATGAGATCTTGCGTTGTGGAGCAGGCTACGTCGCTTAGGTAGCCATGCTTTACAGGCTATACAAGGATTATTCGCGCTCTATGAAGAGTCCGGTGCATGCGAATAAACTAATTTGTTTATTCTAATGCTCCATTTGTGTTTTTAATAAACAATGCTTCATAACGTTCTGTATAGTGAAAGAATCTTGTTAACATTAAGAATAGCAAAATGAGAACCCTGTAACTACTATTCGAAAACTATTCGAAAGTTATTCGATAATCCATGTGATTCACCCCTGGTACGATTCTATTCGTATTCGATTTGGTCTGAAAAACCACTGTTCGCTCACCCTCAAGCAATACAACCGCAATGACAGATTTCTATTGTCTCATTTCAGGGATTGGTGCTGGCATGGTCATAATGAGTCAGCCAATGTGTCTGGTGCAGCACTTCATTATACACAAGGGCCTCGCTACGGGCCTGAACTTCGCTGGAGCGTCCTTGGCGTTCTTCGTTTTCCCCATGCTCATGGAGGTTCTTACAGAGATGTATGGCTTCGGAAGCGCCATTTTTTTATTCGGAGCCATCTCGCTAAACGCCACAGCTTTTACCCTGTTCGTCCGCCAGCCAGATTGGCTGCGGCCATGCACACTTGTCACCAACAGTGACAAGAGCAGCCACCATTGTGATGGTGGCAGGGCCAGTGTTACAGCTACACCGAGTGGTTCGAAAACATGCGAAACCAATATGCGTCCCGGCAATGCGCCAAAAACCTACGACACAGCAAAGGAAGGCCAGAAAATTGCCTCTACTGATGATGAGCCTAAACAGAACAGCAATCTTCAAAGGTGTGAAACCACCCAAACAACATTGATTGCACCTGATGAGCCCATGACCATAAAGTTCATGTCCAGGCGAGCGTCCATGAGTGGTCTCTTCGGTTCAGTTGCGAACGCAGTGGAAATGATCAAAAACTTCAAGAAGCGTCCTGAACCTGGTTCACTACGCCACAGTCTGACTGTCGTAAAGGAGCCAATCTTCTACTTGATCTTGTACACGTTCTTGTGCTACAGTTTCACGTTCGACTGCTACAGTTCTCTGCTCGTAGACTTTGCCGTCGGCAAAGGTATTGCCGTGCGAAGCGCTGTCACCATGACATCGATCACTGCCTTGGTAGACCTTGCTGCTCGCCTTCTGCTTCCCAGCATAGCCGATAGAGACATACTATCGAGAGTCTGTATGTTGGTTTTCGTTAAGCTTACCATCACTATCGTTATGTTTTTGCTCCCTCACGTGAGTTCGTACGGCACCATCTTCGCTCTCGCCAGCTGTATTGGACTGTACGTAGGATGTGTGGTTGTGATGTGCTCGGTGCTGATAGCAGAATTCCTGGGCGTCGATCGCGTGCCGCTTACCTATGGCCTTGTCACGGGAGTGACAGGGCTGACTGCATTTGCCAAACCACCACTCATAGGTAAGTGTTCATTAAACTTCCTTCCTACGATTCATCAGTTCTCGCATTTCTTCATTCAATTAGTGGGTCTTTCGAGGTCTTGTGTTGGTGGTTGCAATACTGAGACTGATATATTATTCAGTTAAGGGCCAGGTGCGCATTCATAGAGCCCTACGACTTCATGTGACCTAAAAGGGCACACAGGAAAGCAACGTTAACAGTGCTTCTAGTGCCGGAGCAATATAGCTTTTGAATTAGCCGTTTTCCTGTGTGCATGCATGAAAACGGCTCAGCGATCACGCAGGAAGCAGTTCAGTGGTCGACGTAAATAGCAATATGAGAGCCGTGCAGTATGAGAATGAGAGCCGTGCAAGTCCGCCATGCTGTTGGACGTTTATATTTAAGGTAAGTGAGCTGTTGCCATCGTCATTCTTTGTATCCATTACATTTCACGTATATTTAGTAACCTCAACACTAGAGGGCTCTTCTGCACAAAACATAGAGAAATATATTACTCCTTGTGCTTTCGCCCATTATAAAAAAAAAAAAGAAGTACGCACTCTTGCTCTGTGCATTCCACTTCAAAGCGAAACAAACAAAAACCAAGATTTCATGCAGATTATAAAACCGCTTATATGGTCATGTGTCTTAGACCTCTGCGTCATGCCTCTGGATGGGAGTTCTCCTCGCCTGCACGGGGTCCGTCGCGGGCAACGTGCGCGTGGACAAAGATCCCTACACGGCTTAGAGCAGCTCATGCTGCGTGTCGGGAGTCGTAGAACGGCAGCTGAAATTAGGGTGGAACAAGGTGCACCTGACGATTACCTGAATCAGGTACCCATCAAAGTAATCGCACGCTGTCAACCCCCTCCTGCTCTGCCAATGTGTGGAATGTGCCTGGCGAGCAGAATTGCGGGTAAGTCAGCAAGAGAAGTGAAGCGATCACTGATTTTTCAGCCCTTGCGGTTACTGTGAAGCTGCAAGTGGCGATTATAGGGTGGTTTTGAGGAACGGCCAGCCATGGTCTTGCTGCGGTGCTCGGTAGAGCAGACAGGCGTTGGTGTCGCTGACTTCGTATTTTGTTCCATGTTTGATGTGTGCGGGTGGTATGCACCTACCTACCTGCACACATCAAAGATTGCGGTTGCACTCCATTATTTAGAAATGCATCCATTTTAAACAAGTCTAATGGCAGACTGGCGAAAGAAATTATTGAGGCTCGCCAGATATACGCACCATCTGCCACGTGTGTCAGTATTCCGTCAATTGCCTTGACGGATAAAGAAATTAGATATCTCCTTCGGTGTTAGCATTTTTTGCATGTGATTATGCTTGAGCTTTGTATCAATCACTGAGCATGTGCTGCCCCTCGCTCCCTGGAAAAACTTTCATTAAGCATCAGTTGCAAGTGAGCCTCTGTCCTGTCCACTCCGTTACTTCACGCCCGTATTTCCGCTCAACGACACTACACGGGACGTAGACAAGCGCTAACTGCTTCGAATTTTTTGAATTTTGGTAGAAATGTTTATTTCTGTAATACTATCAATGTATAGTTGATTAAAAATACGCACTCAAGAAGAAGAGAAAGAGGGAAAATATTTTTTTATTACGGTTGTGCAAACTTACTGTTATGTGGCACCCAAAGTTCAGGGCCCCGTTGGCTCGCCCCCCGCTGCTGCGTCACTGAGCTCAAAGGCACAATCAGACACAATCGGGATTGCTCGCCGCCCATTTTTCAGTCGTCATCAACATCCTACATATGTCCGCTCTACAACGAAGGCCCAGTTACCTCCGACTACCCCTGTCTTGCGCAAGATGGGCACACTTTTAATGCCTGCACATATCCTATTTTCATCACTCCACCTAGCTCCTTGCCGTCGGTGAGTACGCGCGCCTTCCCTTGGCATTCTTTCCGTAACATTTATTAGATCGGTAGGTCCTCCACACATCACATACCTCATACAGCTTAATCCCTGCCTCTTTATGTCAACTAGTTATCAATCCGTTAACAATCAGTTAACCACGCTTGCTTTCTGATTACACTGCTTTCCAATCAACCCTACATATGAGAGCTGTGTCTATTAATTTTCTTTACAACACTCGTTGCGCCGTCCTTACATGTTTCTCGCGCTTCTTGTTGACCTACAAGTTTTTGCCTTTCATGCTATATCGGAAGATCGCGATGACAGTTTACTTTTCAATAATAGCAGTAAGCTGCCGGTAATGGTTTGGTAATGCCTCCCGTACGCATGTCAAACCATTTTAAATTCAAGCTTTCTTGCCTGTTCGCCCCACTCCGTTGCTAACCACTATCGACTTCCTTCTGGCGTACTCTATTCGGACGGCATATTCTGCAGCCATTTCCTCACCCTTAACTCTGATGAATATCAAGTCAGGCCCGATTGACAGTGGTGTTTTGAGTAAAGTATGTGCGCAACATGTACATTTAGTTCAGTCACAATATTTATGACGAAAACGCATAGTATTAAGCGATTTAGCGTACTGAAGTAGCACGTGGCCGGAAGGAAGAGGAATAGCGTTTCTAAAGTGCTCGTCGGTATCAGAACGCTGTATTACATACGCTGACATTTGGTAAGTGTAGGAATGGTAATTATGGAAGCCTCTAGGTATGCACGTTGCATTTGTGTCCACAAACCAATAATAATAATATATCATTCAAGGGCCCGAAACCAAATTGGCATCGCAATCTCTAAAAATACCAGACCGGCACATCGTACATAGGTCGCGTTTTGTTTCAATCCACCGTTTTACAAACTAAGAAAGTCGGCGCTTGCATGGAGAGACACGAAGAAGAGCGTGTTCTGCCCATTTTTTTTTTCAATATATATAAAATGGCGTTCTCATGATCATGCCTGCAGGGAGTGATTGTCGTTGATAAGCATGCTCTTGCACAAATTGTAGAGGCTGACTGCAAATCACGAATTCTGCTGCGCAAGCGCAAATATAAACGTTTAATTGGAACTCAAATAATACGCCTGCACGGTGTTTTTCTTTCAGGGTACTTCCGAGATCGAATGGGCTCTTACGATGCCGTCTTCCAGTTGTGTGGGTTGCTGCAATTGATTTGCTTTCTGCTGTGGCTCAGCGTCTGCGTGGCTGAAAGGTTCTCCAAGCGGCGCAAATGGTCTCCCAAGGACGAGCTGAACAGGGCTGCGATGCATGTGTGCAAGTTCGTCTATTTACCCGGTGCTGGCTTTGCAGTGTGCAGTGGCTGTCCCTGTGACCAGAGAGATGACGAAAAAGTTCGCAAACCGAGTACGGTAACGACTCTGTGCGAGAGAAGCTGCAGTGTAGCAGGCCTTTCCTAGGAAACAAACGGCGATTGCTCGGTCGGGCCTACTGCTCTATAGTCGTCAGCCGGCAACATTTGTGATAGGTCTGTAACGGTAGCATCGCGGGCGCAGACTGGCGCCTGAAAGTACTGCAACAATTGCCGATAATTCTAAGCCATCTCACTCAGACATACGGAAAAATACCCAGTCACAAGAGGGTGCCTTAATGCCACCGCAACTGTACCTGCATGTAGGAGGCTGTTTGTCATAGTGATATGAAATAATGCTGTACTGTGCCGCGTTGTATAAGTATGTGACATGTGATGAGAGAAAAAGGCCAATAAATCGGTGCAACTGTTCCAATGCTTAACTACGTGAAAAGCATAGAACAGAGAGCTGTTCTGTCCCTTCTTGTTTTTCCTAAGCTTTCTATGCGCTATGATAGTGCTACAAAGAATGCCTCATCATGTAGCCCGTAAGAAAACATTACTAACCGCCTTTCCTACGCCTTTTTTGTGATCTCATATGGCAGACAGGTGCGCCTAGCGCGCTTTACGAATTTAGTTACCAGCGTAGTTTTAAATTACGTTTAATTGAATGGCCAGCATTAACCTGTGTTACTCACACTGATGACCCGCTCTTGGATTCACAACTTCGAAAGTATCGAGCCGGTGGTTTCGGAGAGGGGAGCAACAATAGCTACATTAGGGCAACTTCCGTGCGTTGCGCTGTGACAGAGCGCGTCAACTGTGGTTGCGCGCCGCGGGTGACGTTCTGTATAAAATCCAAAAGCGATAACACCGTTGCGGCGCGCCGTGTGCTGTATGTGCGAGGGTGAGCCGAGGATCGCGGCTGAATCTCGCGTGCGCTAGGGACGAAAGCGGGGAGGAAGCGCGCCGTCTTCCGTTGCGCTCAAGGAAACCGGAGGTAGGGTGGGGGACGGGGGGCTGTACTTGGGCAGCGCCTGCGTACGCCGCGGACGAGAGCGGTCGCGCAGGCTTTATCTCGAAAGCGATCTGCTTTCGGGGCAGAGTCTAGGAGGGCCGACGACTCGTAACTTTGCGTGTGCTGTTTTCTCTCTTCTCATTCTGCGTTGAAGCGATTGACAGCACAAGGTCCCTTCGCTCGCTGCTGCTGCCGGGCTTCATTACGCCAGCATTTTGACAGCGACTTCCCGCGATTGTTGAGTGTTATGTGCGCGTGTTTGCCTGTGCGCGCACCTGTTAATTAGTAAGCGACTGTTTACAAGTTTATATAGCCGATAAAGGTAATATTGTAACTTATTATCGCCGTCTACTAATTTGCTATCGCGATCTATACTTCGTCTTTCAGGCGAAACTGCGACTTTTCTTCGAACTCTGCCAATTTTAAGAGTGTGCTTTAAATACTTTTATGCACGATGTACGTTTTCCTTTCTTCTATATATGCAAAATCACCATAGGTGTGCTCAGGCATAAAAGAGGCCTTTTTAGAAAGTTAGCGCTTGCTGCTTGTAATCTTTCCGAACGAAACAGAACCTTTACTCATAAAGAAAATTAATAGTCATGGATGACGTTCTTACAATGTTTAAAAATGTTGCGCATAAGCAATTAACTTTGTATAGCAAGGTAGTGAATCTTTTCGTTCTGAGTGGCATAAACCAATACGTTGGTATAATGGTCACCTTATGTAGAGATACTCATCAGATGTTTTCCAGAATATTTACACGAACGCAAATATTAGTTCAAATTGATATCAACACCGCTTACTTCGAGTGAAATCACATAATTGCCTTTTTCCTTGCTGGCCATGTGTCCAATCTTCTGCCCCTTCACTGCTTAGACACACCTCGATGTAATAGTTCTGCGGAAACCCGCAAGGTGGAGAGAAGTAATTATTAAATGGAAAATGAGACGTCCCCCTAATCGTAGCATTTGCTACAAAGGAAGCCCATACGGGTTCCTCCCAAGAAAACCCTCGCAGTTGAAAAATTCATCCTGGTCCGGGACTCCAAACTGGGAACACCGCCTTTCGGGGCAGCCGCTCTACGTTCTGAGCTAACCAGGCGGCTAGGAAATGCCAGGGCAAAGTCGTACTTGTCAACAACTCGAAGCAAAGGCAACCGTTTGACGTAATAGTTCTGCGGAAAGCCGCAAGGTGGAGAGAAGCAATTAAAGGGAAAATGAGACGTCTACACAATCGTATCATTTGCTTTAAAGGAAACCTCCACTGGTTCCTTTGTTCACCCAATCGTAGCAAATGCTACGATTGGGTGCTACGGCGCTACGGTGGACGTGTCATTTTCCCTTTAATAATTAGACACACCTCATACAGCACCAAAAAAATGTACAACGCATTACAAAAGTTCACAAAAACTAAGCAGGCACATGACAGGCATGCTACCTCTCCAAGCCATGGCAACAAACAAGGATGGTCGATTTGCGACCATTTGATGCTGCCAGAATCACGCATGCGTGTTCTGTTTTGATTCCTTTCCCCTATATGAAAATTAAGCTTCTACTGGATGCACAGGGTCATCGAACTATTGTAACCTCTACTTAGGTTATCTGAGTAAGTTGAGCATGGGCTTAGTGTTCGGTGTTATTTACGCAATGACAACTGAGCGAGATAATGGGCAGTCACATTTTAGGAAATGAAATAATACACAACATAACATAAACAGGTGGCGAAAACCTCCACTTTGTCTGAAATCAAAGCCAGGTTATCAAGTGAATAAGCTTCGTAATGAGTTCAGTAATCTCACGTTATGTGAAAGGGGGCGGCAAAAGAAAGTAAGAGAACATTTGTTGCCATGTTTCATACTAAACAACGTACTTTACATTAAATGCAGCTTTGTGGCTAATGCTCAATGGCTTTGGCGTAAATTGGCCGGATTAGTGTGTTTTATTATCATAGAGCCACTACTCGTGGCAGGAAATAAAGAGCGCCGACCAATCATTGAAAAAGGAAAAAAAAACAATGTTTCGGCCCCACCACAGGAGCCTTGTTCACCTTTGCCGACGAGACGGGTTTTCTTCGAACCGTGGATGTTATTTCACTCATTCGAGTAACCAGAGAACGGTTGCCCCCCTGAGCGCTGTGAAGGAGATGAAACAAATTTGCAGTGAAAAGGCCTCAGTGGCTGAGCTTTCGTGACAAACACAAAGTTGTTCCACAAGAAAGCATGCATAGTCGCAAATTGGGTATGCATTCCCATATACTATTCAAATCTACGCACCACAAGTAATCTTCCATTCATTTCTGCATTTCTCAGCATTCTACGCAAATTATTGCACCATCGTGCGGAATTAAATAACATGACAAATTAGATGCGGTCATTGAGAACATTGAAAGCAACTTTGCATGTGGCTTAGAATATATAAGGCTCCTATATATGGGTCACCTTAGTACGATCCGCTTTGTTCGCTGCTTGTTCGCTCTCTTACACCTGAAATATACAGCGCCAGGACGCACCAGTGTATTTCTGCAGGAAAGCTAGGATATCATGGCTATGCATGAATATTTATTTGCATCACTCTGAAATCAAGGTGGTGCGCATTTGTTGCCAAAATATGCTTGGAAGCATAACTGTATAGCATAAAGAAAAAACTTCTGAAATGTCAGGGTTGAGTACCAGCATTGCTGGTTTGAATGGATGTTATGAGCGTCCCCTTTGGAACGGGGCGGTGGGTTGCGCCACGAAGCTTTTGCTAATATACTGCCTAATGTCCTACCAAGGTTAAACAATGAAAAAAGAAAAAAAAACACTATGAACTACCACGCCCAAATTTTCTGATCCCCTATTGCGAACTGCGCTTTTGTACGTCTCCGTCTTCTGTCGTTTCCCTACTTTTCTTGCAGCAATCCTCCAATCGCCTCTTATTAATGCCTATTACGGACATGTTTGCTTTACCACTGCTCCCGCTGAACCCAAGGGCTTCAAGGAGGCCAGTGGTGCCTAAATCGACCGCTGGGTAGACGTCTTCACATTCTAATAAACCATGCTCCGTCGTTTCCCTAACTTTACCGCAGCAAGCACATGCTTCTTCTTCCGTCTTATATCTCGCTTTATAGGTGCGTGTTCTAAGGCATCCCGATCTCGCTTCGAAAAGTAATGAGCTTCCCTTTGAGTTTTCGTAAATGGTTTCTTTCCTGATTTCGTTTTTTCCTCTTAAGTAGTTACTCATGGCAGGTTTCTTTTCCATTGCTGGAACCCATGAGATTATTTCAGCCTCTCTGATTTTCCGCTTGACCTTCTTTGTTGCTGTGTTGCCCACCATACAGGCCGCATACTTGCTGGTAACTTCCTAGTTCTTTTCCTCTACTGCGAATCAATGTTTTTCCTTTACAGATACCTGAACACCCTCCCAGCCCATTAACTTTCTTCCATATTCCTCAGCCGTTCTTCATACTCAATTTTAGTGCGAGCTTCCCTCACTTCAAAACTAGTCCAGCCCATATCACCCTGCACAGCTTCATTTGTAGTCTTCCCGTGAGCGCCCAATGCGAGGCGACCCACTGGCCTTTGGTTCCCGTCGAGTCCTGATTGTACCCCTAATTTAAAGTAAACAACTGCATTTCGAAAAGTAAGTCCTGGAACCATTACACCTTTTCACATGCCTCGGAGGACCTCGTACCTATTGTATCCCCATAGCGCTCTGTGCTTCATTATGGCTGGATTGAGTTACTAAGGTTTGCTAAGGACACTAGGCGCCATCTAGCGCCGCCACCGCGAAGCCTGCGAAATGGTCGGAATGGACGGATCCGAAATGGACGGAGCGCGGGTGCATGCAAACGCTGAGAAGTGCGCCGCGCGGCAAATGGGCCCCTCACTCGCGCTTCCTTCTGTACACGCTGCGCTATGTTAGTGGCACTGCTGAGAAGTCCGCGAGTGACCTCCGAGAAAAGAAGCGTGCTTGCCGACGATGAGGACTGTTCCTTCGCTTGGCCACACACTCAACGGCACATACTCAGTAACCCAATTTGGCGACAGGTTCATTGAATGTTCATTGAACAGAGGCACATATTCACTCGATTGATGGCGTAGCTCGATAAAGTGTTGGCGACAAAGGCGTTCATTGAAAAGCGCCACGTACGCAGTGCATCTGTAGCGCAGCCTACTGATGTGACAGGTTGCTATCCCTAAGAAACCCTTATCACGTGGGGTTGATTCCGGTCAGCATCCGAGAAACCTAAGGGATCTTTTTTCGTCATTGTAGAGCGGCATTTTCCCATTGGCAATTAATTAGTTACTCAAGTTGGCGTCAAAGATGTTCATTCAAGAGCACGCGGAGCAGCTGGCGCATACTAAGTGTTCCAAGTTGGCATCGAAAAGGTTCATTGCAGGGCCGCACCGACTGAGTGACACATACCTATTACTACAAGTACATTCATACATTCACAAAATTTTATTAGAGTCCTGAAGCCCGGTCTTTCCAGACCGAGGCGGGCCGCGTCCCCGTCGGCACCACCAGGCCGAGCCTTATGGCGTCATAGTGGACCCTCTGGACAGCCCATAGTTGATCTTGATATGAAGAGCTTGATATCATCTTGTGCCAGTAAAGCCATTTTTCTTCGGGGTGGGCGAGAGTCGCGGGACAGCCCGCCAGCATGTGTATGATGTGAATGATGCCATCACACACGTTACATTCTTTCCTAATTTTTCTTTCGGGGTGAATTTTATTTATGAAATACGGAGTGGAGTACGTCCCGGTTTGCCGTCAACGTAGCGTGACTGCCTGAGCCCTGTTCAGGTTTACGTGTGGCAGTGGGAATTGCCTACGCCCGAAGTAGTAATATTTAGTGATGTCTTTGTAAGTTAGTAAGTGATCATTATGCTCCCCGGAATGGTAGTGGCCGTCGGTTCGGTTCTGACAGGCACGGCAAGCAAGTCCTCGTGCCAGGTCGTTCGTTCGTCAACTCGTTGAGGTTGGGCCGAGACTCGTCCACTTGTCCCACATGTGCAGGAAACCATCGGATTTCAGTTTTGATAGTTTCTACCTAGTCGATAATTTTAGCCGCAGTCCCAGCGACATAGCTTTTGTCAAAGCTCTTAATTGCTGCTTTGGAATCGCTATAGATGAAAGACCATTTAAGGTTCCTGAAGGCTAGAGCAATCGCGGCTTGCTCTGCCACCGTGGAATCCTTAGTGAAGATGGTGACGGCGTCCCGTACCCCGCCCCGGCTGTCGACCACCACGGCCGTGTAGGCCTCTTTGCCTTTGACCCAGGCAGCGTGTACAAAGGCCGCCTGTTGTCCTAGCTGTTCAATTTCTGTCAACAAAGCTTTCGCTCTCACTTTTCTCCTGCTAACATTGTGTTCCGGGTGCATATTTCTCGGGAGGGGGGTGGTTCTGATCGCGTCTCTAAGGTTCGCGCTCAATTCTACTTCGGGTTCCTTCGGTTTCATCGATCTATTGGGGTCTGTCCCTATCGCTTTGAGTATAAGCCTGCCCCCTCGCGTTTTCGTCAGTCTTTCAAGCTGCGTCATCTGTTGCGCTTCCGCCACCTCTTCTATCGTATTGTGCACGCCTAGGTTCATGAGCTTCACGTTCGAGGTGCTGATAGGTATACCTAGGGTAGCCTTGACTAACTTTCTGATCATAGTGTTGAGCTTGATCAGCTAGGCCTGCGACCATTTAAATAGACCTGCCATGTAGGTGAAGTGACAGAGAGCGAAGGTGTGCACTAGCCTTAGAGCGCTGTCCTCACCCAGGCCTCTGTGTCTGTTGCTGATTCTCCTTAGTAACCTGATCCCTTGGTCCGTCTTGTTTGAAATGTGTTGAATGGCATTTAGTTTTGTACCTCCCGCTGCTATGTGGAAGCGAAAACCTCTAATCTTTTCCACCGGCTTGATCGCGGATCCGTCGTGACAGCGTACGATAATCTTGGTTTCCTCCCCGGGGACGTAGCCCCTGGGTCTTCGGCCCCTGCGCCGATGTTTTAGGACCAAAAGCTTCGACATTGCCGCCGAACAGTTGAGTCCCATCTCGCCTAGCGTGCTTTCTACGGTGTATATGCTCTCCTGCTGTCTGGTTTCCGTTTGGCGTACGTTACCGTTGGCGCTCCATATGGTTATGTCATCAACGTATATGGCAAAGTGTATACCTTCTATACTCTCCAGTTTCCTCGCGACTCTGGTCATTGCTAGATTAAATAACATGGGCTAAAGTATGGCTCCTTGCGGTTCATCGCCTTCGATTTTAGTTCTCTTAGCGTGAGGCTCGCTTGCCTACCGCCCAGAAGCGCCTTGACTACGCTGAATAGCCTCTCCCCCAACCCCAGCTTCGACAGGACCTCGAGGATGGCCTTGTGCTCTATGCGATCAAAAGCTTTTTCGACGTCTAGTCCCACAATCACTCTCGCGTGCACCGGGCTAACGTGTATGATCTGGTGTTCGATCAGGAGCATGGCGACCTGAGTCGATAGTCCGGGGCGGAAACCGATCACGTTATATGGGAGTATGTCATTTTGCTCGACCTATCTAGTGAGTCTGTTGAGAATAATGTGTTCCATAGCTTTACCTATGCACAATGTAACCGAGATTGGACGTAGGTTATCCAGATGAAGCGGTTTACCCGGTTTTGGTATGAGGACGGTGTTGGCCATCTTCCATTCCTCCGGATAGTCTCCTTTTCTCCACAACTCAGTGAAATGATCCGTCAAGAAAGTGATCGACTCATCGCTTAGATTCATTAAGAGTTTATTGGTAATACCGTCGGGTCCGGCTGCCCATCTATTAGAGAGACCATGGAGGGCGGCTCGTACATCACCCTTGGTGAAATCACGGTCCATTTCCTCGCACGGTCCTCCCATCTACTCCAAGCATTCGTCCCTATCGCCCGGTTGTTTGAGCGGGAGATATTTGTCCGCGAGCTGTCTCATGACTACCTCGTGAGTCGTGTACTGGCCGACTTGACGTACTAGTTTTGGAATTGCCGTTCTCTTGTTTGACTTAGTGTCGCTCTCGTTCAATAGATGTCTCGTTCAATGACTCCAAGTTGGCGCAAAATTTTTTTTGAACAGTGGCACCTACCGAGTCCCGCGTCGACATTGACGCATGTCGGCGACAAAGAGGCTCGTTGAACAGTGGAACGCATGTGCACATTGCCACACATTCTGTGGCCCAAATTAGTGCAGTGGGTGGTTTCGAACCCTGTCTTATCGCATAACAGCCCGATGCATTACCCATTACAGCACTGCCTACCCCACTGATCAGCGAGGCGTGGAAAACGGCTGGATAGAAACATACAAAGACAGATGCATAAAAACATAAAAACACTGATAGATCAACAGCACCCGGAAATTGCGTGAAGTACCCAAGGAATGCGAACGTATTAAAGAATTCGGCACAAACGTGGCTGTCGACGATAAAGCGTTAGCTATCAATAAATATTGAGGTGTAACGTATTGCCACTGTCTAAATAAGCCATCTATAGGCTCGTAGAGTAGCGCGATTCCTCTTTGGCACTTCTCTAAGAACACATGGCGCCATCTAGTGCCGCCGCGGCGAACGCTGCGCCTGGCTTCCGAAATACTTGGTGCATAAGTGCGTGCGAACAATGATAAACGCGTCATGAAAGAACGGGCCTCCTCTCTCGCGTTTCTTTCTGAACACGCGGCGCCATCTACTGGCGCGGCCCATAAGTCCACGCATGGCATCCGAGACGAAAAGCGCGGCGCGCCGGTGCCTGCGAACGATCAGAATTATTCTTTCGCTTGCCGCAAATTCAGTGGCACATACTCAGTCATCCTATAGAGACGTTCATTGAAGAACGGCACATAGCCGGTGCATTCGTAGTGGAGGTGGCTAAAACGTTGGGGTGAAAGGCGCTTATTGCAAAGCGGCACAAACCCAGTGCATTCGTGGCGCAGCCTGTAAGTATGTTCGGTTGCTGTCCTTGATGAAACCTTGTGGCATGGGTTCGGTTCCAATGAACATTTGAGAACTTTAAGGTTTTTTTTTTTTATTGCAGGGTGACAAATTAAAGGTGGACCGTTATTTCTATTGTTTTACCATCCTTACGGCAACCGAGGGGTCCCAGTCATACCTCGCTCCCTTCGACTCCAAGTTTTCGAAGCATTTCAGGACGACGCAACGACTGGCCGCTTGTACTTTCACAGGACCTGCGACCACATGAAAACGTGGTTTTTCTGGCCTGGCTTTTCCACCTCTTTCGCTACATACTTTGTCTCCTTCGTATCATGCCAACACAGAAAACGCTCGACATCGCCTCCAGCCCATCCTATGCATCCTCCGTGCACCATGCCATCCTGCTCCCTACGATTTTGTCCGCTTAGTTATACAGACCCCTCCCACTCACGCCCGCGGGTCACCGCTGGATCGTCACCGCAGTGGACCGTATAAAACGCTAGGCTAGAGACAGAGTATTGTGGATAACGATAACCTTGCACAGTTTTCGAGATCGCTTCTCGTTTCGAACGAGTGGAAGCCTAACGAAAGGATGGATGGATGGATGGAAGGTAGGAGCGTCCCCATTGAAACGGGGTGATGGCAGTTGCCACCATGCTCAGCTTTTTATTTTTGTTTAACTGTGTTGTAAGTTATTAAAATTCGCCATTTTCTTTAAATATGCCTTCCTAGACTTTTAACCTTATGTCACCTCTCTGCTTTTGAGTCACCAATCTTCAAAAATCGCTTTTTGCTAACTTGAACTGCATGTTTATTTACATGACTATTGTTATCTCTAGACCCTAGGGCCTCAGGAAGCGTGACTGTGCCCGCATCGACATCGGGATGGATACCATCACATTTTAGTATGAGGTGTTCTGTTGTTTCTACAGATTTACAACACACAGTACATGTGTCTTCTTCGTTAAATTTCTTTTTATAGATGCGCGTTCTAAGACATCCTGACCTAGCTTCAAAGAGTAGGGCACTGCCTCTTGAGTTATCATAAAACGCTTCGTTCCTGATCTGCTATTTCCAGTATCGATATAGTTCAACACTATGCTTCTTTTCTGTTGAATTTATCCAATTTTTACCTTCCGCGTTTTTAACCTGTCGTTTCATGCTCTGTCTTTTTCCGTCCTTGTGTCTGGCATACTTACTGGTTAGCTTCCTAGTACTTTTCGGCCATTGTGAATCGATGCACTTTGTGTATAGGTATTTAAATACCTTAGCTGCCCACCTGTTATCGTCCAATTTACTCAGCCGCCTTTCGCATACGATGTTACTCTGAGCTACCCGTGCTTCGAACGATGCCTAACCAGTATCCCCCTGTACTGCCTCGTTTGTGGTTTTCCCGTGGGCACCCTGTGCTAATCTTCCAATAGCTCTCTGATTTACTTCGAGTCTCGACTGAACTTCTGCCCTTAAGCACAGGCCCACATTCCCGAATGTAAGCCCGGACACCATTATTCCTTTCCAAATACCTCTCAGTACTTCATACCTCTTGTACCCCCACAATGCCCTATGCTTCATTATCCCGGCATCTCTTCGCCCTTTTCCTATGAGAGAAGATTGTTCGTGCTTTTCCGCGTAAGTCTGCCCTTTGTTTATCCATACCCCGAGATATTTGTATTCGGCAACTCGGATGGCCTTGTATTAAAAGCTCCTGATCAGTTGTATCGTTGAAAAGCATTCCACCGAACTTAGCTGCGCTAAAACTGAAACCTCGACTGTCTCCTTCATCTCCACAATAATTAACCAGAGTTTGCAAGAAACATTTATGTCAGTGCCACCTATCGCTCCAGTCGTAAGATAGGCGCGACGACGGCGTATGGCCTCCGAGATCCGAAGATATCGCAGGGCAACTAAACTTGTAACAAAAGTGCGCTGATTAGCATACGCTATACTAAACCTGTCTAATGCTACCGTCCAACGCACAACTAATTAGTCCCTTCTTCCTCGTGTACGTTCGTGCACCGTCTTTAGTGTTAGAGACTACATTCCTTTCAGCACCTGCTGCTCCACCCGCGTCCATTCCTTGCTGCTCACATCGCCCGTTACCGTGAAAATGCCCTCGCCAACACCGCTACCATTCACGACAAAGGAAAGTTCGCTTGATGCGACGCATCGAGTTGCGTCACTCTGCCCAGGCGACAAAGTTCTTTTCTGCACACCTGTTCGCGCACCGGGGCTGCGTGAAAAAATTTCGTACTAAATATCTCGGGCCATACAGCGTTTTGCAGAACTTTGCCCGTTAACTATCACGTCACTTCTGTAAGTTTACCTACGGACTGCCGCCACCGCACTACAGAAATCGTTCACATCTCTCGCCTGAAACCATACACACATCGTACCTGCCCTTTCTAGTTTGTGGTGTTGCTGACCACTTTCGTGAAGGCGGGGAAGTTGGTGTGAGCGCTATTTGTGCATATCGTCGTCGTCATAGGCCCATATGACCCACCTTGTGTGAGTTCTAGTTGTGCACATCGTTGTCGCCATTTGTCCATATGACTCATCATCAAATTTTGGCTCGTGTGGTGCATCGGCTCTGTCTCGGGCGGCTGCTCTGAAATAAAGGCATCACGTCGGTCGACGCCTCAAAATATATTCATCTACCATGCCACTGGTGTCGACACAAACAGCCTCTGAGTTTGGTCGCCTCCAAAACCGAGTGAGGTTTCTTGGATATGCAAGCCGCTTGCAGCCCAAAATATAAAGCTACTTTCGTCGTGCAATCTAGAAATTCCTGCTCCTCACACCAATGTCCACGTGATGAAAAAGGAAGGCTGCCAGAAATTTTACAATCAAGACATTAGTGCCCTGAGGCGTCTTCACATTTCACGACAGCGCTGTCTGTCTTGACCAACGTATGTAACGTTTAAGACATTCGCTAGATTACTCTCAACGATAGAACTATCTTTGAAATTGCACAAACAACTTGCGAAACGAACGCAACACGTACGAAGCAGAAAAGGTCAGTGCCATAGGGCATGTCTACCATGGTACGTAAGAAAGCGCGATCGGCAACCCTTGTGGATAGTTCACCTCTCATCGCACACGCGTCGCACAAAACGAGCCCTTTGGCGTCTAACATCGCAGCAGAATAGCAGTTTACGATAGGTAGTGAGGCACTGGAAGTGGTAAGAGAATACATCTACGTAGGACAGGTAGTGACTGCGGATCCGGATCATGAGACTGAAATAATCAGAAGAATAAGAATGGGCTGCGGTGCGTTTGGCAGGCATTCTCAGATCATGAACAGCAGGTTGCCATTATCCCTCAAGACAAAAGTTTATAACAGCTGTGTCTTACCAGTACTCACGTACGGGGCAGAAACCTGGAGGCTTATGAAAAGGGTTCTACTTAAATTGAGGACGACGCAACGAGCTATGGAAAGAAGAACGATAGGTGTAACGTTAATGGATAAGAAAAGAGCAGATTGGGTGAGGGAACAAACGCAAGTTAGTGATATCTTAGTTGAAATCAAGAAAAAGAAATGGGCATGGGTGGGACACGTAATGAGGAGGGAAGATAACCGATGGTCATTAAGAGTTACGGAATGGGTTTCAAGGGAAGGGAAGCGTAGCAGAGGGCGGCAGAAAGTTAGGTGGGCGGATGAGATTAACAAGTTTGCAGGGACAACATGGCCACAATTAGCACATCACCGGGGTAGTTGGAGAAGTATGGGAGAGGCCTTTGCCCTGCAGTGGGCGTAACCAGGCTGATGATGATGATGATGATGATGATCGCAGCGACTCAGCGTACATACAAATCACAATTTGTATATTGTGAACACACTTCGTGACATAAAGAACACGTGAGTTCAGACGCCGCAGTCACCGCAGCTTATCGCAGCCGCCAAAGCGGCTCTCCCGTAGTAGCACATGAAGAATTACAGCGATAACGAGGCAGTAAAAGCTATCGCAGCTGATCGCATCATCACTTCTCAAAATTGTGTACGATCAGTGTTACCACTTCGCTGAAACGAACCTCATACACTGAACACATACAAGCAGCGTACGCTCGCTGCGCCGATCGGACACTTCGTTTCGTCATGCGCTGAACATCTACAGGACATAGAATGCACGCGTGTGTGATGCACTTCTCGTTTGGAATCCGCACTCGAAGCACGGCACAGAAAATCATGAAGTCGATGACTTCAAATACTACTTCCGACGCTCGCGAAAACACAACACACTTCCTGCGCTCCGTCTGTTTCTGTCAGTGATAGCAGCACTGGTTAGTTCTGAAAGGGTGCACCAGAGGCTCTATTCTCGACACGCATGGCGCCTGCACGGGCTCCATTATCCGCCATGTGGACTTTCTGAGTGGCTGTCGAAAGCTCCCGTGTCATGAAATTTGTGCCGGGAAAGGGAAGTTTCGCAAAATGCAATTTCGCGTTTTCGTGAAGATGAGGAAACGTGACGTGGAGCTCAAACTTTCATCGACTAATACATTTTTCTCGCCTTAGCAGCTATATTGCGACGTTAGCAGTTCAAAAAGTAAGTGGGCGGCAGCGTGTAGAAGACAGTGTAATGCATCTGCAATTTTGCGAATATATAGTGGCGATCCAAGATGGCCGCCATGTCAGCTTGCTGAATGGCTGAAGAAATATGCCCTGGGGAGCGTCACAGGAAAGGCCGTTTCGTAAACGTCAATTTGACGTTGCGTGATGTTGCGCTGAGCCGCCGTTGCAGAGATTTTCCGTCATAATTTGTGGTGCGACGAGCCCTGCGAATTACGGTAATGATCAGTCATATGCAACTGCAGCCGAGAGGGATGCGTATGGCTGCATTTTTCCCGTCGTTTGGGGCCATGAAAATCTTTTGTTCATAATGCGTGCTCATGATATTTGGATCGCTCTCGGGTGGTGTTGGTATTTATGTTCTGAGCCATCATTTAAAAAAAAGGCACGTTTATTTGAAAAAATATTGGTTGAACATTTCAAACCTCCTGCGCTAGCTTGCACTTTTCACTGCTGCGTTTGTGTTGTAATCGAGGTTAATGACTTTTCGCATCATCAGATGTTATAACAACGGCGGCTATTCAATTTATAAAAAGAAATGTACGCAAGCAGACGCCTTGAAGTTTCCTCACGTGGTGCGAGTAAGCAGCGAAGTGAGCTAGAGGTGGCAGCGCCGGCGCTTGCGTTGCACAAGCAGATACCTGTGCCGCGCAACGCTATCGGTGATACTCGGCCGATTCTCAGCAAGCGGAGTCTGGCTGACTTACTTGCGTTTCGCGAGATAACAATAACGCTGACTAGAACGTGCGTTCATCGCTACTGGTAGGTCGCGTGTACATACATATATGTTGTTTCAAGGTAGAAAACAAGTGCGTTGGCGAAAACATTCGGTGACTCATTCCATTTCCCGGAGAAACGCATCCTAGGTAATGAAGCAGACAACGGCTTGTAAGTAGCAGACGACGGAAGCGAGAAGCGTTTTCAACGCAATAGTCGTACGGTGTGAGCAAGCAGTTCTATTTTTACACAGAAGGAAAACTGCTTTGCTTTATCAAGAACGCTAGGTTCAGTACATTCATTTCAGCTTCTTAGGCAAAACATCGAGTTTTTGTCACGTTACGAAAGCAAAACGGGGGCATTGCCGGCATTTTGTACGCGTCGCGCCTACGTCAAGCCTCGGAGAAAATATCGGAATGTCCAAAATAGAGCCACAGCTTGTTGCTTTTGATGATTATCTCTGAGGACGCTGGATAACTCTAGTGAAAATGACAAGAACGCGACAAATAAACTGTTTATTACGCTGCTTCACCTCAGGTTTCGCGTCGCCGCTTTGCTTCGAGCAAGCGCCATGTTCGCCTTGAAGACGTCAGAGCACCGCATCCGCCTAGGACCAGTCAATGCGAGATGACCAGGCATGCGGAATGAAAAGTCTCCAACGTTTATGAAGAACGCCGTCCAGTGTTCCTCAAGGCGAAGCGGAGCACCCAGACAAGGTGCGGAATAAAGGGAGGATTGAGCGAGTTGGGGCCATTAGTGTGTGCCCAGCTGCTACCGTGACAATATAGAACATTCCTAGTAGTACTGTTCAACCAAATTTATGAAAAACTTTTTAGATACACGCCGTCCTAGTAAACATGCGCAATACACATTCACAATGTCGAATAATTGTCTTTTCGGCAGTAACACGATTGGAAATATGTATCTTAGTTAGTGCCTTGGACTAGCAAAGAATGATTCAGCTGCGACTTGAGCAGAGCACAGTACATACTGAGTTTTATTTTCAGCGGAAGTACCAATCTGTATTGGCGAACTGCGCCCGTAATCATTGATAGGTTTGTACACACTTGAATTACGCGGCTGTCTCAGTTCAAATGGCGGAAGAACGTCCAACCAATAATCTTGTGCTCGTTTACAAATGTATTCCTGTCGCAGCAATCAATATTACTTAGAAGCATACATGGTTGATTTCACGCGCGAAGTATTACAATTTTTGCTTGTATTGAAGTAGTTTCTGGCAATTTTCTCGTGACAATTTCTGGCAATCGGACAGAAATTCAGTGTAATGTACTAATAAGTAATTAGCGCCAGATTTAGATAAGAGCATAGTGTTGTCCCCATGCAGTGATTACGAACTTTGCTTTCTGACCCAAGTTTATGAAGTCATTGGCATACATAATACATATAGTGTGTCCTAACAAGTTTCCGTGCGATACACTACGAAAAATTGCTAACAGGGATGGTCTGTCATTTCCTATACACAATCACTCTGCTCTGCTTCGAAGGTAAGACATGCATAATGACAATTGTATAACTCTGAAGGTAATTCATGAGAATTTGTGAACGAGAGAACTTATTCTGGGGAATAAAAAGCTTTTGCAAAATCTGGAAAGAGTCCTATTGTAAACAAGTTCGGCAACCTTAGATAATACATTCTTCTAATATTGAAATCTAGTAAAGCTGTTTTCCTGGATTTTCTATTTTATGTATGATGCGATATATAGAACATCTGTGGCAAACATTGGAGGAACGGAATCTGGCATGCTAAGAGGGGTTCTAACTAACGTACTGAAGAAACGCGAGGCCGGGGTTTATGTTCAATGTAGCTAAAGGGGTCGGCAAACTAAGCGGCGTTTCCGGCAACGTGCAGATCTCAGTAATAAAAGCACAGTGGTTCAAAGACACGGGTGGTGAAGTGGAAAGGGCAGTGCTTTTATTAAACAGGGAGATTTGGATACTAGCTAAGGCAGTGAATTTTAGACACTGACATCAACCGAGTCGAGCCGGACGCGATGTGCACTTCTCCGACCCGGACAAGTGCACCGAGCAGGACGCGACGGCGGTTTCGTGCGTGACGGGATACATTTTAACGAGCATGTATCTGACACCACTTGAAGGCTGGTTCGCGACATGGGCATATTTATTTCCATAGAAGTTAATACGTTCAAAGCCTGCATAAGGGTTTATCAAAATTCACAGGCGTGTATAGGTGGTGAAGACGGTATCATCTTCGAATGAGACCACGCGCTTCGGTGCGTGATGGATGTTATTAGGGATAACTGCGGCAAAATATAGCCCAGATTACATACATCCAGCAGCATAGACGCCGGAAAGCTCAATTTCGGTAGAAGGCTTTAGCTGGATGAAAGCCTAAGAAAAGGAACTTAGTAACACGGCAGCAAGACCAGATGAAATCACCATGCGGGTAATCAAACAGATGGCTCCAAAGAGCAAGACACAGCTGTCTAATGTATTAAAACACGTCATTAAAACAAAGAAAGCTCCGATCGGGAATTTTTGGAATTGAATGGTAATAAAAATATAGTAATTATCATCATCATCGGTCAACACAAGAACGAATAATTCTGTAACAGAGTGAATTATTATAAGATGGAAGCGATTTTCTTAAATGCGCAGATCGAAAGCGGCGTTGGAATTGAAATCACACGAACCTCGTTGAATTAGCGAGGTAGCAGCTTTAGCGAATGACACGAGCGCGTGTTCGTCGCCTAAAGCTGTTAGCTTTCTTTGTCACGGGGACGAATACGATGGTTCATAGAGGGAATAATATCGATGAAGGATTTATGCGCAATGTAGTAGGAGACCCATATGTATGTAGCTTTATGCTTAGTTGCACGTATTCATGCTGTGCTTCTTGGCCAAGAATTGGTACAGAACCATTTAGGCATACCCAGTTGCAGATTCACAGTGACCAAAGTTGTATATTTAGGTGGATACGCTATGGCACATACCGAGTGACCCAAGTTGTTGAACACTCGGCAAGACAGTAGAAAGAAACCAGTTCTATGTTCGAGCACGTAACCAGTGGCTTATGACCGGTGACCAAGGTTGGTGTCTACCCGGACTCATAGCGCTCGCACATTGGCGAAGCATCAAACCAAACTTGGTTTTAAAAATAGCTTTAAAAGCGAATGGCAGTAACTGGGGACATCCAAATGATTTGTTTTTTTTTTTTGCTCTCCAAGGCAACCGAGGAGACATGTGTGCTGCATGGTAAAGTTTTGTATTAATCGTCGGCGAATTACCTGAGTAGCTATAGTTCTGAATGTATCGTCATGTTCGGACACCAATAGCCGAAATTGCGTTCAAAAGTTGTCTGCACAAGACAGAGTGGGTTTTAATGTACTCAGGCTAATAAATAATCGCCGTTGCAAGCATTGATCCAATGTGCCAAGGGTCACGCGCATACTGAAGGAACGCCCAAGACTTGCCAATTTCTTAGAATGCAGAACACAGACAATGCAGGCAATGAACAGTACAGCCTTACAAAGTGGGCAAGAGTGGCAAATGGGGTATAGTAAAAAAAAAAATATTTGACACATATTAACAAAGGATACGAGTTCAGAAGCAATATTAGTAAAGAAATGGAGTAAGGTTTGCCCCTGGACACATCGTTGTTTTTGAAGCTGCTCGATATGGAATCTCAGTTCTTGTTGGTTAGTGCTCCGCTATTGCAGCCACTATTCTCAATACATGAATCTCCGAGCCAAACGCTAATCACACAAAGAAACGTAATAAGCTAACGACATTATGGGAACAATTTGCGCCAGTGTCTGTAAGGCTATTTACATGGCAGGAATGCCATGTAAAGTCTTTACAGGAATGCCAAAAGCCAACACACTGGGAAAGGTACGTCCGCAAAGCGTCGAAATACCGTCAAGTACCGTATTGCAAACATATGTGATGTCTACCTCTCTTTCTGACTGCAGCAGAAAGAGAGGTAGACGACGAATAAAGATAATACTGTTCGGGGGTTTCGTCATTTTGTCGTGTGTGTGTGTGTTTGTGTGTTTCTACAATAGCTTGTAAAAATAGAATTAAATTTTGTCATTTATTTTTGTTCAACGCAGTGGCAAACTTACAGAAGACGATTTCCATGGAATGGCACTACTACATTTAGAAAAATGACCTCCAATCTACATTGTGAAGGTGATTTGACAGTGAAACAGTAAACGACAAGTAGAACGATTACCCATTGCGACTGAGCCTGCGAAATTATTCGGCTGGCTACATTCGCATGCACTTTACCTCATTATCAGCCTAAGACGTGCGCCGCTACTCCATGCACCGAAAAAGAGTGGACCATAGAGAAGGAGATGCACTTAACGGCACTCTCGCCGCGCCTCGTATGCACGGTGCTATTGAGTAGTCCTCACTGTACGTGGCCTTCCCATAGCACTGTCACTAGACAAATCAGGTGCTAGACGGGTTCCTCTTTTAACAGGAAAGTGTAGTTACCTCATTCCATGCTTCGTATGCTACAGTTGCTACAACTGCAGCCTATGCAACCGTAATCTTTACCTCGAAACGCTTGCGGCGAACGCTATGTGCGAAGGCGAGCATTCTGGTTCTTTTTTTTTCCGCATAGCTGGGATCGCCGCTGCCGCTGATGAGCGGATCCGAGTGCCATATGCTGGTGCTTCAAGGAAGCCAGCAATGCGCGCCTACCAAGCTTTTTCTTTCGGAGAAGACAGACTCATTGGGAAGTAGAGCTATGCAGCTTCGCTCTAGAGATTTGGATGTAGCATTTACCAGTATACAACACTCTTGACAATAAATGGTTGAACATTTACTCCTGCATTAAGTTTTATTTTCTCTTTACCCACTCAGCTTCACTGAGAGCAGCACTTGGTCGTGTTCAGTAAGCCAAGTAGCAAAACGAACAGTGGCGTGAAGCGCAACTGCTAAATGTAGCCAAGACGAGCGATAGACTGATTCTGATAGAACTCATCTATGCTGACTCTCCAAGTACGTAAATAGCCGAAACGTGTCATGTATGAGATTATAAATTAAATTATGGGGTTTTACGTGCCAAAACCACGTTCTGATTATGAGGCACGCCTTAGAGTGGGCTCCGGAAATTTTGACCACCTGGGGTTCTTTAACGTGCACCTAAATCTAAGTATACGGGTGTTTTCGCGTTTCGCGCCCACCAAAATGCGGGCGCCGTGGCCGGGATTCGATGGCGCGATCTCGCGCTCAGCAGCAAAAACGCCACATCCACTATGCTACCACGGCGGGTTGATGTATGAGCTCTGGATGCTGCTGGGCTCCTCCCTCGAGCTTTTTTACCGCGAAGTCCGCGGAAAGCCTCGAGCCACCGCGAAGTCCGCGCCTACTCAGTGGCACATACCTCTCTACCTAAGTTGGCACCAAAAAGGTTTATAGAAGAGCGGCGCATACCCCGTAACATATACCCACGGTAGAATCCAACATTTTTGGCGGTACTAAATTGAGGATCGGGCCACCGTTTCATGCTGATGTTAGATAGCCGTAAAGAAAGTTGTCTGACGTTGCCAAGAATTCTATTAGCATCTTTGCGCCTGTAGCGCAAAAGCGTTCATTCACACGCGCTTCAGTAGCTGACCGTTCCCAGATGCGTCGAAAGTTATACACAGAGTGAAATGTAAACGAAAATTACAGCTATTGTAGTGCAAAAGCAACCATTGCGTGAACAAGAGCGTATGCCTAAAGCCTCCACGAGCGTTCGCTGATCCAGCTAGGTGAATTCGCATCAGTCAGCTTACGCGCTGAGATCGGAAAAGCTATCGGAAGCAGCATACGGGAACCTATATATAGAAACAGTATAGCACGCACCGACGGTGGCAGCAAAGCAAATAGGCAAGAAGAATGGCGCATGTTCGCATACAGGCGAAATAGTTTTATAAATATGCCTCCTGATAAATAATTTCAATGGTTGTAGCAGTCCGGACATCTTGTCGCACACTTGCGGATGATAGTATAAGGTAGCGCGTACACGCGTCAAGCAGAAACCTTTTCGGCGTCATGCATAGTTGTCAGGTTACGGTCATGTTCATCAGAACAAATACACGAATTGAAGCGTTGCTGGCAACTCAGTCTGCATTTCGGACCTTGCTCGCTTACGTTGGCTTGTGACAACCCCGAATAACTTATGACGCGATGTTTTTCCGGGCGCATCCTGCACGCGCAATGAATTTGAAAGATACGCCGCCGCCTCACTACGCCCCGAGGTAGACGTACGGCGATGACGGGGTCCTTCCCGTGGACGCAGCTGCAGCTGCAGACGGTGGAATTGCTGCTTTTCTGCGTTGATGTTATGCGGCTTCCTCTCGCTCCAGTGGAGAAAAACATTGCAATGACAGAATGCGGAGCCTGGATACTTGTGTGCGAGTGTTCTGATTTAAATGTACGTGCTAATACGCGCATAGAAAGCTTCCAGCATGGCTCTGTGTGAAGGCGACTGCTCGGCGCAGCTTGGTGTACCCCCGCAGGTTTCATGGCGCGAAAGAAAGGTCAGTTTCCATGACAATACCTTTTGCTGACATTCTGTTGGCTTTCCAGTGAGCTTCTACAGCCATCATCAAACTTTCTACAAGATACATGTTCAAATTTAATTTATACTTTTGTAACCCTGCAGAGACGCTGTTGCGCCTTTCTCGTTACCTTTAAGTGTGGAACTCATCTTCGGGATGCAGATGCTGCCATGTGCTCTGTCTTTGGTACTGTTGGAATCGCACCGCTGGCACGAGTTGTTGTAATCTCAGTGCTGACGCCCGTTATTGCAAATGGGTCGCAAGCCCCAAGGGTAGCGTTGGCCTGGCGGCCTGGGGCACAACTGGAAGCATCCGAAGGTCCCGGCAAAGCATGAGTAGACTGGTAACAGAACAACTTGTTTATTCTAGCATCGCAAAAGAGCGGCCGGTCAGGTCGACCGAAGTGGAGAGACGGGAGAGCACGTAACTCAGCAGAAGAAATCGGAGCCTCTCTCTCGGCGTCCGGGGGCAGCTGCTCTTATACTCTCGGAGTCGAGGGCAAGAGGGAACGTCTCAGGTAGAGGCCACGTGACTGCGGGGCACGGACACTCTGAGAGACACGTTGGGACGAGTGTAGTGACGCATCCGCCTGGCGGGCGCCGGTCAGACCTCCTCGCTTCACACTTGGGGAGCTCCCCTCCCCGGCTGCCGCGCTTTGACAAGCGTGGGCACCAACATGCACACACACACACACGCACACACGAAGACACGTGGCATTGAAACACGCCTGGACGCGCTTGGCGGGGAGGCGTTGCGGCGGCGTCGAACGGGCCAAAATGTCCGCCGCTTTGAACGAAGCCCCGGCGTCCGTTGCATCCGCGCCGGCTATACCGCGCGTCGTAGGCGAAACGTAACAGTACTCTTGACAAATAATCATTCCACAGGCATTTCTGTTTACTTCCTACAGAAAATGTGTTTCGGTTAGCCGCTTCATAGACATCGCAGCCCTATCTAACACAGGAATTCTGCATTTATTTTCGCATGGGTGGATGGATGCATACAACTTTATTGTACGCCCGGCAAGGTTTAACGCAACCCGGGCTCAGTCGCCCACGGGGGAACGTCAAGGCATAAGAGTATTTTACTGTTTTGCTGGATGTAATCATGCCTATTTGTCTGTTCAACCCCCTCCCCGTTTTTCAGCTTTTCTTTAGTTCGTATTTTTCCCATTTCATTTTATGCTATACTCCTGCTAAACATAATTTTTATGTGCCATATTTGCAGCTCTTTTTTGTTTAGTTCTTAAATGCGTAAGCATAGCTATGCGTATACCCAACGAGAATTTTGTACGGCACGTAAGAGATTGAAGGGCTCATAACACCATTGCTCATAAGCAATGACTCTTACCCATCATAAGAAGGCAACAAATATACTTCATACCCACGTAAGGCAGAGGCTACAAGCGCTCAGCAAATTGAAGCAACCAGTGCACACATTAATTGAAATGACCCATAGAACACACAGAACAGCATACGTTTCAGTGAAAAACAAGCTCAGAACGAACATCCGAACCATCAATAAAGTATTGCATAGCCCTCTTAGAAAATGTGTAGGGGGTTTCCCAACAGTCTCGTCAACTTAGCCCTAATCCACCTTAACAACAAACGCCGTGGGTTTCACCACCTGTCGAGGGTTCGAGTGCTGTAATGAACTACATCTAAACTGTGACTAATTGACTTCACCGTAATTAACCACAATGGTCGTGTGTTCGGCTGCCGTAATGAACTCTATTCTAATTACACCTGCCTTATGATGTTCACTATCGAACACGGTGAGCGAACGACCGATGAGTGTTGATAAGTGTTTACACTGGTTAGACCACGTTCCACAACATTGTCAATGACACCAGGCTGTGTGGAGATGAGCAAGTGGCACGATGCTTGCGCGTACTTGGACAACTGCCAGAGGAGTTTCTGCGAGAGTGTTATTTTTCACCCCTCCCCTATATAGCATTTTCACCTGTGCCTTGAGGTTGCCGAACTAAATAAATAATCAAATAAATACATAATAATTATAACACACAGTAAGCATTTCTTCTGTTTGCACTCTTATACCACACTTGGCCATTTTCGCCCGGGGACTTTGTCTCCGTACAGCCGATTTTGTCGTCAAAATAAGCCGCCAAAGTGCGTCGCATTTATCAAGACAAGATGTGCTATCGACGCTCTTTGTCAAGTTCGAACGCGCGTTTTCTATTTGTTAGTACAATAAACCACAAATCATAAGGCCCTTACTATATTTTTCTTGCAAAATGCTGTTTCCACATCTGAGGTGGAAAGCTAACACCTACGATGAAAACTCCACCTTTCCAGTCGTTATTTTTGTGCCCGATCCATAGAAATTTAATGACGCTATTGTGACTTCAAGAACATCATGGCGCCCTCACACATTTTTGTTGCGCTGCGCAAGAACAGCCCACAAGAGCGACTAGCTGAGTTTTTTATTTCCGCGCGAGTTGTAGTGAACTTATCAGAAAAAAAAAATGGTTTTACGTGCAAAAACCACCATCTGAATATGAGACACGCCCTAGTGGGGGACACCGGAATAATTTGGACGACCTGAGGTTGTTTAAGGTGCAGCTCAATCCAAATACACAGGTGTTTTCGCATATCACCCAAATTGAAATGTGGCCACCGTGACCGGGATTTAATCCCGCGACCTCGTGCTTACGACCTCGTGTGTGGTCCAGCCGAACACCATAGTCCCTAAGCAACTACGGCGGGTTGTGAGTTTATCACACACACAAAAAAAACCTGAGGAGGAGGGAAAGAGATAAGTAGAAGGCAGCGAGGTTAACCAGAATACCGTCCGGTTGGCTACCCTACACCGGGTGAATGGGAAAGGGGAAACAAAGATAACAGGGAGAGAGAGAGGAGGGAAGGAAAGAAGAAAATTGCGGTGAATTCGCTGACGTGTGTGGTCCAACCGAAATTGCATTAAAAGTCACAGATGGTCGCGCAAGCCCGTCGTCCTTAAGAAGCACAAAAGCGCCTTCAGCAATTTATGGGCCGACGGGGGATGGGGGCGGTGTTCCAGCAGCACCTGCACAGAAAGCGGTCGATTGTCCAGCTTTTGGAAAGCTTTGGCAAGTTCTTGTCTCTCTGGAGTGTATCGTGGACAGTGGCACAGCAGGTGGTCGATGTTTTCTTCGGTGCCACAGACCTCGCGTGCTGCACTGTCAGTCATTCCAATTAATGTAGAGTATGCCTTTGTGAAGGCAACTCCTAACCAAAGGCGACAGAGAAGCGTAGATTCACGTCGAGGAAGTCCGATTGGAGGTCGGAGTTGCAGGGAAGGGTTTAGTCGATGCAGTAGTATAAGTCGTAAGTTTGGCGAGTTCCGCTCGGTGAGTGTGAGACTGCGTGCCAGGTGTAGAAGCTGCCCTGCGGCGTCTGTCCTCGAAATCGGAATTGGAACGCTGTGCTCTTTTTGATGTGCTGCGCGAGCAGCGTTATCGGCGGAATCATTACCACTGATTCCACAATGGCCAGGTACCCATTGAAAAAAGACCTCGTGACCTTTTTGTTGGACGTGATGGTAAAGTTTCGCGACTTCGTATGTCAATTGGTCATGGCATCCGTGTCGGAGAACTGACTGCGCGCACTGTAATGCCGGTTTTAAATCACAGAACACAGCCCATTTTGTAGGTCTTTCAGAATCAATGAATTCCAGTGCTCGACGAAGGGCTGTTAGTTCTGCCGCCGTTGAGGTCGTGACATGCGATGTCTTGAACCGCATTGTCATTTCTCGCGTTGGTATAACCACGGCACCAGCAGAACTGCACGCCGTAGTCGATCCATCGGTATAAATGTGCACGTGGTTGCTGTACTTCTCATGCAAAAGAAGTAAGCTCAACTCTTTTAGAACAGGGGCTGGTATATCTGTCTTCTTCTGTAGACCTGGGATCATTATATGTACTTGTGGACGGCTCAAACACCATGGAGGAAACGCTGGCTTGGCCGCAGGTGCGTACCCTGAAGTAAACGACGCACGATGTGCACTGACAATACCACTAAATGTCGAGCAGGGCCTTGCAGCAGTGAGGCTCGCCGAGTGGTGGGAAGGGGTCCTAGCATAATGCCTGAGATGAATACGCATTGTATCAACGGTAATGTGCGTCGTGATTGGGTAATCCTGCGCAAGGGCAATGGTTTCAGCCGTTGATGCACTGCGTGGTAAGCCAAGACATATCTTAAGGGCTTGGGCTTGAATACTCTGAATCGTACGCAGGTTAGTCTTGCAGGTGTTGGATATTGCAGGCAGGCTGTATCGCAGGAAACCAACGAACAACGCCATGTACAGCTGTAACATAGCCTGTATAGATACTCCCCAACTTTTTCCTGCAAAGAACCTGAACAGGTGACAGATAGCAGTCAGCCGCTTTTTCACGTAATTCACGTGCGGAGTCCCAGATAGGTCTCTGTCAATTACGACTCCCAAGAACCTGTGACTTCTGCTGTATGGTATAAGTTGCCCGTTAATAGATACGCCGTAAGCAGACATTCGCTTCCTCGTGAATGCCACCATTGCGCACTTCCCGCATGAAATTTCAAGTCCTTGTTCACGAAGGTAGCAAGATGTCATTGTGGCTGCCTTCTGAAGCCGAGCGCCAAGCTGAAGTCGTGTCACACCTGATGCCCAAATGCAGATGTCGTCCGCATAGATGGAAAGTCGTACGGTGCTTGGCAGGTTGTCAACTAATCCACAGAGGGTGAGATTGAAAACAGTTGGGCTAAGCACTCCGCCTTGAGGGACTCCTCGGCTACCGTAATGCTCGGATGTCGGGCCATTTTCTGTGTGCACGTAGAATGGTCTCCTCTGTAAGTAGCTGCACAGCCGCATATATATCTTACCACCAAGTCCGACGGCTTTTAAAGTGCTAAGGATGGCTTCATGGGTGACATTATCATAAGCCCCTTTAACGTCTTGAAACAGAGCAGCAGATACATAAAACTTCATGCAGTGATAGTCAGACATTTTTGTACTCGACTACTCTAGCCCCACCTTCCTACTTCTACTTATATTTTCTTTAGCTAACAGAGCGGACACTATAGGCGGATTGCGCCAGGTCCCCAATTTCTGGTGGCTCTTTAGTTAGCTTCTTAACTGATATACTGAAGTTCAGTGCTTGGTCGAAGTTCTTCCGATGAAATAAAGATAAATACAGGGGATTTAGCGCTGCACGGTGGTGACGTCCCCTGCTTTTAGTTAAAAAATACCAGCATAACTAAGTAGCCTCTTCCAGCGCCTACCCCCACCATAGTGTATTGCGTATATCGAATGGGAATACAAAATGACGGCCTGCCATGAGAAGTTGCCAGTCAGAATAAGACTGAAGAGAGAAAATGTATCATTACGAAATGTCAAATCCTTGTACTAAGATCACGTTATTATGAATTAATACAAATATTAATTATTAACCTTCTTTCTAGCTGCACTCCTCTCTACACATATTTTCGCTCTCCTTCCTCGCGTGTGCTCTGTCACACTATTGAGTGTTAATGCTGCATTCATGTTTATTATGTAGGTGGTTATGCATTTTTGTTTTTGTTATTTATGTAATAACTTATGTTGTAGTTTGGCATATTCTTGTAGTGTTTGTTTCTTTGTGCACCATCCCTCATACCTCTGTTATTCCTAGGCATGTTAAATAAATTATTGATTCTTTTTATTATTATTAGTAGTAATATTAATGTGTGTACTTTCTGGTAAGGTTACCAGGGGGATAGACCTTTCCACATTTGTGTTAACACTCAACTATGCCTACAATACAAAGTCTTCATAACACTTCTTTTATTGACCTCGATATTTTTTATGTATCGTGCCATTCTTTTGCTCCGATGCTTTGCGTTGTTGCATCTTAGCAACTTTACCACCTTGTTCATGTCTTTTTCTCGTACTTCTTCTTTGGAGCTCACCTTGTGTTTTGTTCATTTAAATTTTTTTACATAACTATTATTTCAGATTAAGTGTGCTTTTTTCTCTCACATTCCATCTGATTGGTATGTTTGTTGTTTATCTTTTCCATCGTTGTGTTTGTATTTACAGTAGCTCCTAGGCATTTATTTACTCTTACTGCAAATGGGCACCAGCAATTAGACCTCAGGGTATGGTAAATAAAAGTTCTAGCTGTCCTGGGCCGTCCTGGACACGTTCAATTCATTTATTCAATATAAAATGAATAAACAAAAGAACTGTTTTGCGATTGCCACCAGGATGGGTATTACGCCTGAGTGTGTTGGAAACAGCTAAATAAAGTACGGGTGCAGAGGGGACAACAGAAGAGCGATGTAAAAGAACGGATGGTCGTAGAGCTAACAAACCTAAGACAGGAACACTCTGGCAGTACTGCTTACTCTGTGAGCTGTGAAATCGGGAACGGCACGTACGAGACGCTAAAGAGAGCGAAAATAAAAGAATAATACAACGCGGGACTCATTGGGCGACAGTTGGCAAATTTACGCAACATACACGTGAACTGCGGCTGTAGCATGCACGAGAAAAGCTTGGTACAGCACTTGATCAGAGAAGGGAAGCGCCGACCTCTTTTTTAGTCTGCTTTTTCTACCCGCCGCGGTAGCTTAGTGGCTATGGCGTTGCGCTTCTAAGCACGAGGTCGCGAGTACGACTCCCGGCCCTGATGGGCATATTTCGACGGGTGTAAAATGCCAAGACGCGCATGGACCATGCACTGGGAGCCCGTTGAAGCACCCCACATGGTTGATGCTAATCTGGGAGTTCCCCACTAAAAGCGGGCCTCACGATCAGAGCGCAGCTTTCAGAGGTAAAACTGTGGAGGTTATGGAACTGAAGGTTTCTTTGCCTCTTGCCCGGGCTTTGGCGTTGAGCGTCATGATAAAATTATGTGACCACCGAGAGCGGGTGCGCCTTAGCGTGCATTATCAGGGTGCGCGGTCATGGGATGGGCGCTCATTCCAACTGACGAGGAAGCGGCAAGCAAGACGAGGCGTTTCGTTGAACAGGGCACGTAAGCGTTATGCCGCGAAACGTGAGGGTTCGCGATGCCGAATTACGCAGACTCGACACACTTGCAATCTATGAGAATTTCGCATAGGAAACTCGCGCACTCAATGCGTAAGAATGCGCTCCAACCTGGGCGCGAACATCGATAAACCAACGTACAAATGTTATAGAAAGGTTCAGTTAATACAGATTTAGACATTTACGTTACTTCTGTTCAATTTCTTGTTTTATCTACGACCACCGGAAATCGGCGCATTTTGCGACGACACGGATAAGGTTAAGAGTACTTCGTTCCTGGCAGGTACTCTAATGTAAGCTGGCCTCCAGACACGACAACGCTAGCTTGCGCCCCTGCAGTAGCCGTTCCGGAGCAATCGTACTAATTGGAAAGGTTGGCAACGAACCTGCAGCACATATATGTACAGAGCACCAATCAAAGTTAGAGAGCAAGTAACGAAACTAGAAAATTCGCTGGCACCACATTTCTCGTTAAGCCAGCCTTGCTGAGTTTCTTAAAGAAAGAATAATGAAATGAAAGATAAGATAAAGATGACGAGTCCGCAATAAATTATATTGGGTGGCCTCTTATGTCAGGACTAACCTGGCTTATCGTTTTGTTTCGTTTCTCCTTTTTCGTTTTTTTTTTATTTGTAGCAGTGAAGTCACTGTTTTCGTATGCACCGAGTTCGCGGGTGCTCGAGACACTGATTAATCCTCTCTGCCTCTTTGAACATTATCGAATCATTTTGCTTCTTATTATATTACCCGTATTAAACTAATATGCGGTGCACACTGTCCTTTACTGATTCATTATTGCATTGGCTCGCTTTTCCCCTTGACACAAGATTGTTGCGAGTCGCATCCGTATATGTTACCTTTTGTTTCATTTTGTGCCTTTTCATACTCGATTCTGAGTAGATAATGATCAGAAAATTCATTTTAAATACGTAAGCATTTGTATAACTACTTAACGAGAAAACCAGTCCACCCGTCCGTCTGTCTTGCATGTAAGACGAATCGCTATACAAAAATTAACGTATACATAAATAGAATAAATTGCAAAGGGAGAATGATGTCGGTGGTGAGCTTTGAAACTGCGGCCCCACGCTCAGAAGCCGAGTGTCTTACCCACTGGGCGAAATACCCACGCTTACAGAAGGTGAACACACCAGAAATATATGAATGTGTTGTACAAGCAGTACAAAACAAACCTCAAAGGAAAGCAGTTTCTATGAAGGCTTTGATGAGAGATTTAGTGATGATGGAATAAAAGTAATCTCTATAGCTACACGTAAAGCCAACTTGGACCATTGGAGACATCAGGAAAATTCCTATTTTGTGGAAATATGGTGCCAAACGCGCCACAGCCCCGATGCGTTTCGGTGGTAGCGGGATGCGCCTTCGTTTAGGGCGTTGCTTAACCGACTTCAATGTCGCCGATCTCAGAGGGCTAATGCGCTTCGCGTAGCGCAATACAGACGTATAAGCAGTCAATGAGTTGATAACGATGATCAGGGGCGATGAGGGGTTGCATAGTTCTCATCCTAGTTAGTAATGGTTCGACGCGGACGAGAGACAAGGCCATATAATGGTCGAAGCAATTCTCATAAGGTTGACAAGGAGCGATAATGATTGATAAGGGTCGGATCAAATCTGATAAGGTTGATAAGCGCTGATAAGGGTCGAATCATGTCCGACAAGATTGATAAGGACAGACAAGGGTTGATAAGGATTGCATCGATGGCGATAAGTTTGAGAACGACCGAGAAGAGTTCATACGGGCCGGATCGAGTCTGATGAGGTTGATAACAACCGCTAAGGGTAGGTATATAATCTGATAGGGTTCATAACGACCAATAAGCATTTATACCGGTGAGATTAAGTATGATAAGATTGATAATGACACCGGGCTGTGGGCATATGAACAAGTGGCACAATGCTCACGCATACTTAGACAATTCGAGTGGAGTTTGTGCTGTTTTTTCTTTCATTGTATTTGTTCGGAATGGGGGGAAAAGCACGTGCATGCAGCAATAAATGCAGCGGCAAACTCAGCCATAGCCGCTTTTACAAGCATAAAACAAACACTAAGCAGGACAAATCATAAAACAAACAGTTCTCTAAATGAAAGCAAAGCGAGTACACTTCAAGAATACTGGCTACTATTCCGGTGGGAAGTCATATTGACCACAAACGTATGCCAGCTGTAAAATCATTTGAATAAAATGTGACTACGAAGTAAAACTGGTTATTTTTATTATGATTTAGCATACGAGTTTTCCATGTAATGTTCAGCCCCATAAGTAGCAGTTAATCATCGTTTTGGATCACTTGAGATATCATATAGCAGGGCGAATCAGAAAGTATTGCCACTATTTTTATTAGCCAAAATAAAGTACATACATGTAATTACCAATACAGGTGCTATTCTACGTACTTACACTATGTTTCAGCACATTTTCCACACTGGTTCAAACATTTGTACCATTGCAGCACTAAACTTGAGATGTTGTCAGTCAGCGAAGTATACGCGCTCCCTCAACGCTTCTTCTCATGCAAGTCTTCACGGCTTTTTGCGATATCTCAACACCACCACCTCACGCTTCTCAAAGTGAGACACCTTCGCCCTTAAGTATGCTGCATTTCCCCGTGGATTTCAGTGGGCGTCCGTCCCTTGCTCGACAGAAGACGAATCACACTTCGTTGCTCGTACGCCGTGAAGGTGTGAAGCCCAACCGCCATATTCAGAACTGACAGCAGCGCCATGCCGTGGAGCTACTGGCAGATAAGGCCGGACCAGTGCAAGAAAGGTACACCGCTGGGGATGGATATGTTCACTACGCATGTACAGCCATAAAGGCTTTCTGATTGTACCTTGTCGTATGATGGTTCAGCTGACATAATTTTGTTGCCGCGTGAAAGGACAAAGACGTAGACGATATCCGCAGGACGAGCGCTGGCTCTAAATTGAAGACACAATTATCGAAAAAAAAATTGTATATAAGCGACTGCCACACCCTTATCAACCAAAGGAACACGTTGTCATATACAAATACGGATGTTAACAAAGTAGTAAATTAAATGAAAGCAAAAATAAAAAATGATGAATTGGCTAGAAAAGAACTAAACCACAGAAACCTAATATAATAGATAATATAGGATGAACACACGTGTTAAGTAGACATGCATATTCCTTCTCAGACAACGAAGCCGAAGCGTGGCTGACGTTTGCACCTCCCATTCTTTTAATATAAACAACTTCGATTATTTCGTGAGTCTGATATTTACTCGTATCCCTAGAAAGGCTTTCAGTACCTACAAACATGGGTGGGCAGCCGCATGTGTGACAGTGCGTCATTAGATGCGATTCAGTAGATTTCGTTAAACATTGATTGTGCTCTTTTATTCGGACATTGAAGCCCCTGCCACCCTCTACCACATATAATTTTCCACATGCGAGTGGGATTTCATAGATAATCTCAGTCTTGCAAGGAACAAACGTTTACAAATGGTTTACATCGAAGCCACCTTGTTTATTATGCCACCGCTAAAGCTTCCTTATAATGAGTGGGCAAATCCTTGAGAGCTACTTTGAAGTCGAGAGCAAAGTATTTACGCCGTATCTATTGTCAGCATTTCTTACACCATGGGACAACTTGCGAACATACGAGACCACAACAAACCACTTCCTTCTTTTTGTTCATTTTCCTACTTAATTATACCAGCCTGATTATTTGATTCATTTGGAAGCTTCTCACAAGCCCTGGACAGCACTCGACAGGGAAATCTAGCTTGCTTCAGCCTCTCCAACTGTTGCAAGATACTTCGGTGAATGGCATGGACACATCGCTGTTAGAGCTGACCTGAGCGCCTAGTATGCTATCACTTGTTTTAGAACTTTTAATTACTAGAAGAAAAATTATCCAGTGCTTTCTTAGACCTAGGATAACGTTTCTTTGTGTTACTACACGAACAAACATGAACGGGTTCAAAAATGAGGCACAGACCAAAGAGCTGTAGCTTGTTATTCTGAATGAGTTCAAGCGCGAAATTGAGACCAAAGCCACATTCTCTTATTACTTTCAAAATATCAATCGCTGTTCTGTTGCAATTATCAGTTAAAAAAACAAGCTACGGGTAATCAACAACGTCCGAGGAACACTTTCCACAAACTTATTCAGGTTGTCTTGAAGCCGTCTACTCACTTTTCTAAGGCACAGAACACTGAAAATCGGTGCAACATTTCCGACGATACTCAGCCCTAATTTCCGTACAAATAGGCCGGGTCTATTCACCTATTCTACGAAGGCGCTTTTTTTTTTGGTAAAACGTTAGCAGCTCTACAACAGATTCCAATGAGATTCCGGAGCGCTACGCAAACTGATATTATACGATGTGTTTCATCATCGCAGCCTTGACCCTGCGCATAAGTTCTGCTTGCTGAATGAAATAAAATAAACCTTCAACATCGACGCTGGTTGCCGATTTGGATGAAGGTGTTTTCTAAAAGTCATTTGTAGTACATGTTAAAATAAGTTGAAGCAGCTTTTCATAGTTTCCGATAGATCACAATGATGACAACAAACCGAATATACGAAGGCAGCTTTACTATTTAACCAGGCCTTAACAGGTTTTATTTCATTTTGGGCTTTATAGGAGAATGTGTAGTGCGGAAAATATGTAATTTATGGACTCGAGCAAGGCGTGTCATATCCATGTGAGCCAATATATACTAGAGGCGGGAAAAGCGCACCTATTACATCTTTACTAGGATTCGGATGGCAGATAGAAAATAAATAATAATTTGAGAACCTAGCTGACAGAAAAACCACTGAGAAGTATAATTTATGCTTCAATAAAATAGGGGCGCCAACTAAAGTTTGTGGGCACCTTTGAATTTTTTAAAATGTTCACGAGCTGTATTCACCGGTAAGGACAACCGGAGAGCAATCACGACAAGAGAGCTCATCCAAGCTTCCAGCTCTACAGGAGCGAATTACCGCGTGACTTGCCAACAACATTTCTTGCCGTTAATGTTCAGTCCCGCTGGTGTAAAACGCAAACACGGAATGGGAAACTACAAATAAAGTTTCTCTCTGCGCATTTGGCATTATGTCCCCAATATCTCCCCATTATAATCGCCAATAGTTTTAGACGCTGAAGCTTTACAAATTAAAGGTAGATTGATTTGGAAATTAAGGAGCTCGTCGTCGCTAAATCCTTGTGTGTGGGTCATTCCACGCCAATTCTCCCAACCTTGGCGATCGATCATCAGCGACTTCTTTAAAACAAATTGATGTCTATCTATTTAAAGCAAGAAGTATTTCTGTAAAACATATTAAACATATTACAAAGCTCGAAAGTATGAGTCGTAAAAAGCATTGTCAAAAAATTCTCTCTTCTTAAATTAGGCAAGCACATGAGTTTACCTTGAGAATGAAGCTAGGCTTTTCACTTAAGAAAGGTGTTATCATCCATCTTTACGTTTCCGTGAGTGTTTTATACAGCACTATATATGCAAAATTTTGTGCATATTTGTAATTTTTTTGCAGAAAGATAACTTTTACCAAAAGGTTATATTTCATAGTAACTAATTTCCAGCAAGTTTTACTATAAGCGAAAAATAATTTGGGACGAATATAGCGTGAACTGAATTGTACAGCTGGCGACAAAGTTGTAAAAAAGTTCGTTTTAGCCTATGTTTAGTCATAAATTTAGCATTGAAGTGGTCGGGGTAAAAATAAAATAAATGGTGTATTTATTAGAAACATTCAATGTCTACAAACTGAGAAACTTTTATCAAATTACTTTTTGTTTTAAGCAAGAAAAACATTTTCGAATTTGTGTTATACTGGTCTCTGTGCTTGCACGTGTTTCCCCTTCGTAGGAAAGCGTCCTAGCGGTAAGCAGAACTTGCGCGGACGCAAATTTTCTGAGTCGAAGTAGGAACATCTAGACAAGATAATTAGCTCTTCCAGAAATTATTAGCCTAGCCTATAAAAAACGCGAGCCCCAATAGAGCGCATTTAACCGGATGTCGCCGTACACCGACGGCCTGCATAGCGTCGTCACGCGGCATCGGAAAGTTACGCCGGTGTGTACAGAGTGCAGTTAGGTACGCAAAGGTTTTGAAATGGGTTAAAACTTGTGAATAAGAAAACAATCTGTTTGTTTATTACGGCAAATATGTAAACAATATCAGCCAACACAATCGTGTTTTAGCGACCATGTTGGCAATGATGTTAGAGGAGTGATGTGGACTCGTCATTAAATGCTTTGAGCTGATTAAGTTCAAACTACTGCATTTAAAAAGATGATGGAAAGAAACAAATACGTTTAGTTGCTTACCCTCTTTGTCTTTCGTGTTCTTAAATGTCAAATTCAGACCGAATGAGGCAGTCCGCTGACCTTTGTGAAGCGCAGGATTTATTATCCTGTCTGCGATAACTGAAGCAAAAAATGGGAAGGCTTGTTCGAGCTATAGACTGTTAAAAGGTTGCGCCTCGAATCAGTGGTTATGCAGCTCGCGGGAGCAGATGGGCGCGAAGTTTGAACTTGCACTGTTACGAACCACCGCAAGTGCGTGCTGCCGACGTGCGTCAAAACAAAGCCTACGAAACTTCTGTAGCAGTTTTAGTGCAGCAGACGCGCTCCTGTTTTTTTTTCCGTGGCACGTTGAAGAAGACGACGAAGACCCGCGCCGTGATCACTTGAGTGTATGTTTTGCTGGCTGACACTCACCCTCACAGACCCAAACAGAACTTTCAAGTTTACACGCCACAATCCAAAGTCAGCTTTTTTCGCGAACAAAATGTGATGCGAAAAAGACACCGGCGGAAAATATCTCACTTTTCAGAGACCGAGAGCAGCAGCGAAGGCTTCGTGAGCGCGGTTGCTATGGCAATGTTGACATTTGGGGTACCCGTCCCAGGGGTGCTATGCAGGATGCGCCAGGTTTGGCGAAACTCTGGATCTTCACGAGCTCTGGCGACACCCCAAGATGAAAGCACGGGCCGTATCACGTAAAACTATTCCAATTTATTTTTATTCCAATCTCCTGACATCAAATTTGCGTAACCACCGACGCAAGCATCGGGGGGTCACCCGCAGGATTGTCTGAACAAACCAATCAAATGCTTCCTTCGTTCATAGGAGGTCACTTTTGTTTGCTTGAAAAACGAATAACATCGCCTGCACTGAGCGGCTTGTCTTATCTAATTGGCTCACAAGAGGTGAGGAGCATGCTCAAGTGGAGAAGGATTCGATGGGGCAGAGCCACTGCACTGCATATCGATAACCGGATGAAGAGGGTGGTGTCGCCGTCTGCGATTGGTCCGTTTTCGCTTCCTTAGCTTGCGGTGGCTCGTCGACAATCGCGGCGGCATGCAACGAAAGCTTAAGAATGACGCTTAAACGGATCCCTAGCAAAGAAGAGTTGGCAGAACGAGGTCGTAAACGTGCCGAAAGTTCTCGAAAACGCTACACGGCCAAGCAAGAACTTTGTTACACGCAAATAAACCCAAGCTCTCCGACAGGGGCGAGTAGCGAGTGCCGGAGCGATCGGCAGAAGCCATCTTTTATTCCTTTCGGAACGGGAAAATTCAATATTGTTCAGCTTAGTAATGCATCTTTAACGCCTACACGTCACTTTGACGCGGTATGTTTTTCTGTTTTTGCGACGTCGCGTGACAGGCAGGTGAAGTGGGTGCAGCCCGAAAACTTTTGACCAATAGCCGGGGGGCTAATGGCAAAAGGCGTCGAATCAGACATAACAATTTTTGTTCGGTCAAATTATGCATAGTCAGTGTGTACACGTCATATCAGATGGGGAGCTATCGCGGTTTTCGTGACGTCGCGTGACAGACAGGTGAAGTGGGGGTGTCCAAAAAAGTTTTTGACCGATCGCAGTGAGCTGAGTGCAGAATTGGAATAGAAAAGTTTGGAATAGTTTTACGTTATAGCGCCCCACATATGGTACCGAGACAGAATTTATCTTTCGACAAGCCTTCATTTTTATTGGTTTATCTAGATTCACTCTGGGTGGCTATCATTCCTTGGGCGTTGCCTTCTGGGCGGTCGACAAACTGGGGCCCACGTGATCATACCGTCGGTGCGTGGTCGTGCCTTCTTTCATTGTTTGTCGTTCCACCGAGTGCATTACGTGCACAAGCAAGTTATACCACAAATTCATTTAGTACAGTATTATTAGTTGCTTTAACGGGGTTTAGAAGCATTTTGAAGTTTATAAGATGTACACTGAATGTGTATTAGACTAATTTGTAATTTAATACGCTTCGCAATATACCACGAGGGAACGCTGAGGTGGTGTCATCACATCCATTCACCGGGCGAGCATGGCAGCTAAACATCGAAGAGGCCCAGTGTAAACAAACTCGTACAACGAGCTTGCAGTGCGCGACGTAGTGATCAGGCTCGACGATGATCACTATTCCTTGGATAGTTCTGTTCCTCCGTGAGCAATCTTTCCGTGCCCCCCGTAAGACTGCCAATAACTTCGGCAATTTTACAGATCGCAACGCGCACCTACTGTTCACAGCGTAATGCTGAAGAAACAACTTGCCCGTTGCTGCTTCTGTGAGTGCGCTGAGTTCCTTCACTCTGCGTGACTGCGAGCGTCACAAATATTACATAGTGTGTGCCAAAGGGAGACAGCCTATATAGCTACGATGCGACAAGGAGGTTGTGCCGACGATGGATCTCACAACCAACACAGTGAAGGAGACATCGATAAACTGCAGATAAGTATATTTCTGCTATGTCATATTTAGGGTAATAATAGTGCATGGATTAAATCACTTTCGTAGTAACGAAATGAATGTCCAGCAGTTTAAAAAGTGTATTGACAACCGATGAGTGCTCGTGCTTTTACATGCACGTGGGCCCGCGAAAATTTGGGAAAGATAAAGGTAACCTTCACTAACATGGTGAGATAACAGAAATTCATGAGTGACATTCGGCCCGCAGAATCTATGGAAGAGTATCTTTATCCAGGTGAAATGTCAATAGCAGGTACTGATATAAAGCAGGAAACTTATACAAAATTTTCATGGGTTGAACAGCACATGGGAGGCATTACCGAATCGTGATCGCCACATTACCGATATCCTTGAAAAAAGTTTAGAAGCATTGCATTGTACCGGTTATGCAATATGGGACATAAACCTGAAGGTTAACAAAGAAGCTTGAGAAGTCGAGGGCTGTGCAGAAAGTGAAGTAACAAAAATTGTTGGAGACAGCATTAAGGCAGGAAGACAGTGGCGTAGTAAACCGTGGCAACTGATATGCTAGTTTAGAATAAGAAAAAAAATGGAATCGACGGGCAGGTCATGCACGTATTCGATCACTTGTTGCCAATTGATAACAGGTGATTACATGAGCGTGACAGAATGGATGTCAAGGAGAGAGAACTGCAGCCGAGGATGGTAGAAAATTGCGTAATGGGACAAAAGTATGATGTTTGTAGGCATAGGATGCAATCAGCTCGCATAAGACGGTGTTGTAGGGAGCGGCATTGGTTTTGCAGTGAACAAAAATAGGTTTATGGTGCTGGCAGTAGAGACTCGTGAAGGTGTGGGGACACCTCATCAGCTGCTGGCACACTAATCAATATGACAAGTGGCTCTGGAAAAGTCAACCCCAGTTATGGAAAATAAAGCAACGTTGTCCCGACACATTGCTTTATTATGCATACTGCACTAAAGGCTTCCATAGTTAAGGGCACTTAGTACCAATAGTGCAACGAGCATTTTTATTTGTAAATAATGGTTTATATGCGGTTGATTCCTTCCAACAATCAACTTTTTTTGCTGCAAAAGTGTCTGCTGTTGGAGGCACTCAACCGCCTGTTGGCAGTTGGCGAGCGCTGGGCACGCGCTCTTGGCAGTGTGGCAGAGGTCCAGAGGGCTGCTCTGCAACAGTAGTATCAGTGCCCTCACTGCTCTCCAGTCGAGACCCCAGAAGACACCTTATTAGGAACTTTCAGTTTCTTATTTTGTTTATTATTCAAGAGTATGAATAAAATTAGTGCAGTAAACATTATGCTGTGCATATTGGGACATTTCTAACTTGGTGTCTCTTCAAAATGGGCAAATACGTAAGACAACCTGCGCCACTCTTGGACCATGTAAATGAACAATACACTAATGCAGCACACACGTCATTGTGCTGTTTGTTCTTTCTATGTGCAAGAATACAGTGCTTGTTGATTAGCCACAAGATGAACGGTGTGTGTAATTCACAATGAAAAACAGGAAACAGCAGGAGCTTAATAGTGCTATCACCTATAGACTGTACATATGAATGCAACTCCCCGATTCGAACGTGCCATTAGATGCATGTTTGATACCAAATATTATTCAACAATGTCATATATTTGCATGTACTAATTTTCACACAGCTTAAGCCCTTGCATAGCTCCCTTGTGATGTATCCGTTTCATAGGCCAAATAATTGTACACTTTATCCCTTTGTGTTGTATGAAAAGCGGCAGCCTCTACAGTCGTATACAACTTCAGAAGACGGGAGAGGCCCCGCCCAGATGATCACAGCGCAGCAGCCGATTGCGTCCACGTCTAAAGAAATAATCCCTCTCCAACGAGCGGGTATTCGTGCGTCTGGCTGCACGGCGTCAGTCTAGAGTGCGTGCCCATTGGCGCAGGCGTGTGTTCGCCTGCCTTTGGAGTGCAGATTCCACGGCCTCCTAAAGTTCTATCCGACTAATCGAATCATGTAATGCCTTGGACGACTTGCATAAACTTTAGCAACTTGATAGCACACAATGATCAGGAACACAAATCTATAAAGGCATCCAAGCAAAGCTGGCTGGCGACACTTCCATGATGAGGGGCTGTAAAAAGGTCTCGCCAAATATTTCCATGACGTCCTTAAAAAGAGGTGGTGTTTGACACTTCTTTAGAATAAAAAAAACAGATTACAGTGAATGTTGTGTTCCACGTCAAAACAAACTTAGCTTGGTTATCTGCACAGAATGTAATCGAAGCTTGTGCTTCACATAGGAAACAAACTGCTCTGTCCAGTAAAATTGTTCAGTCGGGTGTGGTACTTATTATGTCAACAGTGTCGATATACAAAATACACTTTTCAAAGACCATTCATTTCACCATTATTTTTGTATGACGGTTCTTTAAAACAGTGCTTGCATTACATGAGCAGGTGGATTTGAAAGCAAAGCTTTGTTTGCAAACCTTCAGATTTCCATAATTGTGTGGCAGGGCACTGGCATATTGTTGAATAGGTCACACTTCCTCGGTCCTGCACCAAAGAAGCCCAAATGCTCTATTTGAAGTTGGATCGCGCAACAATTCGACGGAACACAAAGAAGAGCAACACACACAGCAGAGTGTTCTGCTGTGTGTATTTCTCTTCTTTGTATCCCGTCGAATCGTTGTGCAATTCAACTTCCAGCTTCTATACCAATACACCCAGTCTTTAACCTCACCAATGCTCTAGTTATTCGGCCACAATGACGCACATCTTTGAAATGTCCCAACACAAATTAGCGCTCAAAAAAATCACAAGTGTTAAATTTCGTAGCGCAGGTGTATGCATGTGCCATATTCTTTACCACTAAACTCACAGGAGTCAAAGGGGCAAGCATTAACCAGCCTTACTGCTGCCGTTACCATCATCATCATGACACCAATGGAAAGAGAGTGCCACGTTTCAGTAAAGGGAGTGCCGGAGGGAAAGGCGTGACAGCGAGGCTTACAATAAAGATAGCAGTTACAAGACATGTTCAATGCCAAAATATGCTGCATGTCGCTCATCCTACTTTGGCATTGCGGCAAGCTTTTCCACGTTTGAGCATATAACGTTTTGTGCAATCATTGCTCTAAAGCTCTAGAAAAGGTCTATTAGCTCTGCAATGTTTATTTTTATCATGGCGGGTTAAAGACCCACTTTTCATTGGCATCTGCACCACATTCTCCCGATATGTAATTTTGCCTTCGTGGTTCATGCCATCTTCATGCACACCGAGTTCTGCAGAGCATTGGATCTGCATTGTTTACTGCTTAAGGATTAGAACCCCATTATGAGACGAAAATATATGATTTGTCCATCCAGAATAACACTGCCCCCCAAAAAGACAGATACACTGAACCTCTCGGACATGCATCAATAGTGAACAGAGCAAACACTCTGAAGTATTTTCTTCCTGCAAGCCAACACACTAAGATTCTCAATGCATTTTTCTTTCGCCACAAATGCATAGGCACAACCGGCTTGGCGCAACATCCGCATCTCACGCTGCAACGAATTGTGCAGTGCTTCGCTGTTTCACAGTGCGGCCGATAGATGACGCATGACCAACATTCAGCATTATGCATACTGAGTAACTTCACCAATGAAGAACCTCAAGTTCTTTATGAGATTAGCATTCATAGGGTACTTCACACAATTTGTGATATTCATTTATCTATTTATACTTAACTAACCTCATTTGTACGGCGCCCTGACAGACAAGTAGAACAATCGGCAAAAAGTCAGCAACCAGCGAAAAAGTCAGTATCATAGGCAGGCGCATATGAGATGTCGGTAACACAAAATTCAAGTCGGCTACACAGAAGTGAGAAATTTGGCAATATGGCGTGTCTAGACATTGCTTCAATGCTAATCACAGTAACGCTGACATTGAAGGCGCCTTAATTCCTACGTACGTTCCGTCGACACACCCGACTACGATCGTAATGTTTCCGTGAAGTAAGAAGCGTTCTTTTATAAATGCCCGCTCAGCCGCAGTATTCGGGAAAGCTAGCCACCGCTTACGCACTGCCGCATCGATAAGCGCGGCAGACACGTCTCTTACACAGCGGCTAACAGTAGTTTGATGACGTCCAATGTAACGCTCGGCGCCGACGCTTTCCTGAAAACTCCCGGTCCCGTAGAAACAGAGGGCGCAGAGGACTTGCTCTGCGGCGGTGAGCGAATGAAGCCCGCCACGCTGTCTCCGCAGACGACAGTCTTCGCCTAGCTCGTCCCACAGCCAGCGCACTGATGTCTTCGACAGGCGAAAATGACACTGAAACTGCACGTCGGTCATGTACGTGAATGGGTCCAGACGGTCATACTGACACTTGCTGCCGCTGGATGCAATGACACAGGCTGCTGCTGCTGCCATCATGTCCCCGAGTTGAACTCGGAGGGGGTTTCGCGATGTACGAGTTTAGCACGAGTTCGCCTGTCAATCAAAACCAGAGGTCGACCACGCGAGGCATGTAACTCTTATGCGCCCACCCACCACGGTCGGGCGACGCCCAACTTATTTTTCGGCAACAGTGACGTGGTGCCGAGCTGAGAGGCATCAACAATCTTGACCGCCGACATAAAACACGCACAAAGCCCTGTCATCGGTGATGTACTGAGCACCACTACCAAAAACAAAGTGTTGACTGTCGCTGACTTATAGATATATCTTCTCGGGCTGAGGTGGCCCCACAACACGGTTTCATTGCCCCTGCATTGCGGCGACGTAGCGCACAGTAAATAATGGCACGTCACTGTAGCTGCTTGCAAGGCTTCGATGCGCCGAGGGGGACGACGATGCTGAGGAGTGCGTATCGCAGCAGTCGTTTGAGATGGCTGTTCTGTCATCGGTGATGTATCGGAGCCACAGCGTCGTAAACACGATCAGCATCCGAGAATCGCTCGCTCTTCTAGACCCAGTGCCACGGCATTTCTTTATCGCGAGCACTGTGCACTCAACAGTTCCAACACCTTTCTCCGTTCAAAGACTCATTTCATTACTGCCAACAAGAGCCCTCACCTGCCAAAATGCGATTGCTGTGGTGTCGTTACGATATCCATCTGCGATCGCTGCTGGCTCCAGCAGAGGTAATCCGCAAGACCCTTGGACTGCTCAACACACTCAAATACTGTGTACATGCGCTCAGAGGCACTTTCACTGGGCAAGCGATGACAAGCGATGAATTGTGTCGCTGGGAAGCACGCACTTCTTCGCAATGTATCGCAGAGGCTTCGCACACAAAGATTAACTGGTACATTTTTACTGAACTGCGTCACTACGGACCCTAAAATAACATACCGCCATTTTGCAGCGACAGCCGTTGCTCCCGTACCTATGACTAACATAGAATAAAGAACCAACATAGAGAAGGGAAACTGTACCTTCCACTGTGGTTCGAAAATAAGCAGCGGTAGCGCATGGAACTTACTTAGGTGGACGCCAGATGGCGATGCTCAACCCAAAAGCGGAAGTCTATTTTTTTTAGAGGAAAATTCAATATGGCCGCTTTTTGCCGGTAGCGTACGCTGGTACGCGCCGTGCTTGCCCTGCCGGCTATGCGGCATGCCTCAATGCCTTGGCTGCCGCGTAGCTGGTGCGTTCTAATTGCCAGGAGACCAAAGCGCCTCTACTGACGCCCATACAAACAAGATACAAGTGAGTGAACGGAACGTGCGACTTTATTGGCAGAAGACAAGCTGTGTACATTTTCGTGCAATAGCAGAAATAAAATTTGCATGTCGAGATACGCTGGAATCATTGACGTGAGCTCGTAAACGACTCACCTTCGTCCTCGCACATGGCGGTCTGGTAACGATCGACAACAAGCGGCGCAAGCAGATTGGGCAGAGTGTCCCACCTGTTTGCAGCGGCAGTTGTCGTCAAAGATGAGCAACTTGCATTGCGATGGTATCGGGTGATGCAGGCATCTGCTGCCGCAGCCAACGCAGCGACATGGACTACCCGGCATTTTAGCGTTGACTCCTTTCCACCTACCCATTTCTTTTCTTTGGGAGGCCGCTAATGTGTGGCTCACACTAGGTGTCCCACATTGTCTCAATATGGACAAGTCGCTTTTGTGGGCATCACCGTCATCAGCCACTTTTGCGGGCCTTTCCACCCAACTTCATTCAGACCAAGTAAGCACGTATGATGGTCTCCGTGCGTGCTTAATCGCAGCCGAGAAAGGCCACAGGCGCAATTTTCCCATGTCTGAAGCAGGAAAGGGTGAACGGGGAGCACAAATCACGGTGTGTGTAAATTGGGAGTCTATGTTCCAGTGCAGACTGCAGGAGCAAATGCTTACTTCGAGATGCTGCTTCCCAATGCAACTGACCAGGCCGCAATATTCGAAAAACATAACACGGCGACCGTAACCAAGTGAGATAACAGCAAAATTAAACAGTAATCAATCACCGCATGAGGTTCAGACAACACATTTTAGACTGCCTACGAACCATATGGCAACAGTGAGCATTCACATAGGATACATTCAGCCGCCTACTTACAGGCATAATGCTTGCCTTTGTCGCACGTAGTGGTATGGTAGCGAGCGACAGCCAGCGGTACAAACAGATTGGACAGAGCGTCGCATCTGTTTGAACCGACAGTTGCTGTTGAAGATGAGCAACTTCCATTGTGAAGCAATCAGGTGACGCAGGCAACTGCTGCCGCAACCAACACAGTAACTTGGACTACCTAGTATTTGAGCGTTAACTCCTTTCCAGCCTGCATATTTATTTTCTTTCGAGGGCCACCAATGTGTGGCTCACACTTGGTGTCCCACATATCTCTCAATGTGGACAACTCATGTCTGTTTTCTTTTAAGTTCGAACCAATTATACTGAACCATAAATATGAACAAACATTCATATCTGCCGCAAACAGCAAGCCAATACAGCATATATCAAAGATATTTATTTCTAAACTATATGTTGTTTAGCTTGTAGCAGCAGCCAACGTCCCCACAATGAACTTGTTGTAGCAGGCAGCAGCTTCTGTTTAGTGCGTGGAGTGTGTTGCTTCATACTGGTGCCGTCCTCATTACTGCATGTCTGGAACAGAAATTTTGATTGAATCAGAAATTGAAAAGGCGCAATTTTGCAATATGAAATGCAAAAAGGTGTGACATATATATTGTAATGGTTTGCAACTACAGAACACATGCAAATGTACACTGTCTGTTCTAAAGTGCTTAAGCAGCATGTTAAATAAATATTGCTATTGCCCATAAAATTGACGTCTGCCTACCTACGATGCATGTCAACAGCTTAAGTATTATTAAGATCACAAATGAGAACATTTGTGCATTCATTTATACAATAGAAGAGCTTACACTGCTGGTTCCACAAGCAAATGCATTAAAGTCATGTAGCTATTAGAAGTGATGCATTATTTTTCTGCACGAACGTGATGCACTGCTTCACTACTGCAAAAATAAATGCCCTACGGTAAACCAAACTGAACAGCAAGAACATTTGGAACCAACTACGAAATATGGGTGAATTATCATGCTTGGCAACTGTTTAATACATTAAATTCTGTGCTTTCACTTCATTCTACCAAAGGATTATTCGGTTTTGTGGACGAAAGTTGCTGGTGGACTCGAAAAATGTATTATATGTATATTGATAAGGCCGCAACCAACACAGCAACTTGGACTACCTGGTATTTTAGCGTTAACTCCTTTCCAGCCTGCATATTTATTTTCTTTCGAGGGCCACCAATGCGTGGCTCACACTTGGTGTCCCACTATCTCTCAATGTGGACAACTCATGTCTGTTTTCTTTTAAGTTCGAACCAATTATACTGAACCACAGCTACAATAAGATGAAAAATGAGACGCGCATTCCCATATCGCTCTTTGTTTCCTGATTGTGTGTGTACAACGACAGCCTCGCAAGTAAAAGTTTATTTAGGAAACAGCAACTGAGATCCTGACTGCCCATATGTAATGCAGGATCTAGTTCGTTAACTTGTCCCCGCCTGTAAGTTAATGAGACGGATATTATATAACGATTCAAGCAGCGGTGTTACACGACTCACCGTTATTGCCGTTGTCAGCCGCAGCAAAATCCAGCTCCCATTTCAATGCAGACGTGTTCCGAAGGGCTCACGACCGAAACCCAACTTCCGGGCTTACATGTCCGCTTGTAAACGCGTCACTTCACCCCAAGTTAAAAAACGCCTGACATCGAAGCGCAATAAACTAGTTTTAGAAACAAAGAAACAACCAGTCTTGAGTGTAAGAACAAATGAATCCGTGCCCCGTGCACTCGAAAATACCGGTAAAAATTTTAAATTCAAACCAGAGGTCACGTGAAAGATCGATGATGCTGAACGCTATTTGCGATTATAATGACGAAGAAACAATAAACTTACTAACAAAGAGTACAATATCTATATAGCAATGATAATTTTGCCATTTTTTATGTAACAGAAATGCTCCGGTAATTGTAAGAGAAAGTTTGTAAAATAAAATTGCGCTTATTACGACTGTTGGAACTAACGTAAGCACCCGAAGTGATTCTTCTATGCTGGTTTTGTTAGCAGCGGCGCGCGCTCGATTTTTTCGCCCTCTGTGGCCATTTGTTGAACCTGAGAGTGTGCTACCACTGTGACTAATGTGTCGCTTTTAGTTGATAAAGGGGGGGGGGGGGGGCGTTAATAGCCTAGTGAAGCGCCTGCGATGAACAGCCGTACCGCGGCGCTGCGTTTCTATTCCCCTAATAGAGAAAGAGTGGTCATGACCCTCCATGGGTCATGACTTACTTTATCGAGAATATCACTGCAGCGCCCCTAGGCGACTTCTTGCCGTATGAACTCCTTCGTGCGTGCGACCCTCTTCAATGTATCCGCTTCTAAGCTTTCGCCTCACTGTCGCCACTCGCGGCAAGAAGTGCAAAATTTAATCATTGCTCAATCTCCGTTTATCATCAGAAATTTCTAGCATTCAAAACAAAAAACAGATACTTAAAGAAATAAAAATGTTTCCTATTTTATTTGTTGTATTTTAACGTATTCGTTTGAGCGAAAGTGTAGGTGCAAGAATGCGCTGCATGTACCCTGTTCGCATTCGATGGAGGATAGGAAGATAGTGCGCGAAAAAGGAGGCACGCCCTTGACGCGCCCGGGAAAGGCGTGGCAATCGGCTCATGGCAAATGTGCAGACAGACAGCGGGACCGTCACGGTATTGGTGTGTTGCGATAATCCGTAGATAACAATACGCGACGCTGGCGTCTGTCGTTTTGCAGCCTTCTGCGCTTGAAACGTGGAAGCCGCGTGCCGCTCAAGGTGCGCTCAGGTTGTCATGCGCGGCTTTTTGTCTACATATTTTTTGCCTGTAGCTTTTGCGCGTTCCGCGCTGTCTCCGTTCACTGACTGTCGTCGAGCAAACTCGGGTGAACGAGAAACTCGGCGCATCCTGCGTAGCACCCCAGTGCTCCTTTGCGAAAAACAACACGTGACTTCCGCCACACTCTCTCCAATACGTTCGTTCTGGTCGGAGCCTGTCCTGGGTTTCCTTCCTCCATGTCGGATGCAATGAACTTGTGCGAAATCAATAGCATGCGTTTTTTTTTATACCTGCGTTCCGACATATGAAAGAATGAGTGCTACCGCTCTAAACACTCATATACATAAAGACGTAAGCGTAAGCGTAAAAAGCGTAACCACGAATTAAGGTATCTGATGCCCTTCTTATTCTATAACGCAAATGTGGCAGTCAAAACTGTAATCCTATAGGCGGATCTGGAAGAGTCTTTCCACGCTTGAGCATATATAGTATGACTTCTCTGGCAGATTTCCCCAATAAAAGTTCTGATGTCTTGCTAGAGCCACTCCAGAAATACATTGTAGCTGTAGGTACCGCAAAATATTTACACTTGAAATCTCATTCTATTATTTAAAGCAATTATTGTATCCTTTTAATGCCTAAGAGACGTCATTCTTACCTCATTGTGAACATTGCTGCAAGAACACCACGAGGGGAAGTGCAAGCATTGAAACATACTAGGTTTTGTGTGAAAAAATAAAATGCATCTGAGGATCATAGGAGCGCGCTTTAGGATTATAGCCGCAACATTTTTACAGTCGATAGCTCGAACGAGCCTTCCTATTTTTTGCTTCAGCTATCGCAGACTGGATAATAAATCCTTGGCTTCACAAAGGTCAGCGGACTGCCTCATTCGGTCTAAACTTAAGATTTAACAACAAGAAAGGCAACGAGGGCAAGCAACTAAACGTATTTATTTATTTCCACCATCTTTTTAAATGCAGTAGTTTGAACTTAAGCATGCCAAAATGTTTAATGACGAGTCGACATCACTGCTGTAACATCATTGCCAACATGGTCGCTAAAACACAATTGTGTTGGCTGATATTGTCTACATATTTGCCGTAATAAAGAAACAGATTGTTTTCTTATTCACAAATTTTAGCCCATTTCAAATTCTTTGCGTACCTAACTGCACTCTGTACACACCGGCGTAACTTTCCGATGCCGCGTGAGGACGCTATGCAGGCCGTCGGTGTACGGCGACATCCGGTTAAATGCGCTCTATTGGGGCTCGCGTTTTTTATAGGCTAGGCTAATAATTTCTGGAAGAGTTAATTATCTTGTCTTGATGTTCCTACTTCGACTCAGAAAATTTGCGTCCGCGCAAGTTCTACTTACCGCTAGGACGCTTTCCTACGAAGGGGAAACACGTGCAAGCACAGAGACCGGTATAACACAAATTCAAAAATGTTTTTCTTGCTTCAAAGAGAAAGTAATCTGATAAAAGTTTCTCAGTTTGTAGACAATGAATGTTTATAATAAATACACTATTTAGCGTATTTTTACCCCGACTACTTCAATGCTAAATTTACGAGTAAACATGGGCTAAAACGAACTTTTTTACAACTTTGTCGCCAGCTGTACAATTCAGTTCACGCTATATTCGTCCCAAATTATTTTTCGCTTATAGTAAAACTTGCTGGAAATTAGTTACTATGAAATATAACCTTTTGGTAAAAGTTATTTTGTGCAATTACAAATATGAACAAAATTTTGCATACATAGTGCGATATAAAACACTCACGGAAACGTAAAGATGGATAACACCTTTCTTAAGTGAAAAGCCTAGCTTCATTCTCAAGGTAAACTCATGTGCTTGCCTAATTTAAGAAGAGAGAATTTTTTGACAATGCTTTTTACGACTCATACTTTCGAGCTTTCTAAAGAACTTGACATGTTCCTAGCGGTGCTGAAAATGTTCTTTATTTGCAAGAATGTTTTGCAGGAGGACTTCCTACTTTAAATAGATGGTCCTCAATTTTTTTCAAAGAGATCGCCGATGGTCGAGTGCCAAGGTTGGGACAGTTGACGTGGAATGGCCCATCATAAGAAATCGGACCAGTAGTCTCCGGTGCAGTCATAAAAACCACGTCCAATATGTTAGTACCGCGGATGAATTGGTCAACAACTTGTGTTAAGTTGTAGTCAAGAGTTAAATCAAGAAAAACTGATGAGGCACGACATATGGTAGACATTGTAGACCAATCAATGAGCGGATAATTGAAATCGCCAAAAAAGGTATATTACATCCGCGGAATATAGTTCTGCAGCTCGCTGTATGTTATTATGTAGGTCCCTAGAAAAAAGGAATCCGCGTCCGGTGGGCGATAACATGATCTTAAAAGAATTTTAGCTTAAGATGTAGCGCGTGCAGCCCAAATTATTTCTATAGTAGGGTTAGTATCAAGGGGAAATGATAAGACTGTCTTTTTCACCTCTCATAACACTCCGCCTCCTCTTCTACCAACACGGTCACACCGATACATGTTATAGTTGTCCTTATTTGGGAAAAGTTATGCATTGGTTACGTCAGGATAGAACCAGGGCTCCGTGAGTATTAATATGTCAGCATCACTCTAACCTAAATAAGAACACAACTCATCGCTCCTGGGCAGTAGACTTCGAGTGTTAGTAAAATGCACAGATAAGGATGGCGACTTTAACTGACTCCGTTACGAGTGCGCGTGTTAGCCTCACGCTATGTCGTAGACAGGAAAACTAAGTTGCTAGAATTATCAAAAACGTAGGTATTAATATCAATGCGAAGCTTATCGCCTGAAGGGTTTGTTTTGGGCATTTGCGTACTCCAGAAGCTTTTGGATCGCCTGTCGCGTTTTCATAGAAAATTCTTCGCGTATGCAAAAATTGGATCCCTTAATCTCACGTGCTATTGACAAAAGTCTGTTCTTTGTCTTTGAACAAGGCAAACTTGGCAATGATAGGCCTTTGTTTATCCTTGATAAATCTGCCCAGCCTGTGCAGTCGCCCTAATTGAGAACTTGATATCGAAATGCCTAGGTGACCGGAACAAAACATCACTATCACATCTTCTGAGGCTGCCCGATTTTTATTGGGGTCGTCATCTTGGCCCCGAAAGCGAAGCTTAGACCGACGCAACCTATTTTCCGCATCATCGCACCCCTTCGAAATTTTTGACAGCTGGTACAGACAGAAAAGCATTGATTTTTTTTTCAGGGAACTCACCTTGGTACTTAAACTTTTAATTTCGTTGTCAGTCGCTTTCAATTTTTCAGACATGACACGAAGGTCGTCAGCGTCCGCACCAGGCTCGTCTGCAAGACGTGCAACATTATCTTTTTCAAGCATTTCTACTTTGCGCTTCAGCTGTTTAATTTCCATCTCAGCGGTATCAAGATTAGAAAGCGAAGCTTCGTGACTTTACTTGAGATCCCGTATTTCATTAGGGCAAGCGCGAATGCGTCGGCTTCCGACTTATTCACGGGACTAGGATATGACTGCCCATCACCCGCTAGCATTAATAAATGTTCACGCATGTAACTATATACATACGCACAATACAAGAGTCGCCTCAATAAACCCCTAAGCTCTGGTGGGAACGACACCGCAAGGAAGCAATGGTTGCTACGTCTCATACAAGCACTATTCAAGTAACCAACGTGAAAGAGCACAGGCCGTAAACGTGGCGTCCTTCCCGCGGTGTCGAGCCCAAACCGGCTAGTCCCAGACTGACGCTTATATCCGGCACTGCACAGACCCCCTATCGTGACGAGAGGCATGTTGCCAGATGACAACATCATTTCGATCCAAGGCTGGAATACCAAGCGTCAACGGTCACAAGTCCAGAGGCCAGGAATCGGGTAGAAGCCAAGACGAGTCAGGTACTGCGGTGTGTGCAGCACAGGAGAAGTCCGTCAACCAGGAGGCATTTCCCTTATGCCAGTAGGTGAAACAATTGACTGCGCGAAGTGTTGGCGTCGAACACGATGATTTTGGACTGGAACAAGGCATAGCAACCTTAGAACGACAGAAAGCTGAGCTAGTTGGTAAGGATTCATAATGCAAAAAAGAGTCGGCGTTCACGTTGTCCACTTCTCTGCTCTTGTATCTTGTCTGTACGCCTCACCTTTTTTTTTGCATTATGAATAGCAACCGAGACAAGCCAGAAGGAGCCCAGCAGCTCGCAGCGCACTGACAGGTAACAGTGCCAGGTATCACGTAACAGTGACCTGAAATAGCAAAGGCCGTAACCCTGGCGTCCTTCCTGCAGCCTCAAGCCCCTCCTTCCCACGCTGTCGAGCCCGCGGTGTCGAGTTATTGAGGTAGGAGTGTCTACTTTAAAAGTGCAGACTCCACACATTCACTAATGGTTCCAAATGGGGAAGCATGCTTGCGTATTGAACCATGTAGTGGTGCCTCGGCTGCTTCAATATATCTCAAAGAAGCAACTGATGTCGATCTGCCAAGTACTCCTGAATCAGCACATACATGTATGCTGCATCCGCTTCTGTGACAACCGGTGCCTAAAGGATGTCTGCTATCTTTCTTAAGGTCAAGTATAACTCCCAGACTGGATCACAAGCTTCAACGTTGTGACCGATCATCAGTGGAAGAAGACGAAACAGTACCCAAGCCTTTACTGCTTCGCAACCTAGTTTGGTGCCAATAATTTTTGACTCCCAGGGCTTCCTTCGTGCATCGGCTCCTTTGTAGCCAAAGTTCCTAATGCCGTAATTTGTGTGCTCAATGCTGAATAAGCGGTTTTCCTTCGTGAAGTAATTTAAGAACGCCAGGTTACACGATATTACACATTCAAAAATGTCATACGCTCTGCAGGGTGGAAGTACAGGGTAACAAAGACGAAAATACCTGAGCTTGTTAAAAATGCCATTAAACGTTACGTCTTCAAATGGCATACTACTTTTCTGGGATTGAAGCACAGCTTTATCATACATGTCACGTGTTCTCTTTTAACCAAACAGGTAGGATTTGCATTGAAACCCGGAGCGCTTAATGAAGCGGTACCTACAAAAATAGGTTGACGTGCTGAAGCTTTCAGTGAACCCACCTATGTAGTGAGACTCGAGGTTGTCGCTAAGTACTGAAAAAACTGTGCGCTTAAACTGGCAGCCCCGAAAGGAAATGCCCTTTGTCTCAAGCAGAATATGTGAATAATCAATGGCTCAAATACTTTATCCTGACCAAAGCATTTCAGGTCAGGCTCCAGGCATAATATTGCTAACTGAATGTGGTCTGCATTGGTATCGCTTGTGTTTCATGAGGTTGGCAAGCGTGTAGTAGACGCCTACAATTGTATGCTTCTTTCTAGCAGGGACCAGGGGATTAACGTCAATAGCATCTTGGTATAGCAAAAGGTGGACCTGCAACTTTAAGCTTAGTCGTATTAAGTCTTAGTCTTATTAAGCTTAGTCTTAGTCTTATTACTGGCGCCTACTAAGACACACCTAGTAGGCGCCAGTGTTTTGTTCCTCAACCACTGCAACAACCACAAGCAATACTCTGTACCGCGAAGCAGAAGCTTGTCACTTGCTATTCTGTAACGCAATATCATTACCAGCCAGCGTGCTGTCTTATGCCCACTGCTAGAAGCAATTCGCCATGTCTGTGTACACACCTCGAAGAAATGTCAAGATCGAAGCCCCATGACGCACATCCTGGCGGCGCGCACTGCAAGCGGCATGCACGTGTGTTGCGGCAACAGTGCCGCACCGAACATCAGCAAAATCAACTGAAGTCACTGAGAATGACACTCATCCGCTCATTTACTAGACGGGGATTGCTCACTGTTACGATGACTACCTTTTTTGACAGTTTCCTAATTGTGCGCACAGGCTGCGAATCACTGCAACACCACCTCGCCGCCTCTGCACTCGAGCCAAATTGCGATTTTTTTTTATTCTTACCCTGCAGGAGCCGCCGCGCCGCCGTTGCACAGCGAGGTGACGCGTATGCGCGCTTATCACGTGTGCAGGTGCAAACAGCATGGCGCGTAGCTGCTGCCTAATACCGCTGCCCAGGCGAATGCGCCCTTCTCTGCTACCTCTACCTTCTACCTTTCTTCCTACCTCTACTCTTCTGCCTCTTACCCTTCACTCTTTCCTTTTTCCTTCTGTCGCCGATTAGCTTCCGCGACGCGCTAATACGAAGCGACGGTTATTTCGGACTACAGCCCTAATGCCGTAGTTTCTACGTAGTACTGCGCGTAAAAAAACACATCACTTGTTAACAGTGTTACTTCGCGGGCTTCTTTCGCGCTCGGAACAACACTTTTATGAAGCGCGTATTCAGCAACAGAAAGCTGCATCGGGAGTTTTTATGTTGCTCTCCAATTTTCTCATTGACACTTTTCATGTAAATATAATCTCTGAGATGTTGATCAATAAATTAGTACTAATTATGTAACTAGGCGCAACGCAAAAAATATTCGGAATGTCTCGAATCGATGGCAAACAACATTACCTTGGTTCTGTTCAGCTACGTGGCATTTGCATGTCTTTAAATCTTATTGCATGATAGTTGGGACACCCTGTATATAGCGGATGACCAGCGGAGCTATATATAAATATAAATAAAATATAACTAAATAGAATAACAATATAACGCAAATATGCACGTTTTCATCATTATTTGTTTATGTTTATTTACCTATGTCTCGTGACTACAGTAATTATGGTTTTGTGGTCGCTATCATAGGCGGCCCTGGTCTCTGTGGCGACACTGTAGATGTTCCTAGTGAACGTTAGGTCTATGCCCGGCCGAAGGCGCGCCGCGGAGACATTGGTCTTGTTGTAACACTGAAGCGGAACCTTTCGAAGAGGATGCCAAGAACGACTTTCCGTCGGGTCGAGACACATCGACGACGTGAAGGTCCCCCGCAGTGACGATGGGATTGGGGTGTGTCGGTCATAAAGTCTTCAAGGTCCCTCTCTGACCTTCCGGGATGAACGTATATGGTAGCCACAATCATTGAGTCCCCAGTCTGTACGGCGCAGGCGTCGGCAAATTCCACGGCAAGGCTCTCAGCCGTCCTCGGTAAGGCATAGGGCGCAAGGCCGTGCTGTCGTTGTTTGCGTAGATCGCAACGCATCAAGACATCGTCCATCATCCATCACCGGGTTTGGCACATCTGGCGTCAAACGCAGCTGCAACACATAAGCTGATACGATTTTGCCTAATGCTTAAGCTATTTTGGCTCTATAGACATCGCCATCATTTTTGCAGACGCACATCACGAAACACTGTAATTTAGCCTAAGACAGCTCCGCTATAAAAAAAGCGTTATGAGCTTTATGCGCAGCATAACGCTCATAAAGACGCCACTACGTTTTTTATTTTGCATGCGCGAAGCCAGTAACAAGCAACGGGTCATGAGAAGACTAGACAAGAAAGAAAAGTGACAACAGACGACAACCATTATCGCCTAATGTTTTACTTGAGATGCTCATTCTAAACCCCAGACTTACGTCGGTCTTCGGAAAAATGAGGTCACTCACGTCTTTTAGTAGCTATGCGCGATGTTCTTTCGATATTTTACTCCTCTTACATAAAAAGAAAGCTTCCTAGGCGTCTGTAAATTTGGAGACACCCGCCGTGGTTGCTCAGTACCTATGGTGTTGGGCTGCTGAGCACGAGGTCGCGGGATCAAATCCCGGCCAAGGCGGCCGCATTTCAATGGAGGCGAAATGTGAAAACACCCCTGCACTTAGATTTAGGTGCACGTTAAAGGACCCCAGATGGTCGAAATTTCCGGAGTCCTCCACTACGGCGTGCCTCATATTCAGAAGGTAGTTTTGGCACGTAAAACCCCATAATTAAAAAAAAAATTGGAGAAATAATTTTCTTCCAGCCAGCGACCATGTTACGATGCTCCCATTGTGGTGCGCAGCAGTCAACATAACGGCTTAAAAATCCGGCCACAGTGTCCTGGTATCGCCAAGAAAACAGCGTGAAGCATGCACAATTTTGAGCACAGTCACTAAAACGCTTCGCATCAGCTAGATTACCATTCGTTTGGCTCGAGATATGCTGTCTTCGACGAAGCTACGAAGTTTGTGTCTGTTTATCAATGCAAGTGCATATTCTATGGATTGTACGTGAAGGACTGAACGAACTTGACTTCAAGGCCGTGGGGCTTGCAGCATTCAGCTGAAACTCAAAAAGTGTTTCATTTATGTGGAACTGTCATGCTTACGTTTAGCCACAACGCACGTATTCGCAACTCCTCAGACTCGCTTCGCGTCTGCCTCACTCATAGTTCCAGCTTCAGATGTTTTGTCGGCACGAAAATTGAAAAAAAAATACTTATCAAGGAAGGGGTTAGGCAAGGAGACCAAATTTTTCGATCACTTTTCGCTGCTTGCTTAGAAGAAGTATTTAAGCTATTAGACTAGGAAGGATTAGAAGTGAGGTTCAACGGTGAATATCTCAACAACGTTCAGGTCGAAGACAACATTGTAGTATTTATCAACGTTGGGGACGCATTCCAACAAATGATTGAGGACCTTAATTGAGAAAGTGTAAGAGTAACGTACAATAATAGTATGCAGCAGACAAAGGTGATGTCGAATAGCCCGTCAGGCGAACGAGAATTCAGGATCGGCATTCAGGCTCTATAATTTTGCAATGCAGAGGATCTGTATGAGAGCTCTTAAATGCGAACGGTAAATTCATTTTGCAAGTCTTAGGCTGAGAGTGCATGGGTAAGAAAATGTCTTGCTCGCGCATGCGCAGCATCTTTGTCGATAATGGCCCTCATCTGTGCATACGCGCCTTTCATGCACACACTAACGCTATCTAATAGGTCTCGGACAAAGCCCTGAAATCGCGTACAGTGTCTTTTTGTTTGAACGCATTCACAACAGCATGAATTGGCCGTCGTGTAAGTTACGGAAACACATCGTGAACGGAAGCTTCAGGTCTTCCGCATAGCTGCGTAATGGTTCCTCTAGGCTCCTCCTAGGCAGTGGAAATCATGCTAGCTGACGTAGCTGATAGATGACTGTCACGCAAAAACACTATAACTGACTAAGAGGTTGGTACTCAGGGCAGAAGCATTCGCTGTGGCGCGAGCATTTCTTCCCTCGAAGGCATAAACCTACTTGACGAGCAACTGCGCACCTGCTATTGTTCAGGATTGTAAAACAGGCGGGGACGAAATGACCTTGCATTGCAGCGGCTCGTCATAATTGCTGATGAGTTGGCGTTTGTGTTCTTGGAAAAAAGCTCTGCAGGGGTGCTTCGGTGACATCACCACCAGCCTCGTCCGCCGTATTTGTAGCCTGTTACAAAGATTCGTTAGCGCGTCTGCCACCCTTATAGCTGCGGTGATGTCGCCTAAGCACGGAGCAAAATGCTCGGCTGCACTAACAGGCAATTGTGGACGTTGCGGTGCTGAAGTTCCGTTGGCGAGTAACAGAACTTCTAATATAATTCATAATAAGTTCATTCAAAACAGCGGGGTGACGATTCGCTGCCTACTAGGCGACCCACGTCCGCTGCAATCGTGACGCCCCGCAATGCAAGAGTTTGCATACTTACTCTTAGCTTCTGGAGGATGCATCAATCAACGCTTCTTTATAAATTCGTACCCGTAAGCATGAACATCGTAGGCTGCCGTCAAGCTCGTGCGTTTCAGACCGCATCGGCATCCAGCAGCTTTCTCTGGAGGTAGTGGTTATGCTCTGTTGCCCTGATTTGTGAAAGCCTCACGAACACGGAATAATTGGCAGTGCAGCAAAGGAAAAGGCCGTGTAATGAACATGACGTGGCTCAGGAGGCAGAGTCAGCAATTTTTTCTTTCGGCTAGGGGTTCATTTCCGCTGAAAAGTATATGTCCATAATCAAAAGAAACAAACAGCGCAGCGCGTTTTGACATATATGAATATTATAGCCTCTGTGCTTTAGCTTCGGTGATTGTAACTTTGCGAACAGACATTTCACAGACAATACTTGTCATATGTGACATATTCTTGCCCCGTCTTTACACTGGCTCGGCAGTTACACATGTCAAGCATGGCCTTGCGGAATATACACGCGTCAAACAGCTATCTAAAAATAAAGAAGCCCACCAACGCTCCTATTGGGACTATTCTGGGAGTTTCTGTCACAGGGAAACGTACAAGTTGATACGAAGACCCGACTCGATATGGCTTCTTTATGGACATTAAGGGGAACGAGATACTGAGGACAACAAAACACAGTCCCATCAGAATACATGGGTTTCTTCATAGTTAATCAATATGAGACATCTACGTCTTCAGTATTTTTACAGAATAATACCGTTAATTTCGTTTATTTTTCCAGCGCCAAATGAGCTATCCGGCTATTTTTCGTGAGCTTATAAATTAGTGTCTTCAGTCTACACGGTGGTCCTCCTTTTCAGAGCGCGTCATATTGCTGGAAAAACCTCAGTCTTGTTTAAGGAGACAGTAGAGCCACGAATATTTATCTCTTGATTGATTGGTGGATTGCAAGATATTTATCACTTGTTCAAATTTATGAGCGTAGAGAGAAGCTTAGCACGTACACAGGAAATTTTTTTAGAAAGCGCAGGAAATCTCGTCCGCATATTTCAAGCCCCCGCCTGTTCACATGGTTCCCGCAATTTTACTCCTATTTAAACAGAACACTCGATTATATTCCCGACATTCTGCTTTCCCTTTAGCGAACGTATTGCTTTCGCTGTGAATCCCGTCGTCTGCTCGGTGGATCCAGAACCACTACGAGTGGCGGGGGTTCCATTAAGACGAGCACAGGGGCAGGTTTAAAGCATTGCTTTGTCACCGACGCTATGAAGAAAAATCACATACGCAGTGGAACACAACTACTTACAAAAGTTGGCGTCAGAGAGGTTCCTTGAAGAGCGGCACAAACGTAGTGCCACTTAGCCAGTGTCTCAAGCCGCGTTAAAGACCTTTGTTGAGCAACGGCGCACACCAGTGACATATCTCCTGTGCTTGAAGTCGGCGTCAAACAGTTTCATTGAACAGCGGCACATACCCAAGACAACATACCCAGTTACCCAAATTGGTGCGACGGTTTGTTTCGAACCCTGTTTCCTCAGCACGGCCGCCTAATGCGCTAGCCATAATAGCATGCAATACCTACCTAGTGACCCCAGTTGATAGGAAAATGGTTAGATAGATAGATAGATAGATAGATAGATAGATAGATAGATAGATAGATAGATAGATAGATAGATAGATAGATAGATAGATAGATAGATAGATAGATAGATAGATAGATAGATAGATAGATAGATAGATAGATAGATAGATAGATAGATAGATAGATAGATAGATAGATAGCAGCGGCAAGTTGCCGAAGTTTGTAAACAATGCGAAAAACATTAAAAATGATGTCATTTTTCGATTTAGGTGTACGCTCACGAAGACTAGGTGGCAACAATTAATGCAGAATCACTGCGGCATGCCCCCTTTATACATTTGCCGGCACGTTTAAACCCACAATTCATTGAACCACGCCTCGTAAGATGATTATTGCCAAAAATCGAAATGAGCGAAAACTTGAGAGAATTGTCCAGGCGTTGACGGTGGAGTCAACAAGCGGGTGTGGCACTTGAAGATAACTGCGTTTCATGTGACACAGAAAAGAAAGGTGCTTAGAGCATCTTTGCGGCACACCTCTATCATTTTCAGGATATGATGAATAATTGTTTTTAATGCAACAAGGGCCAGTTCGGGTCAAAGAGCGCCAAAGTGCCAAACGCATGGTGTAAGCTGTTTTGATCCAGCCCAGCATCGGATAAATTTACAGGATCACTTATTGGGTTACCATTTCAAGGTATCGCTATATTCTCAGTGCCAACTACTGGGACATAAGCTAAAGCACGAGCCTGAGCGTGTGTCCCAGTTGTTCGCGCTCTGAATATAGCCACGCTTCCACACCAACTCGTCCATTTTTCACTTTCGATAGTTTCAAGGTACATGACGTACTTTTCAGCGTTATTTATGTATCTGCCTGTGTTTGTGTCTAACCGTTTTCCCGCTTACATCGGTCACTGGGTAGACCGTGGCAGAATAGGTAGCGCTTTTCCACCAATCTCATTCACGCCGACCTGGGTCACTCCGTGTGTGCCACCGGGAATGGGCCGCTCGACGGGGACAATAACCATCTATTAGATTTCTCCGGTGAAGGGTGCTATTGAACCCAAACCACAATGGTTCCTCAACCCCACGCTTTCACTGGAAATGGGATTCACTGGGATTCACTGGGTATGTGCCATTCTTCTATGAGCATTTCGCGAAGTTGCCGGCAACTTTTGTAAGGCTGAGTCCGCCTGCAGCACGCCAACAGCCTTCCTGCCGTCCTCCATCAGCCACTGAGTATGTGCCTCGGAGTGTGCACCACGCGAGGGAACAATTCTGAGCTTGCGCAGACACCGCCGTGTCACGCTTCTTTTGTCAGAGTCCACGCGCGGGCTCCTCGTCCCAGGCCACCGGATGGTGCAGCACGTCCAGAAACAATGCGCGAGAGGGTAGCCCTATGGCCGCAATCAGCCCCAACTAGACGTCCACGTTGGAACGCGCCCACACGCGACGTTGGAACGCGTCCGCACGCGTCGCACTGCGTGTGGGCGTGTTGCTCAGGGTTCGAACGCACCGGCGTGACACATATTTGGGAGGCCACATGCAGGTTTTGCGCGGTTTCTGAGTGCAACTTGGCCAGGACCCTAAATTGAGCAGCCATGATCATGTCTTGGTCTGATGAGCGTTTAAAAAAAAATGAAGCTCTCCCATCTCGACGACCAACTCTGGGCGACCCAGCAGGCCTACGAAGCGGCGAAGAGGCAAGACCTCGACCTCCCATCGTGGGAGGCCTAGGCCCAGCCGACTGAACTGCTGGTGCTCATTAAAGTTCACTCTCTCTCTCTCACAGAGCTGGCAGCACGCGCAATTTGATACAATAAATTTGTGTTGACGAATACAGCTCGTATTTTTGTTTTCGAAGTCCGGCCATGTAGTCATAAAACTCATGAAGCACATGCCAGTGCCATGTGACACTTTATATGCATTTTTTTCCCGCTGTAGTAGTCGTCACTGCGTGTAGGTGCCGATTCAGCTGAAAACGCTGCATGCGGCGCTACGGGCATATTAAAATGATTACGTGGCTCGTTCCTGCAATTTTCTGCACACTCCCCCTATTCAAGTTCATGTTTTCGCGTAGGATACGAAGCAGCAGAGATATTGTTCTGCGCATGCACACAGGCACCACTTCGGTGGTTTTGGCTGTGATCCAAGGTAACGTCCGATCCGTAACAAGGTCTTAAGTGCTCTCTATATAACCTTTTTACGCAATCAAATAACCTTTTACGAGCATCGTAATAACCTGCCACGCCGACTTCCTTCTGCGACTTGTAATTACATACGGCCGTTCCCTTTAGCTGTTTTCATGTCCGTGGAACGTGTCTAGTTCAAGGCTGGTAAAAGTCACGTTTACCTACACCATGAGCGTAGTCTAAAAAATATGTGCGCATTTTGTCGGACCCTTCAAGGCGGGCTCTCAGGCTAAAATTCACATAGGGCATGAAACTAGAATTCCAAATAGACATTTGGCTGCGGGCCCCTCTTATAGAACAAAGTAAAACTCTAGAAGTTGGGGTGCGGCTGTCAAACGGATACAGGAAGCCAGTTAGTATTTCTTGAGATATGTAAACCTGCTTTCTAGGGGAAAATACCGGGCTATGTAGATTCCTTCAGGAAGACAAAGGTGGCGCCTGGATCTACAGGAGCGGTACCATAGTCTCATACAAAGGACTTACGTGTAATAAAATAGTAATGCCCAGAACGGCATATAATGGTGGGCCTGCTGCTTCGTCGAGAAGAAAGCGCCTTTGACATGGTCACGTTAATGAATATAATTGTACGCAGGTGCATGACATAACTCAATGATTTGAGACAACCGTTTAGTTTTAGCAATCACGCGTTATTGCAGTGCTGCGCAGTATCTGAGATGCATTTACCTTAGATACTATCTTAGATACTCTTTGGGCATCTTGTGTGTGTATCATGATACGTCTGACAAGGCGCGTATCAGCAACTGTATTTACGAAACATGAAAGAATGTACCATGTATGTTAAGATACAAGATACTGGCTATCGCAACATCACCGTGCGAATCTATAAACGTTGGCTGAACTCCACTACTTAAGCTGATAATGCTGCCATTTATATACATACCATAACGATTTGCGCAGCACATCTCAGCATTCAACCTTGTGTGCACACATCTATCACGTGATTTGTCTGGAGATAGATGCGTGGAAAGTAGCAACATTTCTTTATATTTCCACGTATCTATAGATTTTCAGACAAATCACGAGATAACTGTTTGCGCTCCAGCTGGAATCCTGAAATGTGTTGCGTAAATCTTTATTGTATGTAAGTCTCATGTTTCCGAAAAATGAAACCAATTGTTAGAAAGCGCTCGCCCTTGTGTTTCTATCTGCGTCCCTGTCTGCGCTAAGTTTAACGATGAATGAATCCCAACCAGGCTGGCTCGCAGTGATGTCTCTAATACTCCAGGGTGGTATTAGCGCAACTGCGCAGAGGCTTCTCATTGGCGTTCTTATATAGTTATAAGGCGATCCGCTAGCTGGTCGGCAAGCCCACGCTGACCTCGACCATATTATCTGGCAATGCCCGAAAGCCTCACCAACCAACTCCTCCCGCATTAACACACGCGTCATAATTACGGCCGAGCAGTGGGAGACATTGCTGCTCAGCTTGGACCCAGAGGAGCAGCTCTGGGTTGTCCGGATGGCCGAAGATGCCACCAGAAAGCAAGGACTGGCCGCCACCTGAGAAAGGGGGGATTGGGCGTTAGTCTCCCGACCCCCACCAACCCTGAACCCCATCAACGTCATAATAAAGTTTTATCTCTCTTTCCCATCAACTACAACCAAGACTACCAAAAATCACTTGCACCATTGCGCAGAAAGAGCTTTCATGTTAAGCAACTAAACCAACCCCACAAAATTGTTTCGGAACGAAAACAGTATGCTTGAAGCAAGAAAGACACACAATTTGGGATACTAAGGGACAACTCATTCAAATGAATCAAGGTTGATCGGAGTTGGAAAAATTTCAAGCAAGCATTTTAGTGCATACGTGTTTCCTGCTGCATTATATATATCTGTAATAAGAAATTTGTGAATGTATACAAGTATCTTAAGATAGAAATAGAGAGTATTGCATCAGATGGAATACTTGGTGTAGCATAGTGTCTCTGTAACTCCAATACCTAATTATGGGATTTTACGTGCCAAAAGCACGATCTGGTTATGATACGGGGGTTGCAATGTGGGCTGCGTAACCCTGCGTATCCTGTGTAACCCTTGTTGGGCTGTGTGACCCTTGTTGGTAGCCCTGTATGTCACTGTGTGTGTTCTTTTGTCCTGTCTTTCAATCGCGCTAGCGTACACCCATTCAAGATGCTTTACCAACAAGCTCATATTGCAAGTCGCGTGAACTTTATTTCCAGTAATCGGGCTCCTTGTGCATGTGCCTCAAATAGCGCTGTGTGTGTCCCTGTGGCTGTTATTTTGTCCTGTCTTTTAATCGCGCTACCCTACACATATTCTGATTATGAATCATGCCTTGGGGGTGGGAGGGGGAGGGGGACTCAGAAAATTTGAACTATCTGAGGTTATTTAACGTGCACCTAAGTCTACGTACACGGCTGTGTTCTTGTTTCCCGAGTATGCTGTATCTTATCATGACACTAATACCTTGCTCAAGCTAATTGGCCATCTCACAAGGTATACATACATTTCACGTGTGATTTACCCAGAAATACCAGCGTGCAACTCGGAGGCAATTCTGAAAAAAAAAGAAGACATTGAAAAAAAGGAAAGCGCGCGTCAACCAAAGTCTACGCAACAAAATACCACGTCCTGGTAAATGATATATGCATTTATGCATTTATATCCACTGAAGTGATGGCATTAAAGATAACGCAATGTTGCATCATCTTTGAAGTTTTGCATTATTTGCATTATTCTCTTCGTTCCATTGTGGCACATCTAATTTTTTTTATCTTACCGTTTATTCATTTTCTTTGTGTCAATCTTTCTCATCCAGTTTTTTAAACCGCATGTACGTTTTCTTCTTTTGCGTAGACTTTGGTTGACACGCCTTATTTTTTTCCAAAGAGACTAGGCGGGACGATTCCGAAGATATTGTAATGTAGACTACAAGATGGTTAAATTTCAACTGCATCGGCGTGAGCGACGTCCGTTCCGTTAGTTTTACCTGCTCTGCAGTTAATCCCAACTTGTTGTTGCGACGAACACTTAGATATTTGTTACGACTCGCTACAACGCTTTAGAGGAGCGAAAGGGCCTTTTTTTTGACCCTGAGGCCATATATATGCACAGATCCTATGTACGCGCAACCTATGTGAAGTCGTCGAAGAAGACCTTGTCTTAAAAAAAAGGAAAAGAAACGAAAGAAGACACGCAAAAGTGTCGTTCCTCCACGCTGGTAATGCCTAACACTTGTGGAAAGTGGTCATTTCACGTGTAATGCACCATGCAAAAAATAGAAATTTTTGGTACCGCATTTACAACTTAATTCAAATGATTCCCGCTACGAACCGAATTTTGTCAAGAAACTAGAAGTTAGTCAATTTCGCGGCGTTTGCATAGTGTTTGCTGCGAACGGACGCAATGGACGCCAGTGACATGTTTGTCGGGCTCTTCGTCGTCTGAACCCACTCTGGTTACTGCAGGAATGATGGACCTGATGCGGAGTTCAAAGGGGAAATAAAATTACATGAGCGCCAGCGTTGTTGCTCAGTGTCCATTGCACTCGGATATCTTCCGCTACACGGTGCAGCGGTTATCGCTGATCAGATCAATAACGATGTTACAAAATGGCTCTGGACATGGAGAGCAACACTCCCGGAGGAGGGCTTACAAAATCGTATCGTGATGAACGGAGACAGAAGATAATAAAATATTAAACAAAAGCGGGGAAAAAACTGATTCCTGTGCTATGCCTCTCGTCTGTTTGTATGTGCCCGATGTAACCCCATTCTTGAAACAATTGTATATCAGAAGGGAACTCTTCCATCCAGGCCAGTATATAGTCTGGGACAGTACAGCTCACTAATCTTGAAATTAAAATTGTATGCTCGACACTACCATATGCTTTTGCAATACCTAAAGTTACCAAGGTTGATGCATTTTCTGATAGCCATGCTTGTAGAATGCGGCTTTCTACTTCAACGTGATCTGACCATTTGGAAAAATTGAGGCCTAAATACTTTTTGTATTGAGCACAGAGTACTATGGAAAGAAGTGAATTCATTGAACCGGATATGAATTACGATTTCTACAATGTTGACTTGATTCTATGTAACGGCAGTTGGCCGAATGTTGTCCAGGAGGTATCCGAGGCCTCGATTTTTACTTAAAAGCAAAGTTTTTACAATTTTCAAACAGTATCAATATATATTGAAGCGAACAGTTAACTATAATCCAAATATCTTTAGGAAAAGAGTTAAATATAAATAACAGCTAAATCATAGCTGTTCTGATACGACCTGGTCAGGGAACCGATTGATTTGCACTGAAGGTGACGTCGGATAATTCTGTCATAGTTACATCTATAAACTCATATGTAGAACTATTACACCTCCTAGGTCTAGGACACTGCGGACAAAAGCGTGCTTCAAGTCCTTTTGTCGTTTGTGACCACACAAACTGCTGAAATTATCTTTTGCTCTGTGAAAACCTTAAAAATGCCAACCATCTTTCTGGTTTTGACAAAGATGAATGGAGGCCATTTTTTTGTTCCCCTTTAGGTATATGCACAGTACATTCAAATAGAGAAGCATAGAATTGATAGTAAATACAATTTTTCGGTGAATGCTTATGTTGAAGACTTTTCCTCGCTGTTTTTCTTCACCTATAGGCCCGTGTGCATACTTTATTCCACCAAGATGAGTCTCACGGCGAGCTGCCAGACATAACCTTCAAGACAGCGGGCTTAATTGCACAATTTAAAAGCGACACCACCGAGTCAGCCGCCCGCTGTTCATCACAAGTGGTCAACGATGGTACTCCTAAATTTATAGCTGACTTATAAGTTTTATAATTACTGAGCCGTCTTTGCCGTACAATCGGTGCCTGACGTGAGAGCGTAATTTCAAATGCAATGGGTACATTATCGCTACTTGTTCCATTCCCACATTCAAAGGTGTCCCTCGATGAAATAGACATCTGAGCAGAAAAGAAAGGCAGGTCTAATACGGATGAGAACCGCCCACGTAGAGAAGTATTCTGACCGGAATTGTGACATTGATGATCGGGATAATTCAGCCAATTCCACAACCTCATTCCACAAACATTCGTTTTCATTCCCCAAAAAATCTGGTGAGAATTAAAATCTCCAGTGAAGAGTATTGCATTTGAACATGTTCGAGACAATGAGTTCATGAGATCAATGCACTTGACCCTATTCGGGAAGTACGCGTTAACCATGGTAAACGCAGTGGAAAGAGACAGTAAAAAGTCTAATGCTAAAGGTTTCTGTCTGAACACAAGTTCAAGTACGACAGTTAACTTATGATACTTTTCTCACGACAGTAATGCTAGCAGCCCTCCGCCTCTACCAGGGCGATCTAAACGAAATGTTCGAAATTGTTCATAGTAAATCGCTCATGTGATGAAAGCGATGAGTCTCTGCCCGCGCCTGGAGTCGAACCTGCCACGTCGTGCTCAGCAGTCACGGCCATTGAGTCGCCGCCGCAGGTCAAGCATTTAAGCAATGTTTATCGCGAAATAGGCATCTATATGTCCTCCAACTATGGGCGACAAATTAGTGATAGTATGGGTAGCTTTGTTCTGCGTTGTCGAACAATAATTCACAATATTGCCGAAATTTTCAATAACTTGAAAAGGCGCAGCGCAAATCGGTAAGATTCATCTGTAACACACATAACTGGCACGCATCCCCAACGTAGCTCCTAGTTGATGCACAATTAGAAAGCCTGGCCTCAACGCGTTACCAGGAACGGATGAAACTTTTTACGTGCTTTTCCATGACCAGCTAAGTATAAATAGAGCACTTTACATCGACGCTGCTCACCGCGCGAAACGCGTTCTCTTCACCTTAAAAAGGTTAAGAAATATTCCCGCAAGACTAACATTTTTAAATAGTGATTGTTCCCGAAAACAGCTCAGCACTGGAATTCCTTATCTACCAACACCGTACAAAGCACAAACGTGTCGTTGTTCTCTCGCGCTGTCATGAAATTTTCTCTGCGTGTTGTTACTTGCTTTTTGTTTTGTTTTTTGAGTGGTGTTTAGACCATGGCATCTGGTTGCATTGTATTTATTCTCTTGTCTTGTAATGTTGGTTTTTCCTTTTTATGTCTTATTTTTTCTTATAAAACTTGGTAGAACGTGCTGGTTTGTCCTCATGGTGATTTGATTACAGTGATAAATTTGTTACGATCCCATGTAAGAAATGCTGTAATGTCACGTTTGCTCTGTACGCCTACCCCTGCCTGAAGCTTGGCACTCAGGCTGGCAGTATTCTTAATAAATAAAATATACCGTCTCTACATATAATGTCAGGCCCCGGGCTTCTGTATAAAGACAACGACCTGCCAATGAACGACCATATAATATTCGACGGCTTCTTTGATTTTTCTGATCTTTTCTAATATTCACCATGCCCCACTTTCGGGCCACGCCATGGGTTTATAACCCCATGTTGGATGAGGGTGCGTGCCACGTTTTACTCTAGGCAGCATAGAAACCTTATATGTAATAAGATACGTATCCTACTCACTGTGCCCTCATACAACTCTCCTCGACATTCTTCTGTGGGCAAGAATCATACGTCGAATGCGTCCTCGTGAAGCCGGGAGCTAACAGCCACAGCCGGCACTCTGTGGGCGCGTCATCCGTTGCTGCTGAAATCCTGGTAATTCGAACAAGCCATGCATCATTTTGATTCCATGATGACGTTACAAGTGTTAAGTAGGGTAAAGTCCAGGTACGTTAGGCTAGTGAGATATAGGATTTCCCTCTATTTGAAGACATATAGAGTAAAATTAGTCAAGAAGAAACAGGTCAACCATGACGTAGTAGGGGTAAAACCAGACAAATTCTGGCTAGTGCTCGCAAAAGATATGCAGCTTTAAAGCAGCAAGATAAAGATAACATAGTCGTAAGGAATGGAACGGTAACGAATCTGATTTCAGAAGCAGCAACTGAAGTAGGAGGCAAGGCACCAAGGCAACGAGTAGGAAGCTCTCCCAAGTAAGAAAAGTATTTGCTGAACTGTCAAAACTGATGAACAGGAACGAAGTAAGGAATATTCGAAATTATAACGTAGAAAAAATCGAGGAAGCAATAAAAATGGGCGCAGCGTGAAATCAGTAAGAGGAGTTGGCATAGCACAAGGCAAGATATATGTACTGAAATATTAGCAGGGTAATGTCATCAGCAATTTCGATGATATCGTAAAAGCAGCAGACGAATTCTATGCTGACCTGTACAGTACCTACAGCAGCCACGCTACCTTCATTTGAGGTGGTGATGAAGAGAATAGAGATGCTCCTTCTATAGCTAGCGATAACATTGAAAGGACCTTTCAGGAGATGATCCAGAGAAAAGCGACAGGAGAAGGCGGAATAATACTAAATTTAATGAAAGATGCAGGAGATACTATGCTTGGAAAGCTTACAGCGCTTTATAAGCAATGCCTCACGACTTCAAGTGTACCAGAAAACTGGAAGAATGCCAACAATACACTAATCCATAAGAAGAGAGTCCTGACAGATTTAAATAATTCTATGCCCATTAGCTTACTTCTAGTATTTTCTCAAACATTCACCAAGTCAATTTCCAATAGGATCAAGGCACCTCTTGACCTCAATCAACCAAGAGAACAGGCTGGCTTCAGGAAGAGATGCTCTACAATGGATCACATCCATGTCAAAAATCAGGTACTCCAAAAATCCGCGAAGTACAAGCAGCCTCTCTATACGGCTTTCATTGAATATCAAAAGGCATTTGATTCAGCTCAGATACCAGCGGTCATGTAAGCATTGCGCTATGAAGCACAGGAGGGATACGTGAATATCTTGGCAAATATCCACAAAGATTCCACAGCTAGCTGGGTTCTCCACAAGAAAATGAGAAATTTACTTATCAAGAAAGGAGTAAGGCAAGGAGACAAAACTTCTCCAATGCTATTCACTGCATGTTTAGGAGAAGTGTTCAAGCTATTTAACTGGGAAAGCTCAGGAGTTAGTTTCAACGGCTAATATCTAAGCAACCGTCGGTTTGGAGATAACATTGTCCTGTTCAACAACACTGGGGGCGAAATAAATCAAATGATTGAGGGCCTTGTCCGAGAAACTGTAAGAGTGGGGTGGAAATTAAATATGCAGAAGACGATGATAATACTGAATGTCCTGGTAAGAGAACAAGAATTCAGGAGCGCTAGTGAGCCTCTAGAGCCTGTAAAGAAGTGCGCTTATCTAGGCTATTACTCACAGGGTACTCTAGACAGGAGAACGAAATTGACAGAATTAAAATAAGTCAAAATGCATACGGCAGTCATTACAAATTTCTGGCTGGGACCGTGGCCACACCCGTCACTTGCTCGAAAAGCGATTCGTGCACTAGTGCAGTACTTGAAGTGCACGGGCTTAAGAGACCGTTTACAGTCTCCTTGTGTATGGTGTCCCTCCCACACGTACTCAGTGCTTACTCTCTCCCTTTCTTCCTCTTTATATTTCCCTTTCCCCCACCCCCAGTGTAGGGTAGCAAACCGGATGCTGTTCTGGTTGACCTCCCTGCCTTTCCTACCCTTGTTTTCTCTCTCTCTCTCTCTGGCTGGGAGCTTACCACTGTCGTTGAATATTAAAGTATAAAATCATTGCATTCTACCAGTGCTAACATATGGCGTAGAAACTACGAGGTTAACTAAGAAGCCAGAGAACAAGTTAAGGACCGTGGAAAGAGCGATGGAACGAAAAATAGGAATAGCAATATGAGACAGGGAAAAAGAAATGTGGATCAGAGAGAAAACTCCTACAACCAATACTTTTGTTGATATCAACAGAAAAAAATTCAGAGTCATTCCATCGTATGAAAGTGGATGACCAGCAAAGCTGTATATATATGTATATATGCATATATGTGTTAATAATAAATATATTGATTGAAAATACGAGTCATACCACAGGGAATTACATCTTTTTCATGATTCTTTTGTTGATTTATTAAACTGCATACTCAATGCTTGTTTTTTTTTATTTTCAACCTTCTTTTCTTTGACTTGAAATCAGCGAGCACAAGACATCGTCAATTAGAGATCAGAGGGAGGGGCCTTCGTCCTCCAGTTCACATAAAAAAATAAGTGAATGATGAGAATGCTGATCGTGACGTTAGATGAGCGGGTTTCTCTTTGTCCATATTTAGTACACTTCTATCCCTTTGGGCCTTTCCTCTCTCATCCTGTGTCTTGCTGGGTCATCCGGAAACTGTGGTAGCGTCAGGTTGCAATATTCAAGGGGCCAGTTTTTCGCTCATCGATAGCATCGGTTCATAGCCTAATCGTACTAGTTCTCGTTGATATTGTAAATCATATTTGCGCGCGGCGTAGTATAACAACTATATTTTCCTTTCTGTGTAACACAAAGAAGGCAAAATGCGACATATATTTGAAAGTTGACTTTTGTGGCCCATTTGCTAAACCCCTATACACTGCATATCAGCGAATGTGAAATCAGTTTTGTTCACGATATGGTTTCTGGAGTGCTTCGAGACTATGCGGTCTTCCCTAGTCAAAACATGTGCGACGACCAGGCAGTGCACAACCGCAGTGGCTGCTGCTTGACACCTTCACAAGTTTTGAAGTCATGTACGACAAACAAGATTCATACGCACTCTAATTACTACTGTACTGTTGATTCAGCTTTCCGTCCTTTCGTCACCCACGCCTGTCTTAGTTTACGTGCAGAAGCATTATTCTACTGTGGAACCTTGTTTATATACTTCTTGCCCGTGACAGTTCTGCTGGAATCACTAGCTCAGGCTCAATAAATGTGAGAGGCGTTAGAGCCTGCAGCCGCCATGTTAAATATTTTAAAGCTACGTAAGGTTTCGAAAGGAAATAGAAACCACAATCATTGCATCCGCATTTTTTAACGTTGATTTCAAGTACATGTATATGCACACGCGTTAGAGAGACTAATTAGTTGTTTACGATGTTCACGGAACCTATTAATTAACTGGATAAGAACCAGCTACACGTGGATATGTTGTGGTTCATATGCACGCAATACGCGTGCTTGTGACTCTCGATCCGGGGCCTCTTTTAAGCTCGCAGTTCACGCTTCCGAAAGACACATTATCCGGTTCTTTTACCTTGGGAGGCATTCGTGTGGGCTATACAAATGCGCCCCTGCTAGGTCATAGGAAATCACGTACACCACATGTACGCGTGCAAACGTCCAACGAGGAACGTATGCAGTGCATTATCGTATATGAAATAAAACTTGGTGGTACTTAAGGTTTTCATGAAGGGCGTTTAAACCGCATGTTTCAGATGTTGATAAAAGTAGCATCCACAAGATGTGACCAATAAACGAATACCTATTGCCTTTTTGAGATTCATGAGTTGTGTCATGTGTAATTTTCAGGGCTTTATGTATATCAATGAGATGTTGAAACAACTTTGTGTCGTAGAAAAAAGAAACGTGGCTCCAAAAGGTGTCATTATTCAAATAGGGAATAGGCTGGACAGTATAATTTCACCTTAAAGGGATACTTTTGAGATATCTTAAACGAAGGTTTGGTACCTCTAAGCTTCAGAATAAATACTGCTAAGCCTCATGACGCCCCAAATAATTTCGTAAATTGTCTACGCCCAGTTCGTGTTTCGTTTGCAATGTGCTGTACCTGTACGTCATGACGCAGTATGTGGTCACGTGACAGCAGGATATTGCGACGCCTTTGCACTCGCTCTGGCTCGCCCGGTCACTCGCTAAGCTGCTGAGTCGGCCCTTACAACGAGTAGCAGCACACGAGGTGACCGGGCAAACCGGAGCAAGTGTTAAAACACCACAATGCCCTGCTCCCACGTGACCGCACACTCTGTCAAGACGTCACAACGGAACATCCTCATGGGAAACGAGACCGAAAGTGGCTGCCTACAATCTTTTATATTAAATTACATTTCTTTATTGTTTGTCACTATTTTTTGTATAATTCAGTTATATGATATCCGCTTAATTTAAAAAAGACAGAAAGAAATAAGCGAATAGCTGAAAATAATATCATTACCGATTTAAGGCTAACATATACACAGTTTCAAGCAGTGTTACACATCAGTATATTGTTGGACACCGTGATGATGAAAAAAGCCTGGTTTAATACCTACAATTCCTGTCGCCTTTATTTTCTTAGAATGGGGTCACCTAATTTTTATCGGTATAATAGCCTAGCGACAAGAGATTATGCGAGCCACGCACTGCCCCACAGCGATGCAACTGTGGTAAATAAATCCGCCGTTCGAGTCAATTTGAAATATAGCTGTGAAATTGTTGGTGAATTTTAAGGCACCGCAAAGAATAGAAAACTATGTTGGTTCTGATGTTTTTCGTCGAAGCATCTGGAAGCTGTCAAATACAAACTAATTACTAATGTATGACGGAATAAACAATCGCACGACTGTCCGCGAGCAGACTGATCTGAAAATCTTTCGCCTTTGCAATCGGTTGAATCAGTGGCTGCTTCTGACTTACAAGTCAAAGACATATCAAATGCAAGGTATTTGATTTCGCTTTGGAAATAACACTTGACAAATTTCGGTAAGTGATGACGATAGCACGGTTGGACTTCCAGAGGCTTTTTTTTTTGTCCGAAAAAGGTGCCAGCACCCGTCCCTTAAAGAATGATGGAACTAGCGTTGTCAAGAGCGAGATCACCTAGGTATCGGCCTTGAGCCAGACCAAACACTTCTTTTGGAAGAGTCTTTTATCTGAAATAACTGGCCGTCACTCCCAACTAATCAAAGATAGCTTGCTAGTCTCCTTCAATAGGTCAGCATGCAGTGAAACTGTTCGCCGGTAGGAAGATTCAACTGATGCAGCTGTAACATAAAGATAACGAAAAGCTTTTGTAAAAGACAGCACAATTGGAGATGCGGCGTTAACTTCTTAGACGCAACTTCGCCAGAAAGGAAGGTGTCAGCATGGACTATAGCGCGAGGAGGTAAAGCTGTTATACTAATTGATACTTAAAGGAATAGGGGGAGTCAGGCGCATCATATATTGCAACGGCCGCGCTCAAAATCAGCAGCAATGGTCCGTCCTCGCGAAATGCGAGCAGAGAAAACAAAGCTCCCCGCGGCGCTCACATGGGCATCTTCTAGCTGATTTGCGTCACTACAATGAAAAAGAAGTTTGGCAGAAGCCATGGCGCCGACTTTCCAATACGGGGATGTCCTTCTAAGCTTTTGTAACTGCCGTAGTTGCTGTGCACCAGGCCGGGAACTCGCATTAACCTATTGTACAGGTAGGTATCCGGCGGTAGCACTTGTCTGCCTCGCACAACAGCGGCGGATGCTCGACTATTTCATCGAAGTTGTTGTGGGGACAAAGGGCACCCAGAGGCCCTCGAAAAGCTATACGGGGCGCCCTTTCGAGAGGATAACCCATATGAACCACCAAGCGCCAAGTCGTAGCCGAGTTAGGCGGATGATGAACTGCCACGACCGCACATGAACGCACCACCAATGCTGCATTGCTGCTGAGTTCGAGTGTGGACGTAGCACTGCGTGAAACAGAAGATTGGGGTTCATCTGATTTACTCTATAACACGGTGATTCTATTAGAGCACACACAATGTGCAGCAATAGAAGTATACAACGGTCGAAAGCGGCCAATGTTTCGGTTGGGCGAGGTCTGGAAAGTCAGAGATCGGGCTATTTGGTTTTTCATGGTGAAACTCCTTGTCCGGAAGCAATGGACGAGACAAAGGGGAAACGCTTGCGTATATTTTTTCCTCTCTGCCTCGTCGATTGGTTCCAAGCTAGAAATTTTATAGGGGTTAAAGAACATACAGACATGGAAATGAGTTCAGTGAAGCAATACAGGGATAACTAGCAATTGCTGGCAGAGTCCGTCGTCCATCAATAGATATGCGACACGAGCAAGAGGTTGCCGACGGAGACAAACATGCTCATCCGAACACTGCCTTTATTCTTCGTCTTTCTTGCCTCCCATTCACGGTCTATCTGTGCACCATTACATATTCCCCTCCCCCCAAGAAAGCGCCAGCAACAAACATGTTATGGAACAAGGAGAGGGGGATAAATAAAAAGAAAAATGAGTAGTTAGTCGAATGTCCCAAGATAGCTCTGTAACCTCATCAACTTCTCTAGAAAAGCGCAGCTGTCCGATCCCATCTAGCATAGCTCTGGTGGGCGAGGTTGGCTGTAGCGTTCCGGGTTAGATAGGAGCGCACCGAAAATGAATACATTAAATGTTGCAGCTTCTGCTCTGCCCACAAATAAATAATCTTGGGGCACCACGTGGCATCAGCCAATCCGCTTATTGTTAAGTTCTTTAGAGACCGAAAGGCACATGGCGTGGCCTGTACTTGTTTCTTGGCTGTGATTTTTCATGTTCTGTTTACCTCGGTCCAAATTTCGCAGCTGGTAGACATATGCTACCGCTCGCTTGAATGTCTGTTGAACGATCTGACTGAAAAATGGTCCTTGTCCTTTCCATCGTGTTGTGTGGCGTCGCTGTAGAATTGCTCGGCGTAGACCCATTCTTGATCGCTGCCAAAACCGTCCTGGGCGACGTTCATTTCTGGGAAAACACCGTATTTGTTGAGGTCGCTTAGGATACAGTGGGCTTGAGCGTTGATGTGTTTCTCGTTATCGCATCTGTGGAAATTTTGGGGACAGTCTTCGGCCTATTCTGTTTCGAAGTCATTGTGATTCCTGGTGTTGTTCTTGGATTTGTTGATGGTGATGATGTAGTTGCGACGACTGTTGAGGTAGCATTCCTATCAAAATATGCCTTTGATTTCTTTCGCAAATTGAAAGGGAGGTAAATCGGTAGTTGCTACACTGCTACGTTTGGTGAGAGTTGTTTAGGGGCAAGGGCAGCGTGCCAGGCTTCTCAAAAGACTCTTCCGAGGCTGTTGGGGTGTCATTCCGAATGTACGCTTCTGTAATTTGATATTATGCGATGCTGCTTGCTGCGTGCGAAGCTTCGGTAGTAACAACTTATTGTCAGTATTTAGTACGCAGGAGGAAGCTAGAGAATCGCGAAGGAGCTTAATATTCAAATTTAGATGACTCCAAACTCTCGTTGCTTCGATAACGTTCATTTCTGGGAAAACACCGTATTTGTTGAGGTCGCTTAGGATACAGTGGGCTTGAGCGTTGATGTCTTTCTCGTTATCGCATCTGTGGAAATTTTGGGGACAGTCTTCGGCCTGTTCTGTTCGATAAGTACGTACTTTGGTGCAAGCCCTTGTATTCTGATTTAGTCTTGGCAGAAAGCAAGATGGCTTCGTTTCTTCAGAAGAACTAATCGTATGCAATATTTCGTCGATTTTTGTTGCTGATAACAAAGTTCGTCTTCATGCAGTTTGGAATTCCTCGTGATTGATCCCTCGATAGCGTCGCGGCGGATGTGGCTTGAGTATGTTCTTCCGAAGAAAAGTTGTCTGTCTGGGATGTCGTTACGTCGTTCTCAATCGCGTAAAGCATGCACTGCGTCCCAATGTTCATAGAAGCGTAGTGTGACTTGAAAGTGCGTAGGGGCCCGCGTATTCTAGACGAGCGATGGAATCTGTCAGGAGCTGCAACGACGACATCAGCACTGCAACGTGCTGAAGACACGCATACTGTTGTCTGATGTGCGGAGGTCAAACCTGGTTATGTATTTGGTTTCGAAGGAACGTAAGGAGTGCATATCGTTTAGTGCGCAGCGAGTTTTCTTTTATCGGAATGTCAAGTTCATGTTAGGCGTGCGATTGCGTGCCCTCTCGGTGGGCGAATTACGACAAGAAAAACTCGCCGACGATATTCTCATGTGAGCCCGCTCATTAGTGCGACATCGCGACTTTGTGTAACTGCATTGAAATTTCTGCAGGTGGCGAATGATTCAGGGATCTCCATCATATATACTTTGAAACGGCTGATCATTCTATATTTCATTTCTTTGCATGATTCATTATATTGAAATATGTGGTTGAGCTAGAAGCGAAATTCCTCACCTGTCACGTATTTATTGAAGTTGGCGACCATCTCCCGTTCCAACCATGATGCCGCAGTTGTGTGGAGCTGGAAGAGCGGAGCCAGCCTTCCACGGGCCCATTGTCCGCTGATCCAGTGTACTTGGAGACGTCCAAGGCTTCCGATGATGCTTTCATGATGCCGGTCTGTTTCTGTGGTGGATCTGTGCGCTTGGATTTCACTGCGTGGAGTGAAATAGTTCCACGTTGATGTTCGGCTGATGAGATGGCTGCCAGGTCTCTATCCTGTCGACCTGTGTGACGCGAGCAGTAGGCTCCGGCCGAAGACAAACATGGTCGCCCAAACGCTCCCTTTATTCTTCGTGTTCCTTGCCTTCCATTCACGATCTCTCTGTGCACCGTGACAGATATAAAACCGGCTAATGGTCACAGGCTATTTTCTGTAATGCTTCGCAGCCCCTGTTCTACATAACCTTTTCGTGCTTCATCTCTGCCCTCACCAACTCGTGTAGAGGTACACGTGTGCGGAATATCCTAGCTTTTGTCCCAAATCTTTTCTTAAGTTTCAACTGCTTGTCTTGTTTACTTTTCTCGCTGTTCATATAGATATGCGCGATATCACACTCAACCGCGCTAACGTGGCCACTCGCATGGCCCCGTTACGATCACTATGACCGCCTCGAGTGGCTGTGGGCTTCATTACTACAACATCTAAACTCTCGCTTGGGATATTACGTGGCGGAGACCACCCGCCTTATTTTACCTCCAAAAGCCTGGTATGGCTCCACCACCTTTGTACAATTTATGCAGTGAAAGGAAATTTTTAGAACGTTTCTATGTAGTTTGTCGCTGTCCAAGCTGTCGATAATCATCTCTAAAGCTTGGCGTAATCATGACGATTGCGGTGGTGTTTTACTTCTTCCTTATGACTCCAAGATTCAAATACAGAAACGTTCGTGATGCTGTCTACAATTTCCTTAGTGAGACAAGAAGGATTGCGGCCATTTATTTCCTTTCTCGCAGCCTCATTTTTTGACTGTACTGTGCAGCTATTATTCACTTTGTCTGCATCGATTAGGTTAATTGAAATGTCCTAGCTGCGGATACTATCTACACTTATTTCTGTCATTTTTTTTTCTGGAACCCTTATACCACCCGACTCATGGTGGATCTGCCCGAGTGGCTAGCGCACTTACATTGAACAGCAATCAAACTAACAGCCAGCAATTGCTCTTGGACTCCGCTAGCTGCTTCGGTAGCCATCCCGCTGACAATAGCCACCAGCAATAAATGAACGAGACTCAGACCTACCGGTGGAAGGTTGCGCGTTCGAGTCACGTCTGGGTCACAACCCTCGGGAACGAAGGGGTCACAGCGGAGTGCCTCAACTACAGGGTCAGCGAACTAGGCTTCTAGAATCGAACTGCGCGCGCCGTGCCTGCGCATCGTGCACGTACCGCCCATCCTCATTTGCCTCTTTTCTTCGCAGCCGCCACCAAGGCGCCGGCTGAGAGTGCCGACCTCGGCGCCCTTACATTGCAGCGTCGTTTCGGCGGCGCTACAGACTACGGCTGTACCTAGAATAAGGTAATGTGTTTGATTCCAGGCACAGAAGCCGGCGCAGTCTCGTGGAAACGGTAGGCAAAAACGCACTTGCAGCACGCTTTGTGTAAAAGGTGAAGAACCCGAGCAGGTACAAATACGGTGTCCTGTACTAGGATTTCTATAATAGTTGCTGTGTCAACTTAAGACCCAATATAATACCGTTCAATCAAATAACCAGTTCGGCAAACAACCAACTCCTCTCAAGGAAGCTGTTGCTCTTGGACACGTAGCACTTCCACATCCGGCTAAATGGAAAGCATCAAAGAGCAAACAAGTCACGAAATAGGACATCCTCGCTCAATTTGGATTGCGTTTAATTCCGTCACACGGTGCACTGCAGAACCAACCGGTTTCTCTGAAAGAAAGAGGATCTCTACTGTATCGAACAAGACATAATATGCGTTTTCTCCTGCCTTGTTCTTTGATATGGAATGCACTGATATTCCGCTCTGTACTTCTGGTAATGAGACAGGAAACATCGAACACTTTCTGTAGTCGTGCCAGCGCTACACTCATAAAAGGGACGCTCTTCTTGAGAAGCGACAAAAATTGCCTCCACATGCGTTCCTGCAAGCTCTCGTTTTGTCAGAAGGATCCATTCTAGCCCACAAGCAAGCTTCACACCTTCTTAGGTTTCTAGGAGATCACTTTCATAGCTGGTAAATATTCAAGTGTCACTGCATGATATTCTTAGGTGGTGCAAATAATGGCCCCAGCCGCTAGGCGAAAACCTGCTACAAGGCGCAGCCGCCAGCTACACCAAAACTGAAATTTTCCAACAGCAAAACAAATTGTTCCGAAAGGGGAATTACGAAGCCTACGCAGCCAGTCTATAAAATCAACGGTACTGTTAACCCGCCCCATACACGTTATCAGAAGCCAGTTCACGTATTTTTTGCTCAGCGAGTACCTACACGATTCATTGCGGCGAACGTATCAGCGCAGCCATGTGTTGCTGGCAATCTCTTTTCACAAAATTGTGTTTCGTGAAATAATATTCCTACGAGACTGTTATGTCATTGGCCAAAAGCAGGCTTATCATGATCTTTATACGTAAGACTATCTTACTTTACGTGTTCTTTAGGAGATTCATCAGCACTAGGGCGCGTTTCATCAGTGACACAGTTCACAGCCGCCCGAAAGTGTGTAAATACACTTAAATTTATTTGTGACCTGTTTCGACGAGGTGGCATGAGCAGCTGTTGAGTTGAAAGCCGAGGTTGAACCGTCGCTGTAAGCATGCTTGATCTCGCTATGCAATAATAGCCCCAATAACAGCTCGCGGAGCACTAACAGCAGCGTGACCTGCATCAAGAGACAGCGGTGAATAATTTGACTGCTCTTTAATTTCATGAACAACGAGCGAAATTTGAGACGATCGACGGCGCCAAATAGAAAGCGAACGGATTGGCCCCGCTGTGTAAAGGGGCAGTATGCAACTTTGCATTAAAGGCGTTTTTTTGTACAGGGTTACGTATTTATAGCGTGCATACGCACGTATGGGGACATGCACGATCGATTATATCAAACAACGTAAGGTTGCGTAACGCTAAACATTAACTACGACATCTGTTCTATTTATTTATATTATTTCTTTTACCTTATTTATTCGCGTGGTATGTAGCGGACGTGCCATAGTATTACGTGACACTCGTTCCGTGACTTTTGAATTGTTCAGGAGAGAAAAGACGGAGATACGGAGATAGTAGTTAGAACTGGCTGTGTGGCAAACATCAAGATATATAGCAACACATTTCCATGCACATCAATATTTCTAATTGGCGTAATGGAATGCCAAATTACGATGCAGAACAAATCAGAACCGACCTATTACAAGGCAAGAGGGCTTCGCATGCACCGAGTGAAGGCGAAGTGGAACATATAATACTAGTCGAGAGGGCAAAGAACACGCATTAAAATGTACTACTGAGATTCGCAAATAGCTCAAAACCGCAAAGCCTCCGATATATATATATCTATCTATCTATCTATATATATATATATATATATATATATATATATATATATATATATATATATATATATATAAATCGAATAGAATTTATTGACAGGAAAACTCAAAAGAAAAGTATATGATGAACCTTTAACACCACACAAAAAGAAATGCTTTAGGCCACTACGCTCAGCAAGCATCACCAAACCAATGAACGCCACACGCTCAACGCGGCTTGCATGCACTTTAACGTTCGCGTTTGCAGTGCGATGCTTCAGAAATGACCTCGTGTCTTATCCTCTTGAACAGACGGTATGCTCCACTTGCCATAATAGCTCTCGCATTCGCAACACTCCCCTCTGCCTAGTACGCCCCGTAATTACTCTACATCGGCGGTGTTTACAACTTCGCGCGGCACCACATTTATTCCGCGCTCCGATGACCGCCTCCCTTTCCGCGATCGCGCTGCGGGTGGCACGTGGCGCGCGCGCGGCGCACTGCCAAGTTTCGTGCGTGACATGCGCGCGGGTCACGTCACCGGAACCTATCGCTCGGCTGAGCCAACACAAATTGCGACCTATTGACCGCCGTCTACGGAAGGCGCCAGAAAGAGAAACTCTCCTAACGACACAGCTTCAAAACGCAGAGGAGAGGCCAGCAGAGAGAGAGAGGAACCGGTTCTAGGCGGTGAGGAGCAGCGTTGGAGTGAGCGGCGAGAGTGGGGGACCATGCGCATCAGAACACGACACCGGCGCCTGTGGCATTATGTATCAATCGGACAGCCACGCTCTTGTTTCAACCATGCTCATCAAGGAAGGGAGAAGGCGATGGTGTCAAAAAAAAAAGAAAGAAAGAAAAGAAAAGCGCGAACAAAGAGCGATAAGGCTCTACGCACCGCCGAAACCCTGGAACCTTTGACAAGTTTACTTTCCATTCGCCGAAGTCTCTCCCCCGACTGTGACGCTCAGCTCAGCCCGCCCGAAGCGATCCTCCGGTCACAACCCATTGCTCATGGGTTTTTCTTCCGCACAGCATGAATGGACACGCCGCAGCGCTGCTGCTAGTTCGGTTCACCATTTAAAGTGTTCGCCGCTTGTGTCCGCCGCCTCCTTTCGCTGCGCCGTCCGCACGACACGGAGTTCGCGCTGAAGCTACGCACACAACGCGGGAGCTGCTCGTCGCTTCCGGCGTGTGAGTGTTGTCGTTTTCTGTTGGGCTTATCCGTGAACACGTTTGTCGAGCAAAGGGACGCTGTGTTTGCCGCCTCGCGTGCAATCCCGTCGTTGGAATAGTATATGACAGAGAATGTGCATAGGGGTGGTACTTTTTGTTAAAAGGATAATGGCAGCATTGAAAAAAAATACAGATATTACCTATCTCAGGTCAGGCTTTAGCCAAGTTATATAAAAAGAGAATTTTCACGCTGTGACGGCGCTCCGGTTTGTAGTAGGCAAGAACAGTCAAAAGAATAGGACAAAGATTCTATTTCAACTGTTCCCAACATAGAATAACGACATTAAATTCTTACGTACTTGTACTGCTTCCAAAACAGCTTGACTCTATTCGTTTGCTCCTTTCACTCGTTCGCGGCTTCAGTTGTCAAAAAGCAGTCACAAACCTGGCACTTTTCCAGTAGTGCGAATAAAACTGAAGGATGACAAGTTCCGTCAAAATTATCAGTGCCTTTCGTCAAGTGGTCACGGTGGCGAGATTTCCTCTCCTTTCTTTTGAAGATTACGACAATTACATCGGTTACTTCAATGACTCTCAGTCTCGACCTATGGATACCTTTAGACGGAGGTGCCACTATCGCAGTGGTAACAGAGAAATGCATGTCGCGCACCAATTTCGTGCTCCTGGATGTATTTTAGCAATAATAATTATTCTCTCGCAAAAGCTTCCTTCTTTTACGACAACCTTGAACGCGTACAGCAGGTACCAATTGTTACTCCTAGATTGGCCTCTCTGCCTTTCTAATAATTTATATATTATTACGATATTATCGGGAGATACTCAAGAGACAAGCCGCAGCGAGAACGACGATGAAGTTGTGCTGTGCCTTGGCGCGGGCGAGTGTCGGCCTGGCTGTCTGGTTCCAGTGTAAATAGCCTGTAAATAGCCTCTTTCGTCTGGGTCTTTCTACACGTAACATTTTGGCGTCGGTTAGCGATCCCCGTCCTCAACGCGGAACTCCGAAGTGGTCGGTACATCGAGCTTGTCACCATGCCTCCCGGTGACTAGACCGCCTCTGCAACAGTTTCGGCTTGCCCAACTGCTCCCATCGTCACGGTTGCCCAACATCGCGACCCTGGTGCGTTCTCTGGCCTGGAGGGACAGGACGTTGACGACTGGATCAAGCTCTATGAACACGCCAGTGCTTATAACAAGTGGGACCCAACGATTATGCTCGCCAATGTCATCTTTTATCTCGGTGGCACCCCACGCGTGCGGCACCAGACGCATGACGACGAGTTAACCATTTGGGACAGTTTCAAAGAAAAGCTACGGAAACTGTTTGGCGACCCCATTGGCCACAAGATTGCCGCGAGAAAGGCTCTTGCGTCTCGTGTTCAGACATCTACAGAGCCGTACGTTTCATACATCCTCGACGTCTTGGCTCTATGCCGCAAAGTTGAAGCAGATAAAGTGCCACATGTTCTAAAAGGCATCGCCGACGACGCTTTCAATTTGCTTGTTTTCGGCAACGTCTCGACAATCGACGCCATCATTAAAGAATGCCGTCGCCTTGAACAAGCTAAGAGCCGCCGTATCACACACCACATCACGCGACTACACAACACTTCTGCTACGTCGACATGTTAGGGTCAACGCGTCAGGCCACCACCTGTGACGACGTCGCCCGTGTTGTTCGCCGAGAGCTCGAGGCCGCCTGTTCGCCAGCTTTCTCCGCGACGCCTCCCGATCCTCCAGCAACCACGATTGCGATGATTCAGGCCGTAGTCAGACAGGCATTTGAGAACATGGGTCTGAACATGGGTCTGAACGTGTTCAACGTCTCAACCCAGCGTTCCCCAGTTCTCTACTGGCCCTCCTCGTCCCCGGCAGTCCTTTTCTGCCATATCTCGCCGCAACCCGTCCGAATGGCGTACCCCTGATGACAGGCCGATTTGCTTCGATTGCTGTCGCATCGGCCACGTCGCTCGTCACTGCCGCAACCGACGACCACCGCCTCCTTGGACATACGCCACCACTTATTGCCGCACCTTTGGACCTTCTGTTCCTATGCCACCCGCCATGAACCCACTGCCGCTGATGCCGCTGCTCCGAACCTTCGCTTCAGCCGCTCGCCCTCACCTCGACACCATCAGTCTCGTTCGTCCCAGCCCCGCCGCTTCCCTTCGCCGCCTATCGCATCTCGGACCCAGCCGGAGAACTAGGCACTGCAGCTTCTGGAGGTGAAGCTGCGTTGTCGACCCTGCCCTCAAGCCCCCTGCTCACGTTACTTACGAACCAAAACCTTCTTGACGTTGACGTTGACGGCTATCCTGTCACTGCGCTCATCCATACAGGCGTACATCTACATCGTAGTACAAGCCTACGCTCTAACCTCCCGTCACAATGATGAAGAAATATATGTTTTATGAAGTTGTCGAATTAAGGAAGTCAGGTGCAAACTCGGTATACTGTATTGATGGTCTACTTCTACGCAAGAGTTCGGGAAAAGCCGGCTGGGAAAAAAGCACTTGGCAAATACGGCATCGATTCTACAAATATTAGAGTAGAGGTGTTGCTAGAATTCACGGAGAGAAATAGGCTCCGAATAATGAATGCCTTCTTCAGGATGCGCAGTAACAGGAAGTGTACCGTGAAAAGCCATATTGGAGAAGGAATAAATGAAATATATTTCATACTCTCTGCCAGTCCCAGCATAGTGCCGTATGTAGAAGTGTTAGGTTGTGTAGAGTAGAGTGACTTTAGATTAGTCAGGTCTAGGATTTCTTTTTTCAATTTGAAGAAATAAAGAGTGAAGTTATTCTAAAGAGAGTAAAACTAGGCGAAGTAAGGGTAAAGCCGACATATTCAGGCCACTGCTCGCGAATGTATATGCAGCTTTAGAATAGGAAAACGAGGCTGACATAGAGGTAGGGAATGAAGCCAAAACTAGGCTGATTTCAGAAGAAGCAGTGGAAGTGGGAGGAAAGGAACCAAGACAACCAAACTAGTATGAAAGCTCTCCCAAGTAACAAAGGACCTGATAAAGAAACAACAAAGCATAAATGCATCAAAGTCAGCATATCATATTGAATTTGCTAAGCTGTCAATACCGATCAAGAAGAGAAAGTAAGAGATTTTAGGAGTTATAAACCGGGAAAGCTTGAGGAAGCAGTAAAAATAGTCGCAGCACAAAATCTGTGAGAAGAAAACTTGGCATAGGACAAGGCAAGGTGTGTCGCTCTAAAGATAAGCAGGGTAACGTCATCAGCAATTCGGATCATATAGTAAAAGGGGCAGAACAATTCTATGCTGATCTGTGCACTGACCAGTAAATACACGCTTCCTTCATTCGAGGTAGTTATGTAAAGGGTACAGGGGCTCCTTGATGAAATCCGAAGGGCTTTTCATGACATCTTTTGGGGGAATCCAGCAGTAGAAGATGAAAAAACTGTATCTTTTATCAAAAATGGGACAAATATACTTGAACACCTTGCGGCACTTCATAAATATGCCTCACGACTTCAAGCGCACAAGAAAGCTGGAACAATGCCGACAATATACGAATTCGCCAGAAGGCAGACGTTAAAGAACAAAAGAGTTATAGGCCGATTAGCTAGCTTTCAGTATTGTATAAAATATTCACAAGATCATTTCCAATATAATCAGGGCAACACTTGATTTCCATCAACCAAGAAAACAGGCTAGCTTCAGGAAGGGATATTCTACAGTGGATCACATCCACGTCATCAGTCAGGTAATCGAGAAATCTGCGGTGTGCCATCAACCATTCTGTATGGCTTTCATAGATTACGAAATTGCATTTGATTCAATTGAGGTACCAGCTCCAACAAAAGCATTGCGTAATCGAAGAGTACGTGAAGCATACGTGAACATCTCGGAAATATCTACATAGATTTGACAGCTATCTCGGTTATTCACAAAAAAGTTGAAAATTACCTATGAAGAAAGACGTCAGCCAATGAGACACAATCCCTCCAATGCTATTCACTGCACGCTTACAAGAAGTACTCAATCTATTAGACTGGGAAGGCTTAGGAGTGAGGATCAACGGCGAATATCGCAGCAACCTTAGGTTTACAGATGACATTGTCCTGTTCAACAACACGGGGACGAATTACAACAAATCGTTGAAGACTTTAACCGCGAAAGTGTAAGACTGGGTTGGAAGACTATTATGCACAAGACAAAGGTAATGATCAATAGCCTGGCAAATGAATAAGAGTTCTGGATCGCCAATCAGCCTTTCGCGTCTGTACAGGAGTATGTTTGTCTAGATCAATTACAGGAGACACCGATTGCGAGAAGGAAATGTACAGAATAATAAACATGTGTTCGAGTACATACGGCAGGCGCTGGCAAATGCTGACTGGGAGCTTACCACTGTGTTGCAAAAAGAAAAATACATTGAGGAGCCATTCCACCCTGTGAAGGTGGTTGACCAGCGAAGCTGCTATGGTATAAATTGTGTTGGTATGTGACTAAACGTATAATTAGGTATATGTCATTTATGCAAAATACAAAGAAACATCAGGCGCCCACTACGTCATGAGCTACTTCATACATACACAGAGCTATAAAGACGCAGGTGTTTTCGACGCAGCTGCGACGGAGGGCCGTTTAGGCGCAGGCGGCCATTAAACCGAGCCTCGACATGAGGGGCGATATTCGTTCACCAGGGCGCAGTCCATAGGAGTGCACGAAACAAAAAAACGTTTGTATGTAATTTGTGATTGAACATACTTCCTAGTAATTAGCTGAATGAAACTTGGCAGGACTAGAGTTTCATTCCAGCGGACAAACTTCACCGTGAACTATGTAATTAAAAAAAGTAAACGAAACTCGGCGTAATGCTAGAGTCGTCTTAGCGGCTAATTGTCATATACTTTCTTTGTGGATAGTTTCTATAACACAAGAGTTACAGCCATTTTCTCCCTCCGTAGATGCCCGTGTATTGGCAGCAGACGGTATCTATGTAACGTTTACAACTTCGCTTTGATCTAATTATGACAAATAAAGTAAACTGGGCGTAATTATAGAATCGTCTTAGCGGCCAATGTCAGTATAATGTTTTGCAGGGTACCTACATTAGACTGCAAGCTACAGAGCATTCGCGAGAAAGATGGCTTTGCCGCAAGGCGTTTTCTGTTCGCCGCCACGATTTTTGCGGAGGGTACTTAAGGACAGCTTCGCTGTAAAAATCTGTACAATTATTGCACTCCAGCCGTGCTAACATACCGAGTGAAACCTTCCAGTTTGACAAAGAACCTCGTCAACAAGCACATCACAATGGAACAAAAATATTAGGTATAACGTTAAGAGACAGGAAGAGAGCAGGGTGGAGCAGAGAGCAGACGGAGATAGCTGATATCCTAGTTGACCTTAGGAGAAAGAAATGGAGCTGCGCACTCCATGTAACACGCAGGATAGATAACAGGTGGACCATTAGAGTTACAGAATGAGTGCCAATGGAAGTGAAGCGTACTCGAGGATAGTAGAAAACTAAGTGGATCGATGAAATTGGAAAATTAGCACGCGCAACATGGTATATTTATACTCAAATTAATCTCCAATTACTCCAATTACTCCTGTCTTGCTCGCGCAAGACGGGAGTAATTAGAGATCGCATGGAGTGGCCTTCGTCCTGCAGTGTATATAATAATGGACTGACGATGTTAATTATGGTGATGATGATGACGATGGAACCAGTATGGAACCCAGCTACTCTGTGCAATCGATGATCATGCACAGCCCAGGTTTCTAAAAGAAAAATCTGAGAGTGAGTAAAATACAAGGAAAGAACAATTTTCGACTTCGAAATCATGGGCTTTACTGGGAGAAGGAAATTGTGTAAGCGCGCCATCTCTCCGTTTAACGCATGTGGACATTGGTTTAATAGCCGGAGCACGGAAGTACGATATGCTGTAGGCGTGTTTGATGCTGTATCCATTTTTTGCCTATCGTGTACCCGTATAACTTAGACCAAACACACGATAATATGCTGCTGTTAGTCGCGCTTTGTCCTGCAACTAGTGCTTCCCCCTTGCTTCTTCATCTCGTGCTCCTAAATCAGCGCTTTCTTAAATAAACTAAACAAGAAAAGGAATTTTAGACTTCGATCATCCGTTTACTTATACTAGTTACTGATATGATATGCTAATGTTACCTGGTTTGTATATGTCTGAACAAGACGAGTAAGAGCGTTTACTGCTTACTGATACGGCTTACTAACCGAGTCTTTTCCGGACTTAGTGCGTGTTGTCATGCAGCGCTATTGCAATTATATTCTCGCACCGGATGAGCTGATGATGACTAAATGATACTGCGTGTTCGCGGTCCCTACTTTTAGCAGGCTTCTAGTAAGGTAGGCCCATCTTATTACCCCTTTCCGATGCATGTAGCAGCTTTTGGAGCGGTCACGATAGTGATCAGGTCATCTAGAATTTGCAGCGCCCCTAAAAACAGAAAACCGAGCGTACACCACGTTATTTAATGCGATTTTTAAAGAACATGCCTGCCGCGTTTGCCGCCGGGGGGAATTGTGCCTCTGTATCATCATCATCATCATCATCATATTCGTCATCAGCCTGGTCACGCCCACTGCAGGGCAAAGGTCTCCCATACTTCTCCAACAACCCCGGTCATGTACTAATTGTTGCGATGTCGTCCCTGCAAACTTCTTAATCTCATCCACCCACATAATTTTCTGCCGCCCCTGCTACCCTTCCCTTGGAATCCAGTCCCTAACCCTTAATGACCATCGCTTATCTTCCTTCCTCATTACATGTCCTGCCCATGCCCATTTCTTTTTCTTGATTTCAACTAAGATGTCATTTACCCGCGTTTGTTCTCTCACCCAATCTGCTCTTTTCTTATCCCTTCACGCTACACCCATCATTCTTCTTTCATAGCTCGTTGCGTCGTCCTCAATTTAAGTAGAACCCTTTTCGTAAGCCTCCAGGTTTCTGCCCCGTACGTGAGTACTGGTAAGACACAGCTGTTACACACTCTTCTCTTGATGGATAATGGCAACCTGCTGTTCATGATCTGAGAATGCCCGCCAAACGCATCCCAGCCCATTCTTATTCTTCTGATTATTTCAGTCTCATGATCGGGATCCGCAGTCACAACCTGCCCTAAGTAGACGTATTCCCTTACCACTTCCAGGGCCTCGCTACCTATTGTAAATTGCTGTTCTCTTCCGAGACTGTTAAACATTACTTTGTGCCTCTGTAACGTGTTGTAAAATGTTCGCAAAAGGAACAGTTCACAAAAGAAACAGAAAAACTTTTGCATCAAGCGCTCAAGTGTTGGCCTAAAGCAAAGAGTCATTATGCAGCAGTTGATAAGTTAAAAAAAAACAAATTATGGGGTTTTTATGCGCCAAAACCACAATCTGCATCAATCTTGGCCCCCTGGGTTTCTTTAACGTGCACCTAAATCTGAGGACACGGTTTTTTTCGCATTTCGCCTCCATTAAAATCCCGCCGCGCCATGGCAGGGATCCGATCCCGCGACTTCGTGCTTAGGAGCCAAACACTATAGCCACTGAGCAACCACTTTGAGTAGTTGCTAAGTTCAATACACCAGGCTTAATACTGTGTTGCTCAGGGTCCTTGTAATTTTCACTAATCGCAAGCATTGTCTCTTGATCCGTCCAGCAAGGCACAGACGCCGGTTTCTTTGACCACAGTACGCCGATTCAACGCTCTAGACAGAATTGCGGACAATTGTGCGGGGTAAATCGTACATACAACGCATTACGCATATTGACTAATTGATGCTTAATTTATAACAACTGATAATAAGTGTTCATAAATTATTTGATTTAGTGCTTTGAGAACACACAGCAACAAATGGGTCCTATGTTGCACCGTTCTGCCTAATTTTCCTAGTTTATTCTGTTCTCAAGCATTGTACCAAGTAACCTATTGCAGCGTTAGCACTGGCGTGCCGGAAGGAGGGCGAAAAGTGCTAAAACGTAAACCTAGGGCGCTATAACGTAAAACTATTCCAAACTTTTCTATTCCAATTGTGCAATCAGCCCACCGGGATTGGTGAAAAACTTTTTTCGGCCACCCCCACTTCACCTGTCCGTCACACGACGTCACGAAAACCGCGATAGCTCCCCATCTGATATGACGTGTACACACCGATTCTGCATAATTTGACCGAACAAAATAAAAATAGTTATTTCTCATTCGACGCCTTTTCGCCATTAGCCCTCTGCTATTGGTCAAAAGTTTTCGGGCTGCGCCCACTTCACCTGCCTCTCACGTGACGTCACAAAACCGCAATAACTTACCGCGTCAAAGTGACACGTACTCGTTAACGATGCATTAATATGTCGAACAAAACGGAATTGTCTTCTGCATAGCTGCAGGCTGCCCCGTTCCCAAAGGAATAAAAGATGGCCACCGCCGATCTCTCCGCCACTGCCTACTCACCCCTGCCGGAGAGCATGGGTTTATTTGCGTGTATTAAAACTTTTTGCGCGTCCCTGAAACGTTTTCGAGAACTTTCGGCACGTTTACGACGTCGTTCTGCCAACTCTTCTTTGCTGAGGATCCGTTTTAGCGTCATTCTTAAGCTTGCGTTGCATGCCGCCGCGATTGTCGACAAGCCACCGCAAGCTAAGTAAGAGAAAGCGGATCAATCGCAGACGCCGGCACCACCCTCTTCATTCGGTTATCGATATTCAGTGCAGTGTCTCGGCCCCATCGAATCCCTCTCCACTTGAGCATGCTCCTCGCCTCTTGTGAGCCAATTAGATAAGACAAGCCGCTCAGTGGAGGCAATGTTATTCGTTTTTCAAGCAAACAAAAGTGACCTCCTATGAACGAGGGGAGCATTTGATTGGTTTGTTCAGGCAACTATGTGGGTGACCGCCCGATGTTTGCATCGGTGGTTACGCAAATTTGACATCAGGAGATTGGAATAAAAACATATTGGAATAATTTTTAGTTGTACGGCCCCTATTCCGGTCTTGTTCTATTTCATTGCTGTCAGTAGCCTGCCGCCATTGGTCAAAGGTTTTTCGGTTCACCTGCGCTTTACTTCTTGGCATGGCGACGTCACTGGAACCACGAAAACTAAGTATCTGATATGACGTGTACACACTGCTTATGCATGATTAGGCCGAACAAAACATAGTTATAATTCGACGCCTTTGTCGCCTTTATCCTTCCGCTATTGGTCAAATATTTTCGGGATGCACCTACTTCGCCTGTCTATCACGCGACGTCATATATCCGCGAAAAATTACCACTTCGAAGTGATGAGTATGGACTAAAGATTCCTTAACATGCCGAAGGGGGCTATTTTATTTTTTGGAATAGCCGGAGACTGGGCCATTCCGAAAGGAATTAAGTATGGCTATCCACCGATCACTCGGGCACTGGATACTTGTAGCTGACGGGAGGATTGATTTCTCAGCGTATAATAAAAATGTTTTGCCTGTCAGTAAAAAGTTGGCGAGCGCTTTCGCGCGTATATGACATCGATCTGCTAACTCTTCTTCGTCGAGGATCCATTTTAGCGACACCACTGACTTTCCGTTGCACGCTGCCGCTATCTTTAACCAGTCACCACAAGCTAACCGAGAGAGAAGCGGTTCATGTGGGAAAGGAGGAAAGGCTGGCACTATCTTCTGAAACCCATGCGGGAGCACGGCTCAGCGCCAGCAGGGTGGCGGAGATGGGATTAAAATAAAGAGGGCGTAGGAGGGAGGGCCCAGTGGGTTCCACCGGAGGAGTAGGCTGGAGGTAGACCGTATAGGAGGTGGCCCAGTGGAAGTGAAGTAGTGGTGGATCAGGAAGCCCAAGGTGGTGGGATGGCCGTTAAGCCATCCGTCTTTGTAGAAATTTCCTATAGTCTCGCCGAGAGCCCCGACGAGTCGAGGTACTCGACGACACTTAGGAAGGCTGGTAGTTGATTACGACAGGGGAAGAGGATATTTTCCTGTCGTGAATATGGGAGCCCCAGGCGGTGGAACTCCTGCAGAAGTCGGCCGCGGTACTGCAGGTGGGCAGGGAAGGCCAGCAGGAGGTTCTCCAGAGTCTCTGGTTCACCACAAGGGGCACAGGCTAGCGAGGTGGCTTTCCCAAGGCGGTGCCGGCGGGCTGCCGTCCAGTAGCAGCCAATTCGCAGTCGGAGCAGCAACGAGGCATCTTTTCGTAGGAGGCCGTGCTGTGGAAGAGGCCGTGGAGGCCGGCCCAGGGATACCGGTTTGTCCGGGTGGCAGGCGATGATGTGCCGGCGCAGCCTGTGTCTCGAGAAGTCTGCGGCCGTTGCAGCAGGGCTGAGGGGGACGCTTGAGTGGTGGGCACTTTTTGCCAGAGTGTCCGCCTCTCATTGCTTGGGATCCCCACGTCGGCTAACCGGCGGGAAGCGGACCAATCGCAGCCGCTGGCACCACCCTCCTCTTCCAGTTATTTGCTTTCACTGCTCTAGCTCGGACAGACCGAAACGCTGTCCACTCCTCGCCTCGTTTGTAGGTGCAGAAAAAAAAATACTCGTGTCGTCACATCCATATTTCTGTTTCCACGGTACCTCGCCTTGCGATTCATAATGTAGGCTAACACTAGTTTTCGAACTCTGTGTCAAAAATAAGTGCTTTACTATGTTGGCTTTTTCTATAGTGCTAATGTTAACGCTTAAGTTCAGACTATTTTCGAGAATGTATACCACGGCTCAGCCGATGATATTTTTCGGCACTGTATCCACGTGTCCATTCCATGCGCGTTCGCTCACGTGCCTCTGTGTTCGTGAGTGCATGACTCCGTGCACGTCACTGAACGTTTCGCAGCACAAAGAGTTGAAGAGCATCAGAAACATTCGGTCTAAGCCTACCGTCGTGTTCCGGCGCGAATTCCCGAGGGAAGATAACAAATTACGAACATGTGTTTGGACACTTGTGACTACGTCAGACAGGCCATGGCGTGAAATGTTTACTGCTTTCTCCTATCCGTGTGTTCTACTTTCTCGTTTCAATGGAGACGTAGCTTGCTTATAAATTGTTTGTCGCGCGCGTGCGCATATGTTGGGCGTCTCGCTAGCGGAATGCCGTATATGTGGCCAACTATACACTGGCAGAATGCCGAGCAACCTCGTCAATCCGTTTGTCCAGCTTCGTTGTGGTGGATTCCGTGTAGGATCATGTCACGTCGCATTGAGCAGTGGGGTGAGTGTGTGGTTAGTATTTTGTCGTTAGAATTAAGATATGGACATGTGCAGCTTAGTGTCCGCGAGCTTTCGTTCAGGCCACACCTTCGAGCGAGACGCTAAATACGTGCTTCCGAGGACGCAACGCAAGGAATTATCGAGTCCTACTAATTACTTGCAAGCGCAGCATTTTGCATTGCCTCTTAAGGGAACACCATTCTCCTGGCGTGAGGAGCAATATTTGCGGATTCACTGCATGCAAAATAAAGGCTTTGGTAACAGGCTAAAAATATAAGCTTTTATAAGCCGCCGTGTGTAGGTATTCGGTAGTTAGAAAAAAGAGTAACACACGTCAATCTCCACAAGCCCGACCTTGCAGGAGCGCTTTCAGTTTCAGAATTCACCTATGGTTAACATTCTTCAGTCGTCTGTCTCAACTGTTCTTGCGTAACCTAATTCGACTGTGAAGACCCACCTGTCCGTCATAGGTACTCTACAGAAATGATATGAATTGCGAGCCTACGATAACTCTCAACCTTCTTACTGTTAGCAATTTTATCAATCAGATTAGCAATATCTCCACCTTCTTACGTGAGCAATACTGTTACTGTTCGACACTGTTAGGAATGTGTCGCACCGTTTTCAGTTGCTCCGCGAGTGCGTGCCACCGATTGCACCAAGTCCTGGATTAACGCTGGGCGTTAATCGCTGGGCGTTATCTCCGGGATTGCATCAGCGCATTACTTGCATGCGACATAGTGCGCTGGTATTGGACTGACGGTGAAACCCATCAAACTTTTCCTGCCAAGTTATTTAATCTGTAAGCTGGTCACGGCAATCATTTTCTTTTTGACAGCGACAACACTTGTGGGCTCTCTCTTGGTCGTTTTGATGCGTGCTGGTCTCCGTCCCTGGAATGTCATTATATTTTGCTACGAAATTCTCAAGATTGGAAAAATTTCATAGCGCCACGAGGACTCATTTTACAACCAGCAAATCGGCAGGCTAGGATACTGCCTGTTAGCCAGTCTGTCTATGGTACTGCAGGCGAGTTTACTGATCTTGCAGGGCGCTGATGATCACGTCAGCAGCTGCCATAGGTGCATCGGCACACTCTTACGATTGCCTAACCTCCAAGAGCCGATTTTTAGGACCCAGTTTTTTATGACACAACGAAACCGCTCATGCTCGGTAGTGTTTATAGTGGCAATGGTTACTTCAAAAAGCGCGTAGGAATTGTGCACGCGGAATTTTTTTATATGAGCACTGTCCAGAATAATGGGAGTCCCAACGCCAGCAACACTGAAAAATGAGAGCGACGTCCATAGCCCGCCTGGCAAAGTAAATAAAAAAAAATGTAACAATGACTTGATTTCGCGAGAGTCTAACTTTCAGTAACCATCCGCGCTTGAACATTTCACCTCTGTCAAAACCAAATTGTTGTTGTAATAATTTGCTGCATATGTAGCTGCTGCAAATCCTACTCTCCCTTTTGCCCGTGAGCGCCGTTACTATCGCCTCCAAGGACGCAGTACAACACGCGCCATCTAATTTCGGAGGTCGTAGCTCCACTATTCTATTTACAGTAGAAGTCTTATATCAACATTGCAAGTAATGGAAAAGCAACTTATACAAGAAAAATATTACTTTCGATAATTGCAGAGTGCCCAGGAATCACCTACCGTAATGGAAGGTCACGTGAGAGGGCATCCTACTTTTTCTCATGGTTATGCGGCGTTAGGGTGCCAAAGGTGATCTTTGATAATTTGTTGTGAAGAATTAAGAATACAGATCCTCATTTAATGAGGAGAATAGTGCTCGTTTCAGTCGATACGAGACACCATTTTTCCATCAGCGGAATTATCTCAACTCATGGTCTGAATGGTTGTCTATGCCTTTACCATCTGTGTGCTAGATATAGCTGACGTTAGTGTCTTCTTCGTGCTCTAGCCTGTCGCCGTTACAGTTGCAGAGGGAATCCTGAATCGTTTCCTTCTGTATCCAATGAGAATGGTAGAGTGCATCTGCTGATTCTTGTCGTTAGTGGATGGCGCTGACGTCTTGTTTTATTCAAGGATAACCTGGGGCCCAATACTTGGATAGCTAAAATACAAGCTTGCCGAAAGACAAATAAAAGCTACAGGAGAGGTAGAATTCAGCACGTAAGACGGAGAAAAGCCGACTCTGTCCACTTCACCGGGAGCCGCAACTTTCGCCAATTGCCGATAGGAGATTGCTCGCTTGCCCCAACTGCGAATATTCGCTCCAACAAACGGCGCACAAAGCGGTCGAATGCTAAGTGCGCATTTAATTTCGCCAGCTGTCGCGCCACTGCTTCTCCTTGCGGCTTAAATTTTTTTTTCTCTAAGATTGTCGTTCTTCCCACTTTTTCACCTTGTCGTTCTTCCCGATGGTTGCTTTCCAAAAGCCGTCCAATACGCTGTCGCATCGAAGCGGACTAGACGTAGCGACTACCACTGGTTCCAAGGTACGTGCCACGGTGATGCGCTAGTGGGTTCCTTCTAAAAGCCGCCATGTGCTGTCTCACTACAGTACGGCCTGCAGTTGGACCGCAGGCCGTGCAACTGCAATACATCAGTGTATTTGCAGCTTTTGCTGGAACGCGCAAACTTGGCAAGGTTTACCGGGGCAGGTCACATTTCTGCAACGCTATAGTACACCTATCCCGTGCCAGACACCTGCCATGTTGTTCGCGCTATACCTAATAGATGCTGCACATGTCGACAATAAACTTACCAAAGTCACGCCCATAGCCATGCTGACTCGAGCTCAAGCTCCCCAAAAGCCGAATTACCGGTTTGTGTGAATGTGAGTGAGCCTAATTTATTAGATTAATGAGTCATATCACCAACTTATGTTCATCTCCCGCACTTTTCCACGTATATACCTGACATTCCATAACTCCTGTTCTGCTACGCAAGATGTAGTCGCGTTGCAATCGCCCATAGGAAGTTGGTGCCCCTTCCATGCTGCATTTCGGCCTTCTCTTAGGGACGTATATTCGAGCGGACCTGGGACTTGAGGCATTGTTTGCAATGCACAATAAAATTGCTCGTTCTGGCAACAGTCGTGGCAGAAGCAATCTGCTTTATCGCGTATCGGCATTCCGGCACTTGCCACGCGACAACGAAGCGTTGAACAATGACAAAAAGAATGGTGCCTTGGTTTAGCGACAACGCATGGGGAAACTACAGCAGCTTGTTGTCACTCTACAGATTACGGAACCTAGAGGGGCGGTTTCAAATCACCACTCAATACGTGGGTATTGCAGAGGGCTCTGTTTCTGCATGTGCACGTGTGTGTGCGTGTGTGTGTGTTTGCATATGTTCGGGACGTCAGGTTCAACTTAAAAGGGTGCCAAAAACCTACATTTAGGCTATCATAAACAGCGTTTTTGGGTCCGTATTTTCAATCTAGCCGTGTTTCTTCGAAATGGCGATGTGTTTCGCTGTTACAATTGCAAGGAAAATTAAATATGCTGTTTTAAATGCCGAAACCACGGTATGATATTGAAGCACACTGTAGTGTGGAAGAGGGGGGGGGGGGCTCACGTATAATTTTTACCACATTGTCGACCGCGGGGACCAAACTTACAACCTTCACGTAATGCGGAATTTGTGGGTTCGTTCACCACCGGTGACAAGCTACATTTACGTCCACTTTCACTTTATTATCACTATTTTCTACATTTCAATTTCAACCATAGCTAACTACCCCTATGCTTGCCTTGGCTTCATTGCCTGTTGGCAATGAAGTTCGGGCCCTCGTGACCAGGGTCCAAGAAATTTAGTTTCCATAAGGGGACGGTTGTCAATGTTGTCGAGCGTTGTGCAGAGGACTTTGTTTCAGGGTTTGGTTGACCTAATGGAGTCGCATGCGCGTCCAATGTACTTTCGTTTATTACATAATCATTTTTTGGGTGCTTCGTGCACTTTCTGAGGATTATCTATCTATCTATCTATCTATCTATCTATCTATCTGTCTGTCTGTCTGTCTGTCTGTCTGTCTGTCTGTCTGTCTGTCTGTCTGTCTGTCTGTCTGTCTGTCTGTCCGTCCGTCCGTCCGTCCGTCCGTCCGTCCGTCCGTCCGTCCGTCCGTCCGTCTGTCTGTCTGTCTGTCTGTCTGTCTGTCTGTCTGTCTGTCTGTCTGTCTGTCTGTTACCTGCCTGCCCTGGTCACTCGGTACTCCGTGGTCGAATAGGTAGCACATCGGGCAGCTGTGCTGAGTTAACAGGGCCCGAAAGCAACCACCGGCCAAACTTGGGTTACTGAGTATGTGGCAATGGGGACATATGTGCCCCTGCCAATAAATCAGTTGCACGCCGACAAGAGTCACTGTAGACGCGGGACTGGGTAGGCACAGCTGTTGCAAGAAACTCTTTGACGCCGACTAGGAGTACTGGTTATGCGCTACTCAGTCTGTCCTGGTCTTGAATGAACCTCTGTGACGTCCATTTGGGTCACTGGGTATATGCCTATAGGTCAAGGCCGCTCTTTAATTAACCTCTTTCACTCCACCTTGGGTAACCAGATATGTGCCGCTCGCATTGTGCCGGTATACAAAAACGAAATTTATCTCTCAAGTTTCTCTTATGCTGAACGAAATCGACCGCACATCAGAAGAGTTCATAGAGGACAGTGAGGAGGCATTAGTGGGTGCGCCATGTATGTGCTGGCTATGTGTCAAACTTCAGTAAACCACTTGCCGATTTGGGTCAATAAATATGTGCCACTGAGAGTGCGCAAAGGAGGCAACAATTCACAGTGTCCGAGGCCCCGACGCGGCACGCCTTTCATCTCGCATGCCACCCGCGGGCCCCTCAATAGTGTCACTAGACGCAATGTGCCCCAGAAAGAAACGCGAGTGAGGAGCGGGGTTGCCGCATGACGCGTTTCTCAACGTTAGCACGCACCGGCGCGTCATGCATTTGGAGGCCACGCGCAGGCTTCGCGGCAGCGGCACTAGATGGCACCGGGTGTTCTTAGGGATACGCAAACGAGAAGTCCCACTGCAGTACATGCCTCATTGTAACTCGGTTCGACGTCGGCAGTACATCGTGTCGCTATACAGGTTCAGTAATAACGTATTACCGTTGACAGTCATTTTGTCCTAGCGTTTCCCTGCGCTGGGTGACCTTTAGTCAAGACGTATCAACGAGCCCACATCGCCACCCATATCATTTTCCTTGTGGCATTGAAATGAGGTCACTCGCACAGAAGGCGTGCTATCGTATCGTTGCGCCCACAAACTTCACAAGCTTCACATGCTTCTGTGCTTGTGGCCATTCCGATAAGGTAGGTAGGCATTAGTAAGACCTACTTCAAGTCATAGGTTCCATATGATAATTACCTGCCATCGTGGTAAACTATGCGGAAGGTGTAGTTTTAGATGAAGATCAAGGAAACAAAGGCTCTGCTTTGTAATGTCTGCCGAATACCATTGGGCAACTGGCCCAAGTCGTAAGCTCGCTCACATTGGTATGTGGCTTACATTGATAAGCTCGCCTGCAAGCGCGCAGGTCTCTCCTGCTACCGTGGGTTCTTGATACTGGGATAGGGTTCTATGTGATGCGAAGATTGAGTGGCTACCTGTGTTTGCTTGTTTCCAGCGATACCAGAATGACTTTGAAAGCACTGAAAGACGATGTCATGTCCTTTCTCAGCTGCCCGATGATAAATTTCTCTTGTGTGTGCTAGAAGTTGTTCTTGGAGTCTACGGCATAGGGCGTAGAGCAAACTCTTGGAGACTTCCTTGGAATCGCAGAAGATGGACCATCTCTGGGGCGTGTCCTGATTCGTCAATTGAAGTGCTGCAGGAAGAGTTTCAAGTCTGACAGCCATCTGTGATGTCAAAAGCAATGTCTTCAATTTTACCTCTGTAGATTTTGCTGGGACAAATGCTTCAGCTGCTGAACTACAGCACATTTCCGACTCGTTGCTGTGAACATAAAAGCAATTACTGTGGACTTCATATAGTAGTAATAACGCGGCCTGCTTCAGGGCTGGTGATGGCGTTTATGCCTTTTTATTGATGACTGGAGTGATAATCATGCTTAAGGTTAATGCGGAGTCCGCAGTGGCAACGAAGGCAATGATGCTGAAATGGGCCATTTTTAAAAGCAACAGGACTAATCCAAAAATTATAGTGTACGAGTGATGCGCGCTCTTTTTTTTTATCTTGTCTTGTTTTCTCAGTTATTCTGCCCTTACCCGTCACCCTGTGCAAAGTGCGAACGGGACATTTATTCTGGTTATCGTCTTCGCCTTCCACCTCTCTATAATGTTTTTTTTTCGCTCTGTCTTGCGTGTTGGGTTTATTTGGTCGCGATCAACAAAAATCGAGCCGCTCTGTTTCTCTTCTTCTCACACATAGCTTTACTTGTCAATCCGAAAACATTTACTTCATTCCCCAGATGGATCGCAAAGATTTTGAACGCTATGCGGGCCTATGTCATTTCATTTTGCGTTTCTTTTTATTTCTATGATTATCTATTAGGGGCGGCCATCTTTGAGAATATCACGTGCTATTTTACTGGGCGCATTTACTTGGAGATAGTCATTTAAGCGTGGTCATTTGGTCATTGGAGATGGTCATATAATCATCTGTTCGCGTGCTCGTTTGAATGCCCTAAAACTTTTAAAAATAGATACTTTCACACTCAGCTGTCGTAATACCTTTATTCGGACACACGTACATTGTTTATCTTTTTCCAGTGACCGTTTTTCACTGGCTAAACGCTGTTACGAAATTTACGGCTCGAGGTATTCTCCCTTTCTCATCTCTGTTGAGCTAGCAGCGTAACTTGTAACGCCATGCAACAGCGATTGCGCTCATGCACTTGTACAGGGTGGTCTTTTATGAAAGGAAACACGCAACCGCGTGACCTAGTACTCTGCGGAGGCTGCTGAGAGCGCCAGCAACAGGCAGCAAGGGGAAGCACGTCCGCGTGCAGCGCCATCTATTGGCTGCCAGAATAAGCACACATGCCTGATAGGCAAGCAGCTGTGGAGTGGCTCCCACGCCAGGTGGATGCACAACAGGCGGGACCTGCAACGCAGCGTCTGCTGCTAGCATAAATCACTCGTTACGCTAGCACATTGGAAACGTGGAAGGACCAACATATACCCGCTAGTTAATAGGCACTCCCAGCGTATTTTAACGCGTAAGCATTTTTTCGCGAGTACCGCAGCAAGATCTGACCGCCACGCGAAAAGTTTAATGCCTTGTATCTTCTTCTTCTTCTTCTTTATTGATACTGTCAGCCCTTTCTTTAGGGCCATTACAGGAGTGGAGAAAAATAATAAAACAAGCAACGTCAACACATCTGATTCAGGCAGGGCGTACAATACGTCTGAATACAACGTACAAAAAGAAATTACATTACATATACATTGTAATAGGGCAAGCAGAAAAAAACCAGTCAATGTACTTTGAGGCATGTAAAATAAGAACAACATACACAGATAATAACATAATCATTAAATAAGATGATTTACAAAGTCAGATCATTAACGGACCAAGCTCTCGGAATAAATAATGGCATGCAAATTACTCAGAAAACTATTTAAAGAAGTAGACTGAACTACGAAATCGGGAAGCATGTTCCACTCTTTTATCGTTCTTGGAAAGAAGCTATATTTAAATGTGTCATTATGGGTTACCGGAGGGGGAATATACATGCTGTGGCGATGTCTAGAAGAGTCGTTATTAGAAATTTTGCGCATGTTTTTGCAGAAACATTGCGCATGTTTGCGCAATTCTTGCACAAACATGCGCAATGTGCGAAGTTACGACATTCAATCATTATTATAGTGTAAATGTAGATGATTAGTAGCTTTATAAGCGATGACGAACACTTGAAAAAATGAATTAGAGAGAATAACCACAGAGATACATAGGGCCCACAGGAAATGCATGGGGAAGCCTATAGCAGGGGAGGGCCAACCCGAAATTTGGGTGCATGCCAGCATAAGTTTGGGAGTGGGCCAATTGAAATTACAGCGTGGGCTAGCTTAAAATTTTGGGGGTGGGCCAACTTGAAATTTGAGCGTGGGTCAAGTTGAAACTTTGGGGTGGGCCAAGTTACATTTGGGTGTAGGCTTATGCACACTTTGACAACTCCAGTAGAGTTTCTGCTTACTTTTTTGCAGTACGGAACCCATGGCTACCCACTCCCCCATAGCATGAGTAAACGCCACCAGATATGGAGCGGTTTCGGAGGGAAGCGCATAAAAGTGAAACTTTAGCTTAAGTAAATAAACGTACTTACTTTTTTTTCAGACCTACTTATTCTCTAATGACGACATTTGCCTCGTTACTTAATCATTAACCTTAGTTAACGTTATGGCGAAGGCGTTTATATCTGTAATTAATAATTAAGATTACTTGAATAGATCTGTCTCAAGGTACCCTAAATTCTTGATTAGGCTCCGTTGATTTAGCCCTAATATCTTTTCATTATTTTAATAATTTAACAAATTGATTTTATTTAGCCTCAGTATTCGTAATTACCCGGAATTGATCGATGCTACACTTAACTATTTTTATCGTAACTAATCTTATTAGTCCTTATTAACCTTACTCTTAGTACCTCTTAGTACTCACTACGTATAGTCAAAATCATGTCTCATTAGACATACGTAAAGGCATTCTCATATACACCTCCGTAGGATTTTATGTATACATAGCCATGAATTCTGCACTGACGTTTAGTTTCTTTTTTCGCCACCACGTGGCGTATTGACCTTAAAGATTTCAAATTTGCGCCGTGACGTATGCCATGACGCACAACTAAAGAAAACATAATAAAAAAAAGCACACCCTGAGACTCTTGCTTCACCTCGGTACTTGGAAACAAGCGCGCTTATGTATCAGCCTTAACTTGAAGATAACCTGCTACTCGCTCGACTGGCAATGAATCGACGATTTTGCTAGACACCTTGCCAGACAGCTCGTCGGCATTCCGGGTGAGATGACTGGCCGAGATAACGGCTCCCGCAAAGCTTCTGTTGGGTTACCTTACTTCAGTGTTTTTTCTTATTATTTGTGCACCATGGCGGCTGCAGGGTTCCGTATAGTCAGCGTTATGTTTCGTGGGTTTCCTATCGAACCGGTGTGATGCAATAAGAGGAAGCTTTAGTTCGGGCCTTTCTTGCAAAACTTGTACTTGTAAAACGCATAAATGATTTTATGAGAAAATCGCTCAACCACTCAACTGATCTGAATGAGAATTTTTGCATATAAGAGCGAAAGTTAGGTCACAGTGATTGCTGCAAAAATAATCTTGATTTAGGCCATGATATTAGCTAGAATTATCGGAAATCGGTAAAGCTCTAAAAATAATTGAAATACGAAGTTTACAAATCCGTTAGTTCACATCAAATCTGATACCGCAGCTCTATAAGCTGCATCCCTTGGAGCATATCAACCGGACAAATTTGATGTATGAATTTATAACTTATGTGACGTTGTTACAGTGCTTGTAAAGATTTTGCGAATGTCATATTCAGGAGTTAGTGGTGTATTTCAGGGTGGCATACGATATATCATTTATGTCCGCCTTAAATGAAACATTAGGTGCAGCTTACAGAATTCTGATATCGTTTTTAGTTGCTGAGGTACAGAGTCGTAAATTTCATGCATTGTTTCTTGAAATTTCACATTTTTTTAAGAATTTAGAAAAAGTGGAAGCTCAATAAAAATTCGCTTTCTGAAATCTCATTTTAAATGTTTCTTTTAAGTTCAACAGAACTCATGAATTGCGGTGCAGTGCTTGTCAGAAGAAAGGATTGCTCATTTCCTATGTAGGAGCTAAAGCTTCCCGTTAAATTTGGTTTAGAATTATAGTTTGGGAAGAGAAGAAGCAAGACGGATAGGGTATTTACATTATGGCGGCCGCACTTCGATGGAGGCAAAATGCGAAGACACCCGTCTTCTTAGATTTAGATGTACGTTAGAGAAGCTCAGGTGGTCGAAATCTTCCGGATTACCTCACTACGCCGTGCCTCATAATCAGATAGGGGTTTTGGCACGTAAAACCGCATAACTAATTTTTTTTTTCAATTTACGAAATTTACAATAATTGACAGAGCCAAGCCTACAGCGGGCTAGTCGTTGAAGTGTTCACTTCTTCAGATATAAGCTCACGCTCATCTTCCCCGGCGTTGTGCAGCGCTGCACAATATATTGCCACTTCCTGTGGAAGCGCCGTCCCATTGCTTTTAGGCACAAAAAGACTGGTAACGTTTTAGGCGGCTGACCTGAACGACGTGATGGGAAGTCTGAATGGAGCGAGTAGTCGGTGTGACCGGAGACATCTCGTAGGTTACGTGGGTTACCTGACAGAGGACCCAATAATGGACGGAGTAGCGGTACATGAGTTCTTCCGAGAGACCGAAGTGGCGGGTGGGAGATCACAGAGGGACAAGATTAACGGGAATATAATCGGCGTCCCGGTGACGACTGTCGCAAATGCTTTTCCGCTTGTTCTCAGAAGCACAATGGCGACGGTGAGCAACTTGGCATGTTTCTTGGGCTCGAGCAATGACATCGCTTGTATACTGAGTGGTAGGCAATATTTTATTAAAAAGCAATCCTGGATACAAGTAATAAAATGGCGAGTAACCAATAGTGCCGTAGCATGATGAATGGTACGCGAATGTGACAAAAGTGAGAACAGTATCCGAATCACGATGGTTATCAGAAACACACATGGAGAGCTCGTCCGTTATTGTTCGATTAAGCCGCTCCGTAAGATCGTTCGTCTGAGGGTGGTATGCTGTACTAAGTTTGTGTTTGGTAGAACAGGAGCGGAGCAAGTAGTCCACAACTGTAGAGAGGAAGGAGCGATCCCTGTCGATAAGTTGACGAGAAGCGCCGCGGTAAACAATGATGTGCGACAGGAAGTACGCTACGTCGGTTGGAAGGGCACTGGTGAACCCGAACCAAGTTGTAAATCAGTTGCGACGACAATCCAGTTGTTGCATCAGTCAGATAAGGGGAAAGGTGCCAAGAGGTCTACACCAAAGCGATAGAAGGGTTCGGTAGGAATGCCAAGAGGTAGGAGTAAACCAGCAATGAGAACAGATGGCTTCTTCTGTAGTTGACATAACTCACAAGAAGCGACGTAGCGGCGGACAGATCGGTACAGACCAGGCTGAAAGAATCGCCGCCGGGCAAGGTCGTACGTATTGATTCCCCGAGGTGACCAAAAATTGGTAGATCGTGCAGCTTGGACAGAACAGTGGTGGATGCCGGGGAATGACCGGCACCATCTCAGATCCACTAGGGTACATGCTGCCCGATATGGAGTGCCATCCTGGAATTGGAACATGCCAAGAGAGGGATCACAAATCCTATGTGTGAGCTTGTCCATGGTACCACGTATGCGTAGATCTCGGCACTGTTCGGTAGCGAGGTCAGCAAAGCAGATAGTGAAAATAGAGAAGCAGAAGCATAGCTGACAGGAACATCAAGAGCATCGTCTGGGTGGTGGTATACGCAGTTGGAATCTTGGTGTAGACTCGTACAAGCAACTGTGTACGAGTATTCCTGTAGGCATAGCGCCCAGTCACCTATGCGATCAGTAGGGTCTTTGAGCGAAGAAAGCCAGCTGATCGCATGGTGGTCTGTGGTGAATGTAAAGGGCTGGCCATATAGGTAAGGGGGAGATTTCGTCACTGCCTAGAGGAGCGCAAGGCGCTCACGTTAATAAAATAATTCCGCTCAGCTCGATTAAGCAGGCGGCTGGCGTAGGCACTGACGTGGTCGTGGCATCGTTGATGTTGGCAAATAATGGCACCGATTCCATGACCACTGGCATCAGTGTGGACTTCTGATGGAACAGTCTGGTCGAAGTGCGCAAGAAGGAATGGAGATGTTAGGAGAGAGATAAGCTTCGAGAAGGCAGTTGCTTGTTCAGGTCCCCAAGAAAATGAAACGTCGGCCTTCAGAAGAGCAGAGGGCGGGTGACTTCCGCAAAATTTTGCATGAAGCGGCTGAAGCACGAGCACAGACCCACGGAGCTCCGGACATCTTTAGCACATGTTGGCATGGGAAACTTCTGTACGGCACGAGCTTTGCCCGAGTCTGGGCGCACACCAGATGAATCAACAAGGTGATTGAGGATAGTAATTTGGCGGCGTCCGCACAGACATTTAGGCGAATTAGGTTGACGGTCAGCATTGCGAAAGCATAAAGAACGAGCGAGAGGCACTCCGGGTGCGTGGCAAATGTAGGAGCAAAAACGACGGCGTCACCTAAGTAACAAATACAGATGGGCCGCGTGAGGTTATGAAGAAGTGTGTCCACCATGCGTTCAAAAGTAGATGGAGTATTACATAAGCGGAAGGTCATATATTTGAACTGGTGTAAGCCATCGGGTGTTATAAAGGCGCTTTTTTCGTGGTACATGTCCACGGCAATGTGCCAGTCACCGGAACCAAGGTCGATAGAAGAAAAGTATTTCAAACCGTGGAGGCAGTGGGGGGCGTCATCAACGCGTGGTAGAAATAAACGTCTTTCTTGGTGATCTTGTTGAGGTGCCGGTAATCCATGCGCAAGTACCAGCTGGCGTCCTTTTTAACTGAAAAGACAGGGTCCGCCCAGTGACTGGATGATGGTTCAACGATTCCTCGAGAGAGAATCTTCTCGACCTCCGTTTGAATGACTTGTTCGTGCAAGGACAGAGGGTATGGTCGCCTGTGAATAGGGTGTCCGCCACCGGTGTCAATATGGTGCGTCGTCAGAGAGGTCTGGCCTAAAGTGCGACCCAGGTCAAAAATGTCGCTGAACACGAAGAGCAGCTGGCATAACTATTTGGCTTGGTGAGGCGGAAGTTCGGGAGCAGTTACGTTTGTGAGCTGAGGAAGGAAAGCTGGCAAAGAGTCAGCGGGGGACGGCGTAATAGGTGTAATTCATAACGCCTGTCGCTAAGAAATACGCAACGAGGTATGGCCGAAGACGAAATAATTGCCATGAATGGTATTCAGGAGGCGTTTATTACCATGAAGTGCGGGCGCCTATACCACTGCAAAGGACAGATGTTGGGTGGTATCTGCAACCGTTTGCTCGCCACATGACACATCTACACTGGAAATGAACTGATTTCACTTGCGCCCTCTTGTGTTTTCTAGGCCCTTAATTGGGACTTCGCATGCCACCAGGACTCTTCTTTTGTTTTCTTTTGATGTCCCTCGCCCCTATCACAATGGGCTAAGACGTGCTTCTCCCGGTGCTCGGTACTTCATTTTCTTTATAAATAAATAAATTAATTAATTCCTTTATTGCTGCTGAAAAAGCGCCTCTTCATCTCCCCGATCCCCTACTTTCTCACGTGGACTCTGTGTATATTTGTAGCAACGCATCGACAAACCTAGATCTTAATTTTCACAGAGGAATAGGGAATTATGATCTTGAATGAAAAGACGGATAATTACATGGTGTCAAAACAGCAGCAAGTCATACCCATAGTGAAACAGTGTAAATACCTATGCGTATATACAGGGTGTCCCACGTAAATTGAGCGAAACATTAAAGATATGTAAATGCAACGTAGCTGGAGAGAACGAAGGTAGTGTTGTTTGCCATCGCTTGGAGATACTCAGTCTTTTTTTTTCATTCCACCTAACTATACAATTAGTCTAAATTAATTAACTTCTCAGATATTATAATTATATGGAAAGTGTCAATGGGAAAATCGTAGAGCAACATTAAAACTCCGATACAGCTTTTCGTTGCTCCGCTACATAAAAATGTTTTTTTGCGCAAGTGAAAGAAGCCCATGAATACACGTAAAGTGCCCCGAGCGGCCAGTCTCGCGGCAATTTCGCGTGAATTTGTGGGTTTCCTTCACGCTCGCAAAAGCACTTTTCTGTAGCCCGTATTTAGCAAGAGAAAGCTGCATCGCGAGTTGCAACGCATGCTGGGCATGCGTTGTCAACGCACCAATGCCGCCCTCGCCTTTTGAGCGGAGAGGCGTCAGGAGTTTTCGCGTCATTGAGATTTTGAGTCTTTTATGTGTTGCTGACATGTATAGTCAGACTGCAATGAAATGAAGCCAAACTTTACTTTCCACGTTAGCCGCTGTATAAGACAGCGGGGTTTATTCATCTACGCAGGCTTAGTTTTGGGACAACAGCGCAATAAGGTCCGGCTACACAGTGAGCACACATCTGATATTGAAGCAGTCCGACGCCATGTGGGGTGCTATTTATTATTTCGCGTTTACGTTTCATTCCGAAGTGATAGTGGCTGAGGAGTTGGGAAAAATGTATCGTGGCCATACATGCTCCCACCTCCAAAAAGTCTATCATGCAGTGGCGCAGAGACTGATATCACAGACCATAATCGCATCTGATACGACCACAATAATGTTAGACTAAAACAGAAAGGCAACTTTATAATAAATTAAGAAATTTGTGGTGCTGAAGGAAGGCACCACAAAAATATTTCTTAAAAGTTTTTAAAGGAACCCTTTATTACGAAAGGAATTAGGTATGTTCAAAAGCGTTACGCTTTGGGCGAGTTGGTTGTACATGGTTCTTATTAGACTTTTATCCCTTCTTCGTTCGACGTCATGTCCTTGTGCGCGCAAAAGTCTAAAAAGAAGAACTAGGTAGTCTAAGCTTAATTAGAGTACAAGTGAGAGCATGTTTCAACATTTCCATTCTAGGATTTGTGTGTGAGCATGGGGCGCAGTGGAATTCCGGGGGTCGCCTGTGTAGTTGAATAGATTCCTCACTAAATTACCAAGTTTGGATAAAATAGCAATTCTGTGCTGACTGTGAGAATTTTGCACGCAACGACGCCTAGAATAAAAAGCGGACACTTTTATAACACTTAGCTTTCAATATTATGGTATCAAGAGGCAACCATAAAGTAGGTAATATTGGAAATAGCCCCTCCACGTGCATTTTCGTAAAGGCAGCTATGTGCTAACAATTGTGAATGTGGTTGTTCCTAGACAAGATGACTGTATTCTATGGGCACCTGGTGCGTTCATGAGCTCTTCTGTATCGTCAGACAGGAAGAACCAAAGCATACCAGTAACCCTTACTGATATGCTTTGCTTCTTCCTGTCCGACAATACAGCAGAACCTCAGACTCTTTTTGATAGCACGGTACCTGCATCCGCGTTTGACCGTGCACATCAGACGGCGTGAACCGGGGTGATAGCTACGAAGCAAGATCAAAAGTATTGCGAGTCATGCATTTGGCAGTGGAATCATACAGAAAGAAATTCTACAAGAGGGCACACTCGGCGAAAACTGGCAACAGGAAGCACGTCACGCCTAGTGTTAATCCTAACCGTTAGTTGATGCGAGCATCGGAAAAAAATAATGTGAAATGAACATACAGGCGTTTTATTTTTTACTATTTCCCGCTAAAACTAAACCGTTTTGTCTCTAAATGAACTTATACTTCGCGACCTATTTTTCTCGTGTCACCTAGCAACAAGCTAGAGGCACGCCAGACGTGCCGTATGATGGGTCATGCGCTAGACGTGCCAGCGAAGCGACCGGGGCCGGCTGCACATATGAAATTCGTCTGTTCAGCGACCCCTCTCTTTGGATGTAGCCCGTTTGTTTGGCTCCCGGCGTCTTCTTGTGTTCCTTCTTCATTTCGACAAGGCACCACTGCACTGCACTATCTGACTACGGCAAGGTGAGAAATTTTGTTGGACAGTCTGCGACACATTGCAAGCAAATTTAGGCTTACGGCACAAAACGGATACTAGTGACGCAGTTAGCGAAAAACAGCTCGGGCGTTCTGGCGCAGTTAATTTGAGTTAATGGCTCGTACTGGGAGATTTTTGCGTCGCTTTCTATGAGCCCCGACATTATTGTACCTTATTTCGGTAGTTTTTGGGCACGCTTGCCGCACCCGACTGTGTGACGCAGTCAGCGGAATGCAGCTCGGCCATGGTGACAGTTTCGCGTGTATTGAATCTTACTCGTACAAGTTCAAGGCCCCAAAATTATTCTATTTCGCTACTTTTCGGGATACTTCTGAGCAATACTCGCCGCGACTGCGTTTGTGAGGCAGTTAGAAAAAAAGCCACTCGCCATGGGGACAGTTAGTTTGGCGTGTACTGAATTTTAGTGGGGCAAGTGTGTAATGCTTATTATGGCCTAACAACATATACCTTCTTTCGGCACTCACGCCTGTCGAAAACGTGGCGAGCGATTGCCAAGAGTGATAA